>NC_066580.1:491380569-491743383 GCF_024323335.1 Lathyrus oleraceus | reverse complement strand
TGTAGGGATTTAACTTTGTCGATCTAAGCCATAGAATGAAGCTCGAGAAAGAAAGTTAGACGCCCACATGAAGTCAAGAGGAATCAAAATTGAGCCCTAGGGGATTGGTCGCTCTACTCATAGAGTGTGACCTTATCAGGTAATTGCGACAAATTATTTTCATAGCTCGAGAAACAATTTGATATTTGAAAATTGTTTCCGGAAGTCGAATATTCGCGGTAGTGAAGCGAACGCCTCCCACTTGTTTATTTGACGAATATTAAGACGTGTGTCACCTATTCTTTTATTTAAATTTATTTAAAGTATTTTAATCGGAAGACAAAAATTCAGACAATATAATGAACGTAAGTCGTTCCATCGATTAATTCAATATTCAATTATTATTTAAAATAAAATAATATTAAAATATGACATAACATTAAATATTATAGTTTTATTAAGAAAAGATACCCGTATTCAATTAAATTCAACTGAATATACATCTTAAAAAAATATATTTATTTATTAGTACCAATAAAAGACGGAAACAACAGGAAATAAGTAAAAGATCCAACCCAATAATAAATTAACTTTTTTATATCATAAAATCAAATAATATTAAAAATTTCCCTTCTAATAAAATTGTATTTTGCTGGTAATAGAATAAAATTGAAGTCATACTATTACTTTGACAAATATGTCACACTTTCTTTCTCTAGGTACATATACATAGTAATTATAAAACTAAGTAAAACGACATAAATTCTATGCGACCAAACAGAACAACATTGTAAGCAAAAACAATGTCCTAGGTTTGTCCTTGTTAGTACAGATGTATCGCAGAAAAGAAACCACCTGTCTTATAGTCAACAGACAATAAAAAATACAATTTAATAATAAATAAAAAATACATATTTCCATACATAAACATAATTTTATAATTATAATCAGAATTTTTATTTTGATTTTTGACTAAACTATTATAATCAGAATCGAAACAAAGGTAATGTCTGGTTTGTTTGTGTTTCATCTATTTTGAAACGGTCTCTCTCTCTCTCTTTCTCTGTTTTACGCAACATTTTAGGGGAAAACACCCATTTTTTTCTGTGATCATAATCGTTGTTTTTTCATATATGGGTTTTTATACAAGCTGGTTTTGTTTTGTTTTTGTGTGATTTTATCCTTCAAAATCGCTTCTTTATCAATTCCAGTTTCATATATTACAACATGAACAAAATGTGATGTTAGCATCTCAAAAAAATCTTTGATGATGATGACAACTTCTTCAATCTCCATTTTGTCTCTTGTATCAAAAACCACAACTTTTGATTCTTAAAAAAAGCTAAAAAGGTATCCAAATCCCACTCTTTACGCACCGACCCTTTCTTTTCTCCATAGCCTCAAAAAAAAGTCAAATTTTCCGTCTATTATGTAGCAAGCATAGCGTAATTTTTAATCTGATTTGTTTTTTTGTTTTTTTTTAAATTTATTTCATGTTCCTTTGATTCTTCTGCTGACAGTTTCATAGTTGCTAGCATCTTTTAAGGTTTGTGCTTTGCAGATACTTTTTTTTTCTCATTATAAAAATTTGATTTTTCTGCCTCATTCATATTCGTCATGGAATAGTTTGAAATGGGAAAAAAGTTTTACTTTTTATTATTCATATAGTCAATTAAACAAAATGGTTGGTGAGAAAAAAATCTGGGTTTGAATTGAATTGAATCATGTGATTTGAAGTCAATTTTCTAGGAAGGATATATCAAAGAACATGCTTTGGGGGTGTTTTTTTATATAATGATTTTGCTGCTGATTTTTTTTTTGTGTGTGAAAAGATCTGATTTTGAAGCTGTGATTGGTGAAGATGGATTTTGAAGGTAGTAGTACACCAAAGAAGGAGATGGAAGGAGAAGGAGGTGTGGAGGGTTCGAAGATGAAGGGTACTGGAAATCAAAGTAGTAAAGATATGATTTTCAGAGCTGATAGGATTGATCTCAAGAATTTGGATGCTCAATTGGAAAAGCACTTAAGCAGGGTTTGGTCGAGAAATACTAATGAGCCGAAAAGGCCTAAAGAAGAATGGGAGATTGAATTGGCGAAATTGAATTTGCGATATATTGTTGCTCATGGTGCTTATGGTACTGTCTATAGAGGCACGTATGATACTCAAGATGTTGCAGGTATATATTTCTTTGCATTGTGTTTATGATTTTTAATTTGTTGTTTTGAATTTGAAGATATGATTCAATGTTTTTTAATATTGAAATGTTACGTGGTTTATTCGGCTCGTGAGTCTGGTGGGAAATGGATTTACTGCGGTTTGTCAAAAACCTCGGCTATTGGATGAAAATCGTACGGCTTGTGTTTCAAGTTATGTTATAAAAGCATGTTTATTAGAGTTGAAATATGAAGCGTATGTACGATTTTCATGCAATGGTTGTTATTGACTGACTTCGCGAATGTAAGATTCGATTCTCCTGACCCCAGGGAGTCCGGTCCGAGTTAGTTTTCACGCTGATATATTTGGCATGTTATAATGTTATTATTTAATGATTGTTTGAGTTTGTGATGTTGTTAGTTGGAGAACATAATCATTGAAGTAGTGTTTGAAATTAATAATGATTTGCAGTGCCGCTCTTTTAGATGAGTTTGAATTGTTCCGACAAATTTTGTCGTGATCGAATGAGACATTCGCATTTACACAAAACCACATTTTCTTCAATCAGAATTGATTTTGAAGGTTGCAAAATGTTTTTGAAACATGAACTTATCAGAGCACGTGTTTGGGAAAGATTTTTTCATGGTGCCTCGATGTTGTTATCATACAACGGTTCAAAACACGGGTAGTATCGATTTTTATGGAAGCGACAAATTTTAGCTTTTGCGTCAATGTGTCCTTTAAACAAATTCAATTCTGCTAACTCACTTTTAAAATATCATTACACAAACCAATTCCATTTCTTTAACCTCGATTTGGTTAGAATCAATTCTCTCAACATTGATTCATTTCAAATCAATTCTCTTAACATTGATTCATTTAAAAAACAAATAACCCTTTGAGTCAAAAAGAAAATTTGTGAAGAGAGGAAAAATCGTCTGTCTGTGAGGAATATAGCAGTATGCTAACTCTGTTATCCTTTCTAGTCAGTAAGAGCAGTGCAGAATAAAGATATACTTTCTCTGACATTTGTATCGAGATGCATTTTCTTAACTAACTTTTGTATCGTGATCTTGATCTTTACAGTGAAAGTGTTGGATTGGGGTGATGATGGTGTTGCCACCGCTGCTGAAACTGCCGCTTTACGCGCATCTTTTAGGCAGGAGGTTGCCGTCTGGCACAAACTTGACCATCGAAATGTCACAAAGGTAATGACTTCGCCTTTTAAATCTCATTTGTTGAAATTAATGACTGCTACATGATACAATATTCGTATCGACGAATCATGAATAACTTTTTGGATTAGTGACTGTTTTGTATTTATTTCTGCAACACAGTTTGTCGGAGCTTCAATGGGAACTTCGAATCTTAAGATTCCTACCAAAAACTCTTCGACCGACAATCAAGAGACCCTTCCTTCTAGGGCATGTTGTGTTATCGTCGAGTTTCTCACTGGTGGAACGCTGAAACAATACTTGATCAAAAATAGGCGGAAGAAACTTGCGTATAAGATTGTGGTTCAGCTTGCTTTGGACCTCTCTAGAGGGTAGGTCCTATTTTTCGATCCCTACAATAAGAAACTGCAAATTCTATGCTAGTACGTATAGAATGCTAATTTATTTTCCGTAATATGCAGTCTTAGCTATCTGCATTCGAAGAGGATTGTTCATCGTGATGTTAAGACGGAGAATATGTTGCTAGATGGTAGCCGGAATCTAAAGATAGCTGATTTTGGAGTTGCTCGCGTTGAAGCTATGAATCCAAGTGACATGACCGGTGAAACTGGAACCCTCGGATATATGGCTCCCGAGGTAATTGATGCTTCATTGAAAAATATTACCTGATATGTTACTTGTTTCCATGAGATTGGCTCTGCTTAGATAAACAACTTAATTAAGCATCTATAGCATAAACATAAACACTTATTATATAAGTGCTTATAGATAAACAATCTCACACGTGGTTATATTAGGAGATGAGTCCAAATAAGTCAATTCAGTCATAAGTATTGTTTTTTGCGATTTCAATATTTAAGTATACATACGCAACTAGTTGCAACTTAAAAATTACTCGCATGGTTTAATAGATAGGAACTTCGAAGTTTTTTGGGTTGAAATATTGGTTTACACAATGTGTAGGTTTTGGATGGTAAACCTTACAACAGGACATGTGATGTCTATAGCTTTGGCATTTGCCTGTGGGAAATTTACTGCTGTGACATGCCCTATCCAGATCTTAGCTTTGCTGACGTGTCTTCTGCTGTCGTCCGTCAGGTATGATTACGAACATTGGAGTTCATATGTGATGAACGATGCATGAGTTTCATATTGATTATGTTATAATGCAGAATTTACGACCGGACATTCCGAGGTGTTGTCCAAGTGCATTGGCGAGCATCATGCGTAAGTGCTGGGATGGGAATCCGAGCAAACGTCCGGAAATGCACGAGGTGGTGAGAATGCTGGAAGCACTGGACACAAGCAAAGGTGGCGGAATGATACCGGACGACCAGAGTCCAGGTTGCTTTTGTTTCGCACCGGCTCGTGGTCCTTAATTAATTTTCAAGAATCCTTGACAATAGATATGATGTGAAGTACAGAAAACTGGGAAAATCGGTATTTTATGGTTTTGCCAGTATTTTAACAGTTAACATTCTTTTGAAAGTCGGAAAGAATGGTTGTAAACAGAAAGGAAGAAAATTGGTTTTTGAATGCATGAAAAAGGGTTATAGACTTATTCTATTCTTGAATCAAAATGTGTGATTGAGACAAGTCTAATCATTTGGTATGGAATGATATTTTGATGAATCAAGGATTTAATATAACATGGGGTGATTATTAGTTTAGGACCTACATATACTTTAACATATTTTATAACTCACTAAACTATGTCGTATAATAATGGATCAAGAACTCGTTGTTTTCTACACACCATCTTTTATGGTTGATACCCACAAAAGAAAAAATATCTAATAACAACGGTTTGATTGTTGCAAATTGAATTATTATTTTAATTTTTTGTTCTGATGTATAATTAGTCTGTTTCTTTTTATTAGTTCCTATATTTTAGGTTTTTCTATTAGTGTGTTTTAAAATAGTTTGTTAGAGTTTTTTTTTCTTTTTAACTCGGTCAATTCTTTGGGCTTATATAAGGACTCATCTCTTGTATTTTTCAATTCTTTTTATTAATGAAATATCTTTTTTTTCTTCTTTTAATGATGCTTCCTGCCTATTTTGACATGATATCTAAAGCAATACAGACTACTTTGATTTTTTCACAACATTGCTATCATCATTTTTTTCATTAGAGTTTATCTCTTCTTTGATTGTCTTGTAAGTAACTTGCACTAGAAAAAATCAATATCGTGGTAATCTCATGTATCATTTCATGTGGTTTGATTCATTGAAATGCTTCCAAGCTGTGTTTTTTATGTTTTGCTCTCGCGTTTCTTAAAATCTCTGATTTCGTTTATAGGATCTAAATTATTTTTCAAATTGTCTTAGGATAATAAGGGTTTATTCAACCTCCCCTTCTAAACCTTTTTGTATCCATATTCTCACCCAACAATATCTGGATTGTTTGGTAGTAGAAGATATACACTTTCAAGCGTGCATTGATCATCATCAAATGCTTTCTTTGAACAACATAGCCTTCTACTCTGGAAGGTTGGTTTGCGGGTCATGTGTGATGTATTCACATCTGCCTGAGCGCGTCATGCGTCAGTTCAGCTACATGCAGTTTGTTCCCAGAGAGTCTTTTAGGTACTACTCCGGCCTGATTTATAACAAAAAAAGACAAATTTTATGCTTCTTAAGAAATATAGTTAAGTGCATTTAAGTTTCTTGATTTCATGTGAGAGAGACAACACAATTACTAATATACCATCAATTAAATTGTCCTCTACTAACAATATTAAGTAATTAATGCAGAGATACTTTTGGAATAAATGCATTAAATGCACCTAGATTTGTTGACATTTGCTTATATTTAAGGCCAAAAAAGTTACAAGACTTTTGCTTATAAATAAGGCCGGTACCGAATGAGGCACATGATACCCTAGCTCTTAGCGGCTGGAGCGCTGCATATAGATACATCCAATAGTATTTCAGGGTGTCACATCCTTATATGACACTGGATGCCATTTAGGTCAGCTCATCATAAAGTACTAGAGGAAAAGTAGGTTAGGACATATCATGTTGATGTGTAGCCTAGATATCGACGTATCATGGATATTGCGCAGGTGGGTATAGACGGAGGAGTCTCTCCGAAAGGCTCGTAGATTTCATCCTTGATGAGGTACGGACAACACTTTAGTACGGTAGACAGTGTAGGAGCAGAGGATCTCGGGTCCGACATAGCAGTAGTATGTAGTATTTACATTAGGAGCATTATTATCCTTTGTAATTTATTTTGACTTCATTATGAATTTCTAATTTATTCATTTATATATGGCATTTTCATATTATTTGATAAGAGTGTGATTTAATTTATATAAAATTTATGATGATATTTTAACTATAATATATCTTCAAATACATAATCGTATCTCTAAAGCAAAGTCAAAATTTACTTTTTTGGATGCATACGGAGATGCATTTTTGTATTGTGTCTGAATACGATCTCCGAATCAATTTATCTCAAAATGAATGTGTCTCAGTTATGAATGAATGCATGGGTGCGTATAGGATGAATTCGGAAGTGCATCTCTAGACTAAGTTTTTTGGAAGAAGAAAAAAAGAGATGAGACTCACTTAAAACGTCTTTTGTTGTGAAAATAGTGCGTCCGAAAATAAACTTTTAAATTTTGAGATGTATTTTTGGAATTTTTTATGGTCTTTTTCCACCGCTTAAGATGAGATAAACAATCTCGTGTATTTTTGTGCTTTTTTTTTTACTATGGATCCAATTTAAAGATTAGAACATAGCTTTTTGGGAGGTCGGGGGTTACTTTCACATGTAGTAGTGGTAGCAGTGATGGGTGTTGTTTCAGAAAAGTTCATCTTCCCATTTTTGCTTAGTGCTTCCTCTAAAAGTGTAGTTCTTTCTAAGAGTGTTCAGGTTGATGGGGTGGTTGTTAAGATGAGTTTGGAGAAATATTTATTTGTTGCGTACTCTTTGATACATTTTTATGCTGAATGTAGAAAGGTTGATTTAGGACGAAATGTGTTTGACAAAATGCTTGAGAGAAGTGTTGTGTCTTGGAGTAGTTTGATTAATGGTTATAATGGGGTGGAAATGACTGAGGAGGTTGTTTTTCTATTCTTTGAGATGGTTGAGGCAGGTGTTGAACCAAATCCGGTTATTATAGTTTGTGCTATATCTGTTTGTGCCAAGTCGAAGGATCATGAATTGGGTAAAAAAGTGTGCGGTTTGATGACTGAGTTAGGGGTTAAACCTAAGAGCACTTGGACATCAAAACTTGAACACCGTATGACAAATGGCCTAAAATATGTCTGCTAAATGTATTGAGAGGAGAGAGAGAAAGTGAGAGAAAATTATTATAAAATCCACAACGGTATATATAAATACTGTGTGAGACGTGTTTTTAGATGTCAAAATAACTTTTCTGTAAACCTAATATGCTCGTGGTGCATGCACTGCTTGATATGTATTTGAATTGTGGAGACATGTGTGCTGCAAAGGGTAGTTTTGATGAATTTAGTGATAAGAATTTGGTTGTGTACAATACTATCATGTCGAATTATGTGCAACATGGGATGGCTGGTGAAGTGCTAGTAGTTTTGGTTGAAAACCAGATAAGGTAACCATGTTATCTACAGTTGCAGCCTGCGGACAGTTGGGTGATCTTTCTGTTGGGAAGTCGTCTCATGCTTGTATCTTCAGGAATGAACTAGAGAGTTGGGACAACATTTCCAATGCCATCATTGACATGTACATGAAATGTGGCAAAAGAAAAACTGCTTGCAAAGTTTTTGACAGCATGTCAAACAAGACAGTGGTGACATGAAATTCTCTAATTTCAGGTTTGGTTAGAGCAGGTGACATGGAATTAGCTTTGAGAATCTTTGGTGAGATGCCAGAGTAATCTTGTATCTTGGAACACTATGATTGGTGTCACTGCCATGGTTCAAGCAAACATTTTTGAGGAGGCAATTGGTTTTTTCAAGGAGACGCAAAACCAAGGGATTAGCGCGCATTATGCAGATAAAAAGATAACTCAACTGGCCCTTCATAGAGTTGGGACTCAAATGCTGCTATCCGATATCTATGCACCAGCTGGAAAATGGACGGATGTAGCAAGAGTGAGGGAGCAAATGAAGGAGAAAGGGTTCCAAAAAGTGCCTTGGTCAAGCTCAATAGAAGTTTTCAGATTGATTCGCGAATTCACCTCTGGCGACGAATCACACACCGTGATTGAATTAATACTCAGGGAACTAAACTGCACGCTAAGCCAGGTGGGATATGTTCCTGATACAACCAATGTCTTGATATTGATGAACAGGGGAAAAGGCATTTGCTCAGCAGACATAGTGAAAAACTTGTCATGGCTTATTGATTAATCAATACCGGTAAAGGAATACCTATAAGGATAGTAAAAAATTGTAAGAATGTATTCTAATTGGTCACTCATTTGCAAAATTAGTGTCAAAACTATACAGTAGGGAAATAGCTGTTAGGGATGATAACAGGTACAGTATCATTTTTCCAATAAAGGATTCTGTTCTTGTAGAGATTATTGGTAATAATATAGTTACAAAGATGAACTTTTGACCTCTGCTTTACAAATAAACTTCACTATTGGCAATTTAATTTCTTTTTTAAATGTACCAATCATTTTTTTTTAACATATGTCTCTTCAAGGGAAAAATCAAACAATACATTAATTAATAATGCACGGGGGAGACAGTAATCTCGGAAAGCATAGGAAACAACTAAAAACCTGTCTGTTTAAATCATGTTCAGTATATAATTTTTGTTCAACAAAATTCACGACATGCTGTATTTGAGATAGGTCATACAAAATTTTCAATCCAGGATTGTAACTAAAGACTGGAATATTATTAACAGAGGGACATACACTAAAATGCAGCCGTGTATTTAAAAGGAAAATAGTCTAAAACAGAAAATAATGAGGTTCATGATGTGTGCTGTAAAGTTGGGCAAATGGAATCAACATAACCATTGTGCATGTAGTCCTTCTTCCAGAGATTAGCAATATGAATATGCGACGAGACTTGCCGATGGACTTGTTCCATGAGCCAGACAGTGGCTTCAGCTTTGCATGGATGAATTATGTCGTCTAAGCGCATATACTCATCATTGCTTCCAATTCTCATTTGGTCCCATTGCTTAAGCATAGTATTTGTAAGGTAGTGAAGAGGTTGTCCATATAGCTTCTTAATGGATGTGCCTAATCCCATCCATGAGGCAAATGGGATGACAGAGCCTCGATTACTCGGGATTGGGATCTGCTGCATGTAATCCTGATACATTGCTGCACGTCTGATGATTACATCTGCATATAAGCATGAGTTTGCATGACTCAAAAATAATTGGTCTGACAGTAGAAAAGTGTAATAGTATGCCGTAAAATAGAACTATAGACTCAACCATTCATTATCACATGATTAATTATTAGCATAGGAAACTAATTTAAGTGATAATTAAGCATAAATATTTAAATAGAAAAAAAAATCAAAAGGAATGGATCTTTTTTTAATGCCAGGAGTATTTAAGGACATGATATTTCAAAAAGCAGATGCAAAACAGAATACCTGGGGAGTTGATATCTATTGAGGGTATTGAGATCGGACTGTGAACTGTTGGAAGATTGGGAATAGGATTTGTGAGAAAGCCATCACTCGGTACTGATGGAAATGACATCTTCTTTGCAGTCGAAGAGCACGCTCCTCTTCCTGCTCAACAGACATGCATAATTAAGATTAACTCATTGAATCAATATCCACACTGCAAACCCTTGCTCACTGTCGGAGGAATCCACGCCTTCACAGGTAAGTTAATAAATAAATTATTAGTATGTAACCAATCTTTTTACCTTCAACTTCCTCAAGATGAGTGGTAGAACGAATTTCTGGTTCCCCGACATGATGGTTTTCTCCAATAATATGTCTACTCGAATTCAAAGATCGTCCAAACATTGTAGCAGATGTGTTACGATTGATAAATGAAGTTTCTTGCTCCTTACAATAATATGACATGGGTGTTGTCATCGAGTGTCTAGTCATCTCTAATTAATAGTGAGAAAATAGTGAGAAATATAACTAAGTGGAAGAACTTAAGTGGTTATAAACTATAACTCAGATTAATAGTAAGGTTTACAAATACCATCATTGGCATGATGATGCAGAATTTCAATTTCAGTAAAGCTCCTGATTTTGCTAGGACGTCTTTGATTTAAAATCAACTTTCTTTTTGAGCGCGCCTCTCCTGAACGTTTTTTCAAAATCTCTTTATCCATGGCTGCGCGCACACAAAAAAACGATAAGAAAGCGCGAAACGAGCAAAACTGATACAAATATCATGATAATCATGAAAAAATATTCACCAGCTTCAGAGGGAAACATGTGGATCTTCCAAAAAGAATTAAAATAATATCACACACTGAGCCCTAGAAAGATGTACAGAAATGAAAAATCACAAACATCGGAGGTATACCTACAGAAGTTCAAGTTTCATGGCCTTAATTTCTGTGGGAGTACAGCACGATACACATGTTCGGCTCAGAAGGATCAAAGATAGAAGATATCAATAACATGACAGAGATCAGCACAATATGAGATATTGTAATGATTATCCTTAATAGAATTTATGCAATGTGTTCATAGAGAGACTCTGAAATCTATTTTCTGAATATTATCATAAGCAACAATATATTTTGATTGTTCTGAGTAGAGCTAAGAGTCTAACTAATTATTAGTTAGTTACAACTAACTATTAGTTAGTTAGTTACAACCAGTTATGAGTTAGTTACAAGGAGTGTCTATTGTGGCTGATGAAACCTATGTAGTCAATAGCAGATAATGTAGCATTGCAGCCGACCCCCAAAACACTATACCGGTATGGCATATTCATAACTAATCATCAATAGATTATGCTTGAATTATTAGTCGCAATGAATTTTGAAAATTAGTTAGGAATGTGTTTAATTTTGTGCATTCTTCGAATTGTTTTCCTAGACTTCGGCTTAGCGGTTATACTTCTATCCGCTATAGCGTTTTGGGATCAACCGCTATGCTACACTATTTTCTATGATTCATAATTTGAGAGGCTACCCTCCCTTCTCCTTCCCATTCCGCCTCCGTACTCTCAAACAAAACCTAAATGTTTAAAGAAAATGAGCTGTACAAAGATCAAAATCATTCAAGCAAGTCACATTTCTAAGATGAGAATTTCAAAATGAAATATCCTGAATTCTAGTTACTAAATAATCAGCACAACAATTAATTACATTGCAATCAAGTCAATTTGTGAAATATACCTTACTGGATGGTGACATTGATGGAATGCAGATTTCAGTATTAATTTAATAATTTCAATATGAAATGAAACAAATCAATTAAAAGCAATGACTAAAATGGAACCTAAGAAAAAACAGAGGAATTGAAAAAGAAAGAGAATGAATAGAACCTGAAAAGATTGAAGCTCAGAGAAGAAAAACCAAATAATCTGAAATGTGAAACCCTAAACTTGAACAAAATCTCCTCTCTGCTCTGCAGCGAAACAAGTAATTAACACCAAATGAAGTTAATTAAATCAATGTAGATGGGTTTAGTGTTAGGGCGAATTAGACTTTGCGAGACTAAATCTTAAGTTCATCAAGTCACAATAAGTTGAGGGAAAGTCGAATTTTCACTTTTAATTTATTGTTGGGCTTTTTTTGGACAGGAATATCGAAATTTTAAAAACTTTTTATTAGTCTCTTAAATGGAATTTATATTAATATCTTTGAATAAATTATTTAATATATATTTAAAGGATTTAATTGAAATGTCTGAAAGTGTAAAGATATTTTACCTTATCAGTTCATTATAATCATTGATTTGATTTATTAAAGATATTTTACACACAAATGGATGATTGTGATGTATTAATAGTGTAAAATTGATTAACGAAGTAAAAAATCAATAGGATTATGTTGTTTTAAATTTGGATAATCCTAACTTGTCCTCCTGGAGCACAAGATAAGACATTCAGTTGTAGAAAGTTTGTATTGAAAAAATCAATTATAAAATTAATTTTATACTTTTATTAAAATTAATACACAATTTCCAATACAAAATTATTTTCTTTAGTTCTTATCTTTTGTTCCTAGGGCACAAGTTAGCATTACTCTTTAAAATTTAACTTGACATTTTAGATGATCTAACTTTATATCGCATCCTATTTCAATTTTAATTTATATAATATATGATCTAATTTTGGATGTGTTAGTGTTAATTTTAAAAAAGTAATTTTATTTTTATTTTTAAAAATGGATTCTATAAAAAAAATAAAAATATCATAAACTTTTTTTTTTAATTGAATGATTAATTTTGACGTTCTATAAGATAAACGTACATTATTAAAGATTAAAATATGATCAAAATTATAATTTTTTCAAAAAGTTGTATTTCAAAAATGATTTTTATGAAAAGTTATTTGAAATAGTTTCAAAATTAAATAATTTTTTAAAATTTGTATATCTACATTTTTTTTAATAAAATGATGAAAAATATCTAAAATCTCATTTTAAAAATAACTATTTAAACGAAATTTTCATTTGAAGTTTTTATGAAAATTAATTTGTAAATTTTTTTACACAAAATTATGTCAGACTATAAAAATCATTTTAAAAAATAGCTAAAACAAACGGGTCATTTATATCACATCATATTTCAATTCTAATTTATACCGTATATTTAAATATATCAAAAATTATTGTAGAGTAATTGTTAGTGCCTAAGACACTTTTAGTGAGGAGAGAAAGAATGAAAGTAAGATTTGATATTATTGAATTATGTACAAACTGAATTACAAAACATATACCAGGTCGATTCACTCATGTATCTGCTCACTAATCTGATTGAGAAACATATACCAGGTCGACTGTTGCACACATATCTCAGAGATCCGGCAAATTGTTTGAACAAAGTTGCATCGACTTTGTCTTCCTATCCATGCTTCTCCAACTTCAAATTTGGTTCGACGGGCGAAAATGCAAAAGTCGAATCATCCATCCTGAATCACTTGAGTATCTATTTGACATACTTTCTTTGATGTAGCACCATACCTTGCTTCGACATTTGAAATTACATGCCTAGGAAATAAGACAAGTTTCCCAGACCCGACATTTCGAATTCCCTCATCATCAGCTCTTTGAACTTCGACAAGTTCTTCAAGCTATTTCTAGTTGCCAACAAGTAATCCACATATAATCAGATGATTATTATATCGTGTGCCACAACCTGTGCATATACACCATACTCCGACCTACATTTGACGAATCTCAGTTCGACTAAGTATGCGTCGATCTTCTTGTTCCATGCCCTAGGTGCCTGCTTGAGGCCATATAGCACTTTGTGCAACTTATACATTTTCCTTGCTTCCTCCTGTATCACAAACTCAGGAGGTTGTATGACATAGACTTCTTTGTCTAAGGGACCATTCAAAAATGTTGATTTCACATCTAAGTGAACTTTCGACCAACCATGATTACGTGTCAAGGAGACTACTAGTCGAACAATCTCCAATATAGCTACTGGTGCGTATACTTCAAATTAGTCGACTCATGCTCTCTGGAAAAAACCTTAAGCTACGAATCTCGCCTTATGTCTTACTATCGACCCATCAACATTGTGCTTCAACTTAAACTCTCATTTCACTTCGATACCTTTTGTATGTGCTGGCAATTAGACTAACTCCCATGTGTTGTTTCTTTTTATTGATTGTAACTCTTCGACCATAGCTAACTTCCACTATTTATCGTTTAAGGATTCGCTATAGTTGATTGGTTCAACACCTACAAGTAAGGTGAAATGAACTAGTTCTCCATATGGTGTGACTTCATCATCACTAATCACTTCATAGTCTTGAAGTCTTGTTGGAAGAACTCTAGTTCTTTAAGGTCTTTGACTAGTACTAGCTACACCATCTTCGATTTCGATTATGTCGGGCATGTTAGTAGCTCCTTCTAATTCGACTAGACTATCGACAATATCTTTGACTTTGACATCATTACTTACTTTTTCGAAATCATAGCTCATCAATGGCTTATCAATTGCATCACTATAATTCTAATCCCATGCATAATTTTCATCAATCAAAATATCTCGACTCATCACGATCTTCTGATTAGTTGGATTGAATAGTCTGTATGTACCAATTTTATGATATCATACCAGAATCATAGGTTCACTCTTATCATCAAACTTCCTTTTTCTAGCATCAGGAACATGCTTGTAACAAATAGAGCCAAACACCTTCAGATGACTCATTGATGGTCGTTTTCTGCTGCACACTTCTTCAGGAACCTTGTTCTTCAACTTCTTGGTATGGCACATGTTCAGAATATAAACAGCAGTGGAAACAACTTCACTTCATAAGGATTTTGGCAAATTCTTCTGCTTAAGTATGTATCTCGCCATGTCCAATGTGGTCATATTTCTTCTTTCTGCTATTCCAATATGTTAAGACGTGTAAGGAGTAGTTTCCTCATGATCAATACCATGTTCTACATAGAATTCTTCACACATCATTGATATATATTTGCCACCTTCATCTGTTCGCAGAACCTTGATCTTCTTTTCACTCTGGTTTTCGACAAGTATTTGAATCTCTTACAGAATGCAAATGCTTCGTCCTTTCGCTTGATCACATAGATCCAAAACTTTCAACTATACTCATCGATAAATGAGACAAAATACATGTGTTTCACTAATGGTATGATCCTCAAACGGGCCACATACATATGAATGTACTACTTCTAGTATGCAAGAGGATCTCATTGGCATAGTTGAAACGAAAGACTTTTTGGATTGCTTCCCTACTAAGCAATATTTACAGAGTTTGTTGGGCATCTCTAGACTTGGTATATCAGTTACCATATCTTGAGTGATTAGCTGATTGAGTGACCTAAAATTCAAGTGGCCAAACCTCAAATGTCACAACCAATTATTCTTGTAGTTGACAACTGTTTTGAGGCATTGTAGCTCAGTCGAACTGATCATGGTCTTAAATGTCCTGTTCTTCAACAAAGGGGATTTCAAGACCAAATTATTATGAGTGTCGAACAGTTTCAAGGCTCCATCTTTCATAATCACTGAGAAACCATTTTCGATCAATTGTCCAACACTTAGCAGATTCCACTTCATTCCAAGTACATAGAGTACATCTTTGATCATAGTTTTTCCTCCATTTCTCCTTTGAATAACTATGTCGCTAGTACCTTTTGTTTGCAACGAGCTATTATCAGCAAGTGTGACCTTGATCTTCTTCGACGAGTCGAAATCTGCTAACCACACTTTTCGACTAGTCATGTGATTCGAGCATCCCGAGTCAAGGAAACATGATCTTGGAGTCGACATGGTCATCTGCACTGCAGCCATAACCACCACATTTTCATAATCATTTGAATCTTGGTGTGCAAGATTTACTCATTTCTCCTTGTCTTTATTGTACCAACAATTCTTGGCCAAGTGATCCAATTTTTCATTGTTATAGCATTGTGCACCTTTTTCTCTTTGTCTTTCTGATAGGAGTTTCCTTATCCTCTTTTCGAGGATTCATAAGCTTTATCATCGATCTTATGCTTTTGAGGATTCGACCAAGACTTCTTGCTCTGAGTCTTGTCTCCTTTGCCTTTGAATTTATTGGAACCACCATAATTCTTTCATGCCTGAGCTTGTAGTGCTTGTATTGAATCTTGAACCCATTTCCTTTCAACAATCCTATTTTCATGCGCCTCCAACAAACCAACCAAATCTTCCAATTTCATGGTTTCAAGATTGTTGGATTCTTGAATAGCTACGATAATGTGATCAAAGTGAGAGGTCAACATATGCGTTAACTTTTCAACTATCATCTTATCAATTAGGGTTTCACCACAATCCTTCATGAGATGGACAAGATTCTCTACCTTCGACACATAACCTGCAATCTTTTCATCTTCTTCCATTTGCAGCAATTCATACTGTCGCCGCAAAGTCTGCAATTTAACGAATTTGACTTTCTCACCTCCTTCGTAGTACTTGACAAGAATATCTCATGCCTCCTTCGTCGATTCAGCATGAGAGATTTTGTCGAAATTCCCCGAATCTACAGTTGATTGAATGCAATACGCAGCCTTGTAATATTTCTTCATCGTCTCCTTGTTCGCAACTATCTGAGCATCAGTTGCATTCTTAGCAAGCTCAGAGACGCCATTAATAACCACTTTTAGGGTGTCATGAAAGTCAAACATAGATTGCATCTATTTTCTCCATCAGATCCATTTCTTGCCGTCAAGAATTGGAAGAGAATTTGAAATGCCATCTGTATTATTCATCTTTGTAGCGATTGATTAACAACCCACGTCCCGGAAACACGATCGCCGACGTTTTGTTCTTGAAAACACGATCAAAGAATCTAATTGAAGCTCTAGATATCAATTTGTTAATGCGTGAGACACTTTTAGTGAGGAGAGAAAGAATGAGAGAGAATGAAAATAAGGATTAATAATATTGAATTATGATTGTACAAACTAAATTACAAACATATCTATTTATATATACCTAACTTATGTCTATTTATATGCACCTAACTTATATAGTGAGGAAGAAACTCTAAACTCTACTTAACTTTCGTAGTTCACAAATTTTAACTTTTGCTAATTTAGAATACATCACAAATTTAAACATTTCTAATTTAGAATACATCACAAATTTTAACTTTGTTAATTTAGGATACATCACAATTTTTTTTTTTAAAATGGAGGCTTTTTTTTGAAAAGAGAACAAATAAAATTATCATCAGCTATAAACTTATATAATCAATCAAGTTCATATAGAATAACTTTGACACAGACCTCTCTCTCTTATGCTAAAAAAATTGATACACAATATAACCCAAATAATCAAATAGCGGTTACATAATAACAAGTGACTCATCATTTCTTGAATTCAGACTCTAAAAATAGAAAAGAGATATTAAGTTGATGATTAAATTATATAAACAATCAATGATTTTTAAAAATATTCATTATATTTAAGACCTAGTTAAGAGGGAAATAATTGGAAAGGAGTCGAGTCAAACGCCTAAAAACCCGTTTGTTTTTAAAATTGAGAGAGTGCAGTATGGATTTCTTATTTATTGAATAAACAATTGCAGTATATCCTTAATACTAAAGTTACCAAACACTAAAGGTAGTTAATCCTCTTTACATCATTAGCAGTATCCTGAGAGACAAACATTTTGATGCAGCTGTGTATTAAAATGGAAAATACCATAATACAGTGAGTAGAGGATTCAAGATGTGTGCTCTAATTTTGGGAAAATTGAATCAACAAACCCACTGTACACTGGGTCCTCCTTCCAGAGATTAGCAATATAAAAATGTGACGAGGTTTGTCGATGGACTTCTTCCATGAGCCAGACGGATGCTTCTGCTTTGCATGGATGAACTATATCGTCCAAGGGCTTCCATTCATCCTCACTGCCAATTCTCAATTGGTCCCATTGCTTAAGGGCCACATTTGTGAGGTAATGTAGAGGCTGCCCGTATAGCTGCTTGATGGATTTCCCTAGTCCCATCCATGATGTAAACGGAATGACAGAACCTCGATTACTCGGGATTGGGATCTGCTTCATGTAGTCCTGATACATTGCTGCCCGTCTGGTGAGTACCTCTGTATAAAGAAGCATGAGTTCTTAAATAAGTGAATTTTAAAAACAAAACATCAATTAGACTAAGAATGGAAAATAAATTAAGAAAACCACACGCATGCTGTCTAGAAACCAAAGAAACAGACTAGATCAAGGTGAAGCCCAGTATTGAGAAGTAACAACTAATTCAAGTTTTATAGAAATGGTAACAGCGATGAATTATGACCAAATAATTCAGAATATGGCAATGTTTTCCAAATTTCAATTGAATAGAAATGATAAAAAAAATTGTCTTCTCCCAGCTGATACACTTAAAGTAATCCTTAAAGCAAATATTTTGAACATGGTGATGCAAAATGTTATTGACATTGAAACAACATAAAAGCATCATATAGAAAATTAGCCTCTCACAATCAAGGGTATTCATAGTGTGGCTAACCAAACCTAAATGAATAAATCAAATATAAAGACTAAAGTTTGGTTTTTTAAGACCACTTGAGTTAATCTAGTTTATTTTGACAAACATTTCACAGTTGGTTTAGGTCTGGTTTATTTTTTCTATACACTGAAGTAAATCCACTATTTTTGTTTGGCAAGTGTTGATCCACTTTATTGTTAAAATGAAGTGCATAATTCATTGTTACCAGTGACAACGATGATGCATATCCATGATTAAAGTAATACCGGCTAGTCTGGTGGTAGCATCGGATTACCGGTCACTAGCTTTTCAGCAGTGGTTAGCAGACGCAAGGTGAAGCTGTTCCTAGGCTCGCAGGCAAGGGCGGATGAGAACTAAGTTGCCCTTATCTTTTCTTTCCCGTGGTCTTTCTGCCCAAAGCAAGCTAGCTAGAGGCAGAAACTCCTATTTAAGTAAGGCCAGCTGTAAACAAAGCAAACAAAGGTCGTAGTTCATATTCTACCAGCTAACAGGGAGTAGAACGTGAACTCTTAAAGGCGCATCAGCGATATCAAGAAGGAAACATCACCACCAGTCGCCAAAGTAAACAAACAACAACATCAATATCAGGTTACTCAGATCCGAATCTGCATCCGAAAAATCAACACAGCCTCTCTTTCTTCTTTTTTGTTGGAGAAAGTGAAGAAGATCTATCCTACACATACAAACTACAAACTTCATCTCGACATTGAGAATAGAGGTCATGGCGAAGGAACAGGAATCAGCGGTGCTAATGACGCTTGATTTGTTCAGATATGGCCATTTATCAAAGTTATAGTTCAACTCTGTGACCATTTAGCAATTACCGTTCAGCATCACATAAAGGAGTCGGCAGATTAGGTGGCTGTGCTTTCTAGGGTTGATAGATTTCAATAAGTTGCACGATTTTGACTACTCTGGTCTGACCAGGGGAAATGTAACAACTTACCATAAAAGAGAACTGAAAATCAATATACCTTGGATTCTATGCTTATTTTAGCATGTAAGAAATACAAAAAGGGAAAATAGATATAAATGGTATAAGGAGTTAGCAATTCATGCATTAATCAGGATGTTAGGAATAATACCTAAGGAGTCGATGTCTGTGGAGAGATTGGGGAGTTGAATGTGAAATGATGGAACGGAATTTGGGGAACAAGAGTCCATTGCATCAACATCAACTTGATCCTTCTCCGATGGAAATGGTATCTTCATCGCAACAACTTCTTCTTCCTGATTCAACACACATGCAAGCAAAACCATAGGTTATGATTCATTCATATATCAGTAATTAAATTTTCAAAAAAATAAAAAATAAAAACTAACTGAGTTGGGAAAAAAGGACTAACAAATTGAAGAATTTATGATTTGGAATGATGAAATTCAGAAAGTGATGGAGAGAGAAATGAGAGTGAGCGTCGAAGTTCTCCAAATACTGAAAACCCTGACTCGTTCACTCAGTACCGCACTATTTCACGAATCGGTGCATTCCAACTCAACGGTATTCTCACTTTTTCCAAAGTATAACTCAAACGCATCGTTTCGCCACTTTCATGAGAAGTGAGGTGAATGAGAGAGGGAGAAAGCGTTAATTCATTTTCATAGTATTTTCTCTCTTCTTAATACAAATCAATAGTTATTAATTTAGTCACGAAGAATGTCTTAAAATTTTGAAATTAACAATGATAAATTTTGAGGTATATTAGACGGTCTATTTTACACACTCTCAAGTATGATTTTTATATCATTAAACAATTTTAAGTATTAAGATTGATTAAAGAGAATTTTACTTTGATTCATTCAACGAGTTTTATCGAAAAGATAATTCTTTGTGTTCGAGTAACATTTTTGATATAATTTGTTGTTGTTGAAATGTTATGTGTGTCGAATTATATAGTTGTCGAAATGTCGACAAAACTATAGACTTAACTTTATTGTTATGGTTTATCTGAGTTAGTTATGTTAGTTGGAGATTGTTTGGTGTACAAGTAATCTCATCCTATAAATAAGGAGGTCTCATGTCATTGATTATAATACAACACAAAATAAAGTTGTTAAATTAAACTTCACTTTGAAGGCAAAGAGAAACTCTGTCGAAATTCTTCTTATTCTCTTTTCTCTAAAATCCTAATTTTTACTTTCTTACCCAATTTCATATTTTCATTCCTTCCTTCAATAATCATCGTGCAATAGAATAATCTTGCAACAAATGTTGGTTGATTCACTCGAGTGAATAGTGAAAAACAAGAGAAGTAATCAATTAAAAAAATTGATTCTTATTCTTCAAGATTTGGTTCGAAATTTTTCATAGGTTTTGTGAAATTCCACATTAGGAATTTAGCGAATTTCCAACATCTGATTTCTAGAGCACTAGCTATGTGATTCTTGGGAAGCATAACTTGATGAATCATCTGAACGAGTATTTTTCGGCGAGCCTCTCAATTATGAAGAATCAGAACTACTAGAATTGGTACGAGCAGATAAAGATTGTTTTTTGCTATCAATATCTTTGGGATCTTATGAAGGAGGGAGTGACACCGCTCGCACCAAACACGACAGGTGAATAAAAGGTTGCGCAGAAAGAATTGAAGAAGAAAGATTATAAAGCCCTCTTTATGATTCATCAATGTTGATGCAGATAATTTCAAAAAGGTCAATGATGTTGAATTAGCAAAAGAAGCATGAGAAATTCTTGACAAATCATTTTGAGGCACTGAGAATGTGAAAGATGTGAGGTTACAAACTCACAAAAGAACGTATGAATTGCTTCAGATGGAAAAAAGTGAAAGCATAATTGATTTTTCACTGGAGTTATGAAACTGGTGAATCAAATCATGGTATGTGGAGAAGTGTTGACATCAAGATCAGTTGTCGCAAAAATCTTGAGGTTATTGGCTCTAAAGTTTGACCACATGGTAGTAGTCATAGAAGAGTCATAAAATTTGTCAACACTTACAAAGGAAGAGCTTCAAGGGGCTCTTGAATCTCGTGACCAAAGAATGGTCGAAAGAGATGCAAGCAAGTTGAAGAGTGATGTGGCTTTGCAGGCGCAATCAGCAAGAGAAATGAAAGGCAATGGGAAGTGGTTCGACAATAAAGATAGCGGAAGCTACAACAATTCGATTGGTAGAGGAAACTAGCAAGAAGGAAATCTGTCAAACCGGAGAAGATCCTCATACCAAAGTTGTTGGGTCATCATGATAAGCCTCCACATTGGGTCAAGAGAAACACACAAGTGAGAGAGACACCGCATATTCACCCAAAACCTTAAGGTAATAGATGTATGAGTCCCCTCACTTATAAAGTGCTCAACCTCTACTTTTTTAAGAAATGTGTGACTTCCAACTGACACTTGTACAAAATGATCTCCCCCTCAAGTATGAGTTCATCCACTATGCTCTTTCTCAAGCGGAAGCTCTTTCATCCACATACACTTGTATCGCCATTGCGGGTTGTCATACCCCAAAATTTGCCCGTTAATATTACATGGCATTTTTCAAGGCACTCCAACTTATTCTTCAAGACATTGATCTTAAGGGAACCAATACCCAGCATACAGGTGGCCAAATCCAGAAAATGGCTCAAACTGGCATGCTCGCTAGGCGAGCAAATCCTTCGCCTAGCGAACCCTTCGCTAAAGCCACTCGCCTAGCGAAGCTTGCGGATATCAGAAAATTCTGGGCTTCATTCTGAGCCCATTAGGTCACAAAAAGAGCATTATAAATAGCAGAGCTTCATTCAAGAAGAGGGGGACGAAAACGGAGGACAGAGGGAGACGAATCGGAACCCTGGCGAACAAACCTTGGAGGTCAACCAAGAGAATTCGGAGCAACCCTAAAGGAAACCCTGAAAGCAACTCATCGGCACAAAGGATACCTCCGCCCAACTCAATCCGATACCACAAGTGATCTGCCAATTCAACGTTGCAATTCAATTGCAAACAGGTTTGCGCATCACTACTGTTTTATGCTTCCAATCTGTAATCTCTAAATACATAATGCATCATGATTGAATTTTTGGATATGTAATTAGATTTTGCATATGAGTTTAAGTATGCCTGAATATCCTGAATATTTGACCATGTTATTTCTGTAATTGAATGCCATAGGGCGTGCAGCAGGCTGAGATTGTATTATTCTGAAATTCGAAACCCGCAGTCGCTCGCTAGCACATCGCTAAGCGAGCATGTAGCGAGCATTCGCTAAGCCTTCGCTAGGCGAGGCAGAGGCGAATGCGACAGTCGCTAAAGTTTTGGTTGTTATGTCCTATGCTTATCTGATCTGTTCTATGTTAATCATGCGTTATTTTGCCTGACATTCATACTGCTGTGTTTCTTTTGCGGTGTAATCTTCGATTGCACCCTGATTTGGTATTCTGACCTGTTTGCTGAATATTGTAAGGACTCACATACTCCCGAAGAGGGTAGCTGGCTAGGTATTCCACTTTATTTGTGGGATACCCTTGTGGAGATTCATCCTGATTACTTAATCGATTTTAATGTGGACCTAATTACTTAATTGATTTTAATGTATTAATGTGGAGATTAATCCTAATTACCTAATTGATTGTAAAATATGGCCTTTGAATATGTGATCTTGGACCTCTCTTCGTTACCCTACGATATTACGGTATTACGGTCATGTCCCGCGAATGTGGGGATACACTTAGCAAAGACCCTTCGATTAAATCATCATATAAATCATAGTCCCTCGGATGTTGCCTTCGAATATATGATTTTGTCCCTCGATAACCCTTCGGTGTAGCCTACGGTTAAATGATGATCGTCCCTTCGAATGCTAAGGTATCCTTACAAATGTTGCCTTCAATGACCAATCGATGACCCTACGATGACCCTTTTACATCCAAAGGATAAAACTACTTACTTCTCAATAGTAAGGACAATTTTACCCTCCTAAGGATAGGAAATACCCATAAAGACCTTGGGTAGGTATAACTCTTAATTGCTGATTCACAACCTAGAACATTTTTCCTACATCACACTTTGCAAAACATTTACTAGAAAATAACTACTTGGTATACATTCATACTAGAATCATTACCAAGTTATATTTTTTCTAAACCGCTTTCAAAATTAAACGAGATAAATACTTTGTATACATTCATACGAGAATCATTACTGATCTCACCTGATCAGGAGGGCCTTCCAAGGTCTTGGTGAATGGGCCGGAGAATGAAATGAGAGGGGGGTGTACCTGCAAGGTGCTCCAACGCTTAAGTCAGAAAAGGTACAGAATGAGATTATCAGAGTGTGAGTTAGAATACCTGCCCCTTTGCCATGAAAGGGGTATTTATATTGAGCCCCCAGCGCTGGGCCAAGGCTCCTAATGGGCTGGATTAGCTAGGCCCAAGGAGGAGCTGCCAGGGGACGCGTAAGAAGCGTTAAGACCTAGACCAAGGTCTGCCCCCTGGTCCAACTGCCCCTATCCCTAAGGAGACAATATAGGGGAGTTGGGTGACGTGGTGAGTGAGATGCCGTTATGGCTCTGCCCGACACAACTTAGGTGTCCGCGACGTGGGTCGACGATGAGTGGATGGAGATCATATGAGGAGGACCCGCTCGTTGTCCGACACGTATTTAAGGGGCCGGGGAGACGTTCGTCGGGCGGACGGTCGTCCCCCTGACGTGTCCTCGTGGTCGTGTGGATATGGCCGTTTGGACGTGGGCTTGGCGAGCATTGGGCCGTGCCGTGCCTAGGGTCATGGCCCAGTCCAGAACAATTACAAAGTTAAACTCTCTTTTCAAAACATTTTTCAAACCATTCACAAACATTTTTTCAGACAAACCTAAGTGATCCAGCAATTAAGAGCCCATGGATAACCATGGATACAAAGGGTGCTAACACCTTCCCTTTGTATAATGTACCTCCCGAACCTAAAATCTAATTAAGGTCTTTCCTGTTCTTTTCCACCTTTCCTTATTGGATAAAAGAAAAGTCGGTGGCGACTCTTGCTATCCGCGACATTGCGATTAAAAGCAAAAACACAAAAGTCCAGTTCACCGTATGACAGAACTGGCGACTCTGCTGGGGACGTAAAAAGAGAGGTTGCCTTAAAAAAACAAGATCACCTATTTGATTTGTCTGATTTACTTTTAAGGGATTGCTTGGGTATCCTACACTTGAGTGAAAGATCCTACACCCGGATCTAGTGTACCTTAGGTAAGTAGCAATAGATCATCGCGACTATCCGGCGTATACTGGAATGGTTAAAATGATAGCTACGGTTAATGCGACACTTTGGATGTCCTGATGTTCCTCATGTTTACTTGAGGAGAAATTTGGCGTTTGCGTGGTGTCATCAAAGCATTAACCAGACCTTTAGAACCCTAATTGACTCATCCTAGCCATTAGAAAGTAGTGAGATAACTGACTTCGGTTCCGACTGGGGTTGGTTGAGACTCGATACTACACTCTTTGAGATTGGACTTTAGGGAAGCTTCGGTCAACCACTTGGTGTTGCACTGAAGTGGACTTAAAGGAAGGTCAATGATTGGAGATCCTTCTAGAACCCGATTACTATTCTAGGACAGGTTGAACCAACCAAACTTCAGTGGGGAGGGTACTTACCTATGGAACTCATGCAAGCCTTAAAACCTAGGAATGATGGTTGTGTGACTTGCTTGTGCTTGTTATTTACTTAACATCATAACATCATAACATCGTGGCATTGTACTAACCGTTTCAAGGACTTTAAACATTGAAAACATTTCATACATTGCATAGCATAACATTGCATAACAGGTACTCCAAAAGGGATCAATGTTCTCACGGTTTTCCTCCAAACAGAAAAATGGACCTCGAACAAACTGTCAAAGATCTCCATGCTCAGAATGCTCAACTCCAGGAGATGATCTTGAACTTATCCAAGGGGCAGGAGGAACTGAAGGCTCTCTTGCTCGAGAAGAAAAAAGACAAGAAATCTGTGAGTAACATTAGACCGGGAAGAAGGCAGTTTACGAAGATCAATATGACTTTAGCACAAGCACTGCAGGGTGTGCTAAAAGCAAATTTAATTACCCTCAGAGATCCTCCTGCAAATCCCAACACTACTTCTCCTAGTTATAATCCCAACGCCAGGTGTGCATATCACTCCGATAGCCCCGGACATGATACAAACGATTGTTGGTTGTTGAAGGACAAGATTCAAGATATGATCGACGCTGGGGAATTTGAATTTGATCCTCCGGAGACTCCTAAAGTCATCACTGCTCCTCTGCCTAATCATGACAAGACTGTTAATGCCGTAGAAGATGCCGATAGCGATTGTGACTTGGATAGCTGGATTTTCCCAACAATTGGTGACAGACTCAATAATTGGAAGGCTGAAGACACTATCCCGATTTCCTTTAGTCAGGAGTAATTATTATTGCTATTTTAGCATTTTAAAGCCTCGTGTCTATGCCCGGGGCACAATGGCTAATTTTTCAAGGGTTTTGTCATTTTCATAAGCATATTCACATTCAATGAATCAATGGACTTTTTGCATTCAAATATTGCGCTCTTTATCTTTCCTGTCATCTTTTAAACAAAGCTATGTATTCTCGCACACACTCACGTAACAATTTGCCGATCCATATCCACTCTGGATCCTGTTGGTAATAACTCTGCTACTGTTCATTATGACTTTGAAAATCCGATCTACCGAGCCGAGGATGGAAGTGAGGAAGATTGTGAAGTACCTGGAGAACTTGCCAGACTACTGCAAGAAGAAAAGACTATTCAGCCGCATGAGGCATCGACCGAAATCGTAAATCTGGACCACGTCGCCCGATTTAGCTCCCATTTGACCGCTACTTGCAAATCCATTTTTAAATTACTGAGACAAAATCAAGGAGCATCTCCAAGAACCTCCAATTCTGGTGCCACCAATTGAAGGAAGACCTCTAATCATGTCTTTGACCGTGTTAGAAAATTCAATGGGGTGTGTGCTGGGACAACATAACGAGTCTGGTCGAAAAGAGCATGCAATATACCACCTTAGCAAAAAGGTACCGACTGTGAAACAAGATACTCACAGCTCAAGAAAACTTGTTGTGCTTTGGCTTGGGCTGCTCGCCGACTAAGACAGTATATGTTGAATCATACCGCTTTATTGATTTCTAAGATGGATTCTATCAAATATCTATTTGAGAAACCTGCTGTCTCCTGAAAGAGCTATCACTGATAATGGTGCTAATTTGAACAACAAGATGATTACTGAACTCTGCACGCAGTTCAAAAGGACACCATAATTCCGAAGTGGCGACTTGGTAATAAAGCGTATCTACCACAAGGTGATTCTAGAGGCAAATGGACTCCCACATACGAAGGGTCATTTGTGGTTAAGAAGGTATTCTCTGGTGGAGCCACGATGCTTGCTACAATGGATGACGAAGAATCCCCGCATCCCGTGAACACGGACATAGTTAAAAAAAATACTGCGCATGTACACCCGACAAGTTGAAAACCTGAAAAGGCGGCTTGGGCAAAAAAGGGTATCCTGGTGGACTGAAAACCTGAAAAGGCGGTCCAGGCAAAAATTAGGGATTAAAGCGTATGACTATGTCCCGTTCTCGGTCAGCTTCATCCAAGTTCAAAGGACTGAACAAGCTAATCACTTTTATCCGACAGCAGGAGATGAGAGGCTTGAAGACATAATGACAGTAGTGGAATTAAAATCGATGGGACTTTTTCTGCATAGCTTTCTCTTTGTTTCCTTGACAATTTCCTCTTACTAGGATTTCTGTCTCCTTGTACACAAATTGCCTGTTCATAGGCCCTCTTTCAAAATCAATACAATTTCATTTCCGAAAAGATGCTTTTGTTTTACTTTCTCTATTTTGTTTGCATAAATGTTCATTGATTTAATTTGAATTGATATATGCATTTGAATATCATCGATGTTTATCAAAAATACATGCATAAAATAGCAATAGCAATTACTAAAAGACTTCAGGATCGAGGAGAAGGTCTAACCATGCTTTCCAACAAGTCCGGTTACAAATCCTTTCCTCAGCAAAAAACCAGTTATTTCCCAGAAGAGGTCGGCATCACCAGACGGACTGGTCATCTCTTCTATCCCCAGCCAGGCTCTGTTGAATATTTCCATCATCAGACAGAAATCAAATACCCCCAGCCAAGAAAGGGTCATCAATACAAGCATCTCCAACCAGAAGATGGGGATTTATTTTCCCCAGGGAGTCGCCAAAAAAAAAACTTTTCAGACGCATAATTCATTCATTACATCATTTCACAGCATACGCATGCATACATTGTTCGCATTTACTTTCATAAGCATAAAATATCTCATGCATCATGACATGGCATGAAGCTAACTTAATTTTTCAGGTTAATTATCCTCCTGATACAGTCAAAGTAAAGATCCATTCGGACGGATATCTTCATCGATTACATTCAAGATTCAAATACATCTTTCAGATATACTCCATGTCAACATTCATGCTGACATCCTCCTAATGATGGCATCTCTAAGCCCATCCCAGACATTTATTGCGGATACAACATATACAAATATCATCGGATATAGCCTAACGTACGGTTCATCCTGATTCAGCCCAACATATGATTTCAAGACGGTCTAGCGTACGACCCATTTGGATGTTCAAGTCCTCAGATTCTACCTAGCGTACGGTACATTTCTGAAGTGTAGTCTAGCGTACGACTACCCCTTTCATAATCAGATTCAGCCTAACGGACGGCTCATTCTGCTGCTCAGAGACGGTCTAGTGTACGACCCATTCGGATGTTCATCTCCTCAGATGCTACCTAGCATATGGTACATCCTGACGTGTAGTCTAGCGTACGACTACCCCTTTCATAATCAGATTCAGCCTAACGGACGGCTCATTCTGCTCAGAGACGGTCTAGCGTACGACCCATTTGGATGTTCATCCCCTTAGATGCTACCTACTGACGTGTAGTCTAGCTACGACTACCCCCCTTCATAATCAGATTCAGCCTAACGGACGGCTCATTCTGCTCAGAGACGGTCTAGCGTACGACCCATTTGGATGTCTATCCCCTCAGATGCTACCTAGCGTGCGGTACATTCTGACGTGTAGTCTAGCGTACGACTACCCCTTTCATAATCAGATTCAGCCTAACGGACGGCTCATTCTGCTACTCAGATACGATCTAGCGTACGATCTGGTCTGACCTTTATTTCTCCAGATACAGCCTAACGGACGGCTCATTCTGCTACTCAGATACGATCTAGCGTACGATCCGGTCTAATCTTCCATCCCCAGTGAAGTCACTCGCCTAACGGACGGCTCATTCTGCAATTCAGATACGATCCAGCGTATGATCCATTCTGATCCTTTATCCCCAGCAGCGTATAACACACTCTGACTCCCCAGCGAAGTCGACAGTCTAATGGATAACTCACTATACTGTCCAGCGTATGACCCGGTATGACGTCCATGTTTTCAGATATCGTCTAATGTACGACGCATTCTGAAGCTCTCATCATCAAAACTTCCTGGATGGCATCTTTAAGCCCATCTCCATCAGGAATAACTTCTGATTAACAAGTGCAAATTTTTGGGGCATTCTAGTGTTTAATATTCTTCCACCTCCAGACCACGAATGGCGTACATACCATTCTAACTCTCTCGGTTCAAGAATATTAAACAGGGGCAGCTGTCATACCCCAAAATTTGCCCGTTAATATTACATGGCATTTTTCAAGGCACTCCAACTTATTATTCAAGACATTGATCTTAAGGGAACCAATACCCAGCATACAGGTGGCCAAATCCAGAAAATGGCTCAAACTGGCATGCTCGCTAGGCGAGCAAATCCTTTGCCTAGTGAACCCTTCGCTAAAGCCACTCGCCTAGCGAAGCTTGCGGATATCAGAAAATTCTGGGCTTCATTCTGAGCCCATTAGGTCACAAAAAGAGCATTATAAATAGCAGAGCTTCATTCAGGAAGAGGGGGACGAAAACGGAGGACAGAGAGAGACGAATCGGAACCCTGGCGAACAAACCTTGGAGGTCAACCAAGAGAATTCGGAGCAACCCTAAAGGAAACCCTGAAAGCAACTCATCGGCACAAAGGATACCTCCGCCCAACTCAATCCGATACCACAAGTGATCTGCCAATTCAACGTTGCAATTCAATTGCAAACAGGTTTGCGCATCACTACTGTTTTATGCTTCCAATCTGTAATCTCTAAATACATAATGCATCATGATTGAATTTTTGGATATGTAATTAGATTTTACATATGAGTTTAAGTATGCCTGAATATCCTGAATATTTGACCATGTTATTTCTGTAATTGAATACCATAGGGCGTGCAGCAGGCTGAGATTGTATTGTTCTGAAATTCGAAACCCGCAGTCGCTCGCTAGCACATCGCTAAGCGAGCATGTAGCGAGCATTCGCTAAGCCTTCGCTAGGCGAGGCAGAGGCGAATGCGACAGTCGCTAAAGTTTTGGTTGTTATGTCCTATGCTTATCTGATCTGTTCTATGTTAATCATGCATTATTTTGCCTGACATTCATACTGCTGTGTTTCTTTTGCGGTGTAATCTTCGATTGCACCCTGATTTGGTATTCTGACCTGTTTGCTGAATATTGTAAGGACTCACATACTCCCGAAGAGGGTAGCTGGCTAGGTATTCCACTTTATTTGTGGGATACCCTTGTGGAGATTCATCCTGATTACTTAATCGATTTTAATGTGGACCTAATTACTTAATTGATTTTAATGTATTAATGTGGAGATTAATCCTAATTACCTAATTGATTGTAAAATATGGCCTTTGAATATGTGATCTTGGACCTCTCTTCGTTACCCTACGATATTACGGTATTACGGTCATGTCCCGCGAATGTGGGGATACACTTAGCAAAGACTCTTCGATTAAATCATCATATAAATCATAGTCCCTCGGATGTTGCCTTCGAATATATGATTTTGTCCCTCGATAACCCTTCGGTGTAGCCTACGGTTAAATGATGATCGTCCCTTCGAATGCTAAGGTATCCTTACAAATGTTGCCTTCAATGACCAATCGATGACCCTACGATGACCCTTTTACATCCAAAGGATAAAACTACTTACTTCTCAATAGTAAGGACAGTTTTACCCTCCTAAGGATAGGAAATACCCATAAAGACCTTGGGTAGGTATAACTCTTAATTGCTGATTCACAACCTAGAACATTTTTCCTACATCACACTTTGCAAAACATTTACTAGAAAATAACTACTTGGTATACATTCATACTAGAATCATTACCAAGTTATATTTTTTCTAAACCGCTTTCAAAATTAAACGAGATAAATACTTTGTATACATTCATACGAGAATCATTACAAAGTTAAACTCTCTTTTCAAAACATTTTTCAAACCATTCACAAACATTTTTTCAGACAAACCTAAGTGATCCAACAATTAAGAGCCCATGGATAACCATGGATACAAAGGGTGCTAACACCTTCCCTTTGTATAATGTACCTCCCGAACCTAAAATCTAATTAAGGTCTTTCCTGTTCTTTTCCACCTTTCCTTATTGGATAAAAGAAAAGTCGGTGGCGACTCTTGCTATCCGCGATATTACGATTAAAAGCAAAAACACAAAAGTCCAGTTCACCGTATGACACGGGTACTACTATAAAACACGCCACCTGACCACAATATTACTAGGAAGGCTTTCGATACAAGGAGACGATCCCTTAATTAAACCATCGACTTTGGTACCATTGTTGGGTCATCATGAGGAGCATCCACATTGGGTCAATAACAACACACAAGTGAGAGAGACATCACGTATTCATCCAAAACCTTAAGGTGTATGCTCTCTGAAGCTAAGTTGCCTAATCATTATTGGGGCAAGGCACTTTACACGGAAGTGCATATTCTTAATCTCACTCCTATTGTTGCTTTGAATAGTGAAGTTCCATACAAAATTTGGTTTGGAAAAAATTTCAAGTATGATCATTTGAGAGTCTTTGGTTGTAAGGCTTTTGTGCATATTCTAAAGGATGAAAGATCTAAGTTGGATGCAAAGTAAAAACAATGTATCTTCATCGACTATGGGCAAGATGAGTTTGGTTACAGGTTGTATGATCTTGTAGGAAAGAAGCTTATTCAAAGTCGCGATGTGGTGTTTATGAAAGACCAAACTATTAAAGACATTGATAAGGTAGAGAGGGTTACACCTAAGAAAGATACCGGTTTGTATAATGTTGATCCAGTTTAGTTACCTAGTCATAATCTAGATGTTATTTATGGTGATGATCACAATGATGAGCCATATGATTATGTTGATGATCGATAACTTGGAGATGAGGATAATATTCCTACTAATGATGGTGAAAGGGATAGTGATATGTCACAGGATGAGAATCTTGGTGAAGCTCCAGAATCATCTCAAGGTCAACTTAGGAGGTCTAACAGGCAGAGACACTTCTACAAGGTATAATTTTTATGAGTATGTAACCTTGACTGGTGAGGGTGAACCCGAGTGTTTTCAAGAGGCCATGGAAAGTGATGAAAATCAAAAGTGGATGTATGCAATGCATGATGAGATGAAATCGTTGCATGATAATCACACTTATGATTTAGTGAAGCTTCCTAACAGCAAAATGGCTTTGCAAAACAAATCGATTTATAGAGTTAAACATGAGAGCAACCCTATGTCTCCAAGATATAAAGTCATATTAGTGGTGAAAGGTTCCCGTCAAAGAAATGGTGTTGATTTTAATTATATTTTCTCATATGTTGTAAAGATTTCATCAATTAGAACCATGTTGAGTTTGACTGCTACTCTTGATTTAGAGGTTGAGCAAATGAATGTGAAAACGGTTTTCCTTCATGGTGATTTGGAGGAAGAGATCTACATGAAACAACCTGATAGTTTTCAAGTTAAAGGTAAAGAAGATCATATGTGTAGATTGAGAAATAGCTTATACGGGTTGAAGAAAGCTCCAAGGCAGTGGTACGAGAAGTTTAAGTTTGTTATGAGTGATCAAGGATATAGGAAGACTACTTCATATCATTGTGTCTTTGTTAGAAAATTTTCTAACGATGACTTCATTATCATGTTGTTATATGTTGATGATATTCTTATTAGGGAAAAGTATTTCTAACATTAACATGTTAAATAAGCAATTGGGATAGTCATTCGCCATGAAAGACATGGGAGCAACTAAACAGATTTTTGGCATTAGAACCATGTGTGACAGAAAAGAGAAGAAACTTTGGATGTCACAAGAACATTATATCGAAAGAGTGCTGCAAAGACTCAAAATGGAAAGTTCTAAGATGATAAGCACTCCTCTCGCTAATCATTTCAAATTGATTTCTAATCAAAGTCCTTCAAGTGAAAATGAAGCATTTGATATGAAATGTGTTCCTTATGCATCTCTTGTGGGTAGTTTGATGTATGCAATGATGTGTACAACAACCAGATATAACACATATTGTTGGTACAGTCAGTAGATTTTTTTCAAATATAGGTGGAGAGCATTGGAATGTTGTAAAATGGATTTTAAGGTATCTTCGCAATACTACTTATGCGAGGCTTTGTTTTGAAGGAGATAAGCCTACTATAATGTGGTAATCTAACTATGATATGGATGGAGGCATTGATTCCAGAAAGTTCACTTTGAGTTACATGATTAAATTTGCAGGGGAAGTTGTGGTTTGATAGTCCATATTTCAAAAGTGTGTAGCATTGTCTACTAAAAAGGATGAGTTCATTTCAATCACCTAAGCACGCAAAGAGTTACTAAGGTTGAAGTAATTTTTGCAGGAGTTTGGTTTTGTTCAAGACAAATATGTGTTATTTGTTTATAGTAAAAATGTTATTCATCTTCGTGAGAATTAGAATTTTTATAATAGGTCTAAACACATTGATGAGAGATATCATTTGATACATGATATTTTGGATGCAAAGTTGTTGGAGTTAGATAAAGTTCATACAAATGATAATCATTCTGATATGATGACTAAAGTATTACCAATAGGGAAATTTGAAGCTTGTTGTGATATCGTTGGTTTGGTGATTTCCTCCACGTAGTTGTGAGGGAGAGATTTATTGGGTTTAGGCTCCCTTTCCATGTGGAGAAAGACCCAAATATGATTAACCCATTTCGTCTCACTTATTTAAGTGAAAAGGATAAATTTAGGATTGAGAGATAGAGAGAAAATAAGGATTCAAAAAAGAGAGAAAAGAGGAGAGAAACTCATTCCTTTTTTTCTACAACCAGTCTCACTAAATTGACGATCCCCATTTCGTTAATCGTCGGATCGAGCTCAAATTTGAAGGGCAGGTTTGCAACATATTTATATAATGTTTGACCATTCGTAATTTCAAACAAAGTCTAAGGTGAGAGTTAACTGCTTCACACTGAAGCTGTAGATTTAGGAAATTTTAAGCTTTTTTGTTCTTATTTGTAAGCTAGTTTTCTTTGTGATTTGCGGTTGTTAATACTAGTTTATGAATCACTTTAAGACTCTCTTGTACCCTTAATTGATATATTTCTTTGGTTTGGACGACTCGTGGTGTTTACTCTCATATTCAGGGGTTTTCCATGTTAAAAATATTGGTATTCTTTTGTGTATTTATTTGTTCGATTTGCCGTCTTATATTTGTTGTTGATCCTTAAGGTTCCTATAAGTCTAGAGAATTTTATATCCGTTGTATATTGGTATGTTATTGTGTCTCAATTTCCTATCAGAGTGGCATTACAACTCTTGGTTAAGGGTTTTTTTACTTGTTTGAATGATGGAGTCAAATACAAATATGAATATGGTATTGTTGAATGGTTCTAATTACCATTTTATGTAAGGGTGAGATGAAAGACTTACTATTTATGAAGAAATTACATTTACTAGTTTTTAGTTCCGCAAAGCCGGATTTTGTGTCTGGTGAAGAATAGGAGTCTGAGCATCAACATGTATGTGGTTTTATTCGACAATATGTAGAAGATAATGTTTATAATCATATTAAACATATGCAAAAACTTTGTGGGAGAAGATAGAGTCTTTGTATGCCTCTAAATTAGGGAATAATAAATTGTTCTTGTTGAATATCTTCATAAGTTTGAAGTATAGGAGGGGGCTTCTATTTCAGATCACTTAGGTGAATTTCAAGGGCTCCTTGATAAGACGTCAAGAATGAGTATCAAATTTGATGATGAACTTTTGGGAGTATTTTTATTACTATCTTTACCAGAGTCTTGGGAGACGTTTCAGGTTTCTATCACAAATTATGCTCCTAATGGTGTTGTTTCTTTAGAAGTGGCTAAGGGTGGTATTATTAATGAGGAGATGATAAGGAAGGCAAATGGTTCTTCATCTCAACTAGAGGTACTTATCACTAAAAATATAGGGAGAAGTCATAAAAAGGAATCGAAGGATGGTAGAGAGAATAACATAAACAAGTCCAATTCGCGATACAAGAATCTGGAGTGTCATTATTGTCACAAAACAGGACACGTACAGAAGTACTGCTATTAGTGGAAAAGAGATAACAAAGACATGAAAGTTAAGTCTAAACAAAGAGACCATGAAGATCATGATGACGGTCGTGCTACTACTGCTACTAGTGATGATCTTGTTATTCTCCATGATCATGAATATGTTAATCTTGTAGACAATAACATGTAAATAGTTGACTGTGGTGCTACATTACATGTTACACCAAGGAAAAATTTCTTCACATCTTATACTTCTGGTGATTTTGGAGTGTTGAAGATGGATAATGATGGTGTATCTAAGGTAATTGGTGTAGGTGGTGTTTTCTTGAAAACCAACATGTGAATGCAATTGTTGCTTAGAGGTGTCAAACATGCTTAGAGGTGTCAAACATGCTTCAGATGTCCGATTTAATTTGACCTCTATGCATATGCTAGATGATTATGGTTATGATAATCACTTTGGTTCTGGAAAGTGGAAACTCAACAAGGGTAACTTGGTTGTGGCTATGGGGGAGACACTTTCTAAATTGTATTGGACAAAAGCTTTGGTTTCTAGGAACAATGTGAATGCTATCAACATGGAAGCATCATTGTGGCACCGAAGACTTAGTCATATTAGTGAAAAGGGGCTGAATATTTTGGCTAAAAAGGATGTTCTTCCTTGATTAAAGAATGTAGATTTGGAGAAGTGTTCTCATTGCATGGCTGGTAAACAGACTATAGTATCTTTCAAGAGACATCCTTCCTCAAGGAAGTTAAAGTTGCTTCAATTGGTATATTCTGATGTTTGTGGTCCATTAAAGATAAAATAATTTAGTGATGCACTTTTATTTTGCTACCTTTATTGATGATTTCTCCAGGAAACTATGGTTTTATGCCTTTAAGACAAAATGTTAAGTCAGGGTTATTAATAGCGGATAGCGGAGCGGAGCGGCTGACCCAAAAAACGGGATAGCGGGATAGCGGATAACGGGATAAGTTTTTGTACATTTAATTATATAATAATTTATAAAAAATATGTCATATACTTAATGAAAATTCAAGCTTAAAATCTTAAAATTCAAACATATAGAAGATTCACAACATCACATCTTAAAATTCAAAGTTCAAACTTAGAACTATTATATGAAAATTCAAACTTAAAATGCAAAAGATCATCATCAAAATGTATTCTTCATATATCATCAAAATATTCCTCCAATTCTTCATCTTCATCATCTTCTTCAACATCTTCTACCACCACTTGTTGTGCCCTAGATGTACTTGCACCTTCAAGTAGTTTTGACCTCCTAGTGTAAACTACAGGCTCATTAACCCCACTTGCTTCGGTAACTTGTGCCCAAGTTAAATCATCATCTTCATGAACCAAATATTCTTGTAAAGGATCACCATTTTCTCCCATCTCTCTCATCTCTTCCACCAACCATTGAGTGTGATAATTAATTTCACCAAATTCCATAGGATCAATCTTGTCCCGAATTTCAAATCTTTCAACCAATGCTTGGTTATACTTTATGAAAACCAAGTTTTGCAACCTTTGATGCTCCAACTTATTTCGCTTCTTGGAATGAATCTAAAATACAATAATTTGAAGTATTAATTTAATAATACTTGAATGTAAGATAATTTAATATCCTATTAAAAAATTAATACTTACATGCTCAAAGATGCTTCAGTTACGCTCACATCCGGAAGCACTGCAACCCAAACTCAACACTTTAACAACCAATAATTGCAAATCATGAGTTTTAGCTCCATAAGACTTCCATCATTCAGCTGCAAGTAAAAAAATCAATAATTGACGACCTAGATCTAATTGTCAAATTCCAATAATTGTAAAAAAAATAACTTTCATCTTACCTGGCGCTAATGTCATCCTTTGTCTAATTGTCGCTCTTATACCAAAGAGACCTGTAGCACCCTTGTACTATGCCAATTGGACTGAAATTTTGTCTTCCACTTAATCACTTTCACTAAGTGTCTCAATGAATTTACGGAGGCCTCTCACCAATTTAGGATCATTCTCAATTTCTGGTTTCTCATAATAATATTCAGGATTGAGATAGTAACCTGCAGAATGTAATGGATGATGAAGTTGACACTCCCATCTTTTATCAATGATGACAAATACGGCTTTATACTTGCTTGAATTTGAATTAAAAACTTTTTCAATTGATTCTTTGGCTACCACCATTGCGACATATATGTAACCCATTGCGGGTTTTCTTTTGTTATCAACCATTCTTAGCACGTCTACAAGAGGCGCCATGACCTTAAGAGTGTACACAACAATACTCCAAAATTATGCCATAAGTACAATACTAGTTGCCCTTTTTCCTTTAGCATCCTTGGCACACTTGAAACTCACCCATTCATCACAAGTGAACATCTCTCTAAGCTTATTTTTTTATCTCTTACAACCTTTATAGAGTAAGGAAATATGTAGCAAATCTTGTCACTCCATTTTTAACCAATTTAACATTGTCGGCAATATTTCTCATTAGATTCAAAGCAAATGTGTGGTTATAAATGTAACCCACAACATTAACTCCATTTTTTATAACCTTATCAACCTTTGGAATTTTTCCTATGTCTTCTAACATAAGGTCGATACAGTGGGCTGCACACGGAGTCCAATACATGTTTGTCCTTTTGAAAGTTAATATTTTACCCGCTGCTACATAATTACTTCCATTGTCGGTGATCAATTGAACAACATTTTGTTCACCCATTTCCTCAACAAAAGTGCCCAATAACTCAACTAGTTTATCCCCCGTCTTAGCATAGTCAGAAGCATCGACACTTTTCACAAACATGGCTCCCGACGGACAATTGGCCAAGAAATTTATCAAGGTTCTACCTTTTCTATCTGTCCAACCATCTGACATAATTGAACATCCATATTTATTCTTTTAAACCTTGTGATTCTTCAACAAATCTTTTGTATATTCCAACTCCTTTTGAAGGAGTGGAACCCTAAGTTCATGAAAACTTTGCGGTTTCAAATGAGGACCATGGCTTCCAACATCAACTTAAAGGCTTTTGCATTTGCTACGTTAAAAGCAATTCCACATGTATAAACAAAGCGAGCAATATATTGCACGATTATTGCCCTCACTTCTTTATCACAAGCATCATTGAGGCTTGTGTCCTTAGTCTTCTTAAAGACTAAATCCAATGGTCCTTTAGTCCTCTTGACAGCCATTGAAGATGTCTCAACAAGCCTCTTCCCGCTTCGAATTCGACTTATTTCCTTAATTTCATTTGTGTCATCCGCATCTAACTGGACCAACACTTCTTCTATTCCTCTTTTAATTCTCTCTTTCTCAACCATGTTGGCATGTAATATTGCTTTAACTTCCGCCATTATTTTCAAGCAAGCAACTACATCACCTTTTATTCCTAATTGATGCCTTTTTGCTCTACTAATTCCCCCACTACTAGTCATATTACAAAAATCACATGTCACCTTCTTCTTGTTATTTATATCCTTCCAATGATTATATTGCCATGCTATATCAATATTAACACCACTTGGTTTGAAGGTTTGACCACATGAAGCAACCGAAGTAGAATTCAGTGTAGAGGAAGATGTTGCCATGGTCCTTTTATAAAAATAAACATAACAAATAAAATTATAAATATAAACCGAAACAAAGTTAATAAACATAGGAAATAAACATAATATGAAATAAACATAACATATAAAGTTTGTTTATATATTTCTCAGTATTAGAGGGTGAAATAAACATAACAAATAAAAAATAAAATAACATAGGAAATAAACATAATATGAAATGAACATATCAAATAAAATTATAAATATAAATAAAAAGTTAATATGAACCTAAAAAAGTTAATATAAACATAGTTAAAATAAACATAACAAAGTTAATATAAATATAAACATACTTAAAATAACAAAGTTAATATGAACATAATAAACATAAACATAATATTAATATAAACATATAAACATAACAAAATATAAATATAATAAACATAAGAAATATATTAAAAAAACTTACAAAGTTAAAATAATTTTGAAAAACAGAGGAGAATAGGAGAGAGGGAGACCGCTGGAGTAAAGAGCGTCGGAGAAACCGCCAAAGAGATAGCGCGCGCCGGAGAGACCGCCGGAGTTGGAGGAGAGCAGTGATGAGAGTGGGGAGATGAAAATGTGTGAAGAAAGGAAAAGAGGAGCTAGGGCAAAGGCAAACAGGAGATGCTACGGTAAGTTGAAGAGAAAAACATAAAAAAAACTTTTAAAACTTTTAAAATGTAAGGGTAAAATAGTAATTTTGTAAAAAAAAATAAAAAACAAACAAACGGCGGTGACCCGCTCCGCCCCGGGTGCGCGACGTGACCCGGGATCTCGCCGAAATCGGTCGCGATCTGAGCCTGGGAAATGCTCCACATTATGTGCCCAGAGAGGGGCCGCTCCGGCCAGACCGCCCAGGATCGCGCCAGGAGCGACCTCTTTTGATAACTTTGGGCCAAGTGTTGGAAAAGTTTAAAGAATTCCATGCTTTGGTTGAGAGGCAGACATGCGAGAGGCTGAAATGTGTTTGTAAAGACAATGATGGAGAGTATTGTTGACCATTTAATTCCTATTTCAAGCAACATGGTATTGCACATGAAAAGACTCCTCCTAAAATCCTCAATTGAATGGTTTAACAGAGAGGATAAATCGAATACTAATTGAGAGAGTAACGTGTATGCTCTCTAAAGCTAAGTTGCCTAATCATTATTGGGGCGAGGCACTTTACACGATCTTAATATCACTCCTACTATTGCTTTGAACAATGAAGTTCCAAATAAAATTTGGTTTGGAAATAATGTCAAGTATGATCATTTGAAAGTATTTGGTTGTAAGGCTTTTGTGCATATTCCAAAGGATGAAAGATCCAAGTTGGATGCAAAGTCAAAACAATGTATCTTCATTAGCAACGAGCAAGATGAGTTTGGTTATAAGTTGTATGATCATGTACAGAAGAAGAGGTGATACTGCTGGTAAAGGAAAATGAGGTGGTCGAAAACCTGGCAAAAGTCGCATTCAATGTTTCAATTATCAGAAGTATGGTCATTACTCTAGTGAGTATCCTAAAAAACAAAAGAATCAAGAAAATCATGCAAAGTTTCCAAAGCATGAAGAATAAGAAGAAATGTTGCTAATGGTTACAACAAGAGATGAAGAAAGGTTCCAAGACCAATTGTACTTGGACTCATGATGTTCATCACACATGACTGGTAGGAAATATTGGTTTGTCAACATAAAACCCTCAATGAAGAACATGGTAAAATTTGCAAATGATAATAATCTAGCAGTTGAAGGTATTGGTAATATTATGATTATGAGGAAAGATGGCAAGCGATCAGTAATTTCTAATGTATTGCATATACCAAGCATGAAAAGTAATTTGCTCAGCATAGGGCAGTTGTTCGTCATAACTACAAAGTGTCGATCAAAGACAAGATGATGAGAGTTCTTGACTCAGGTGGAAGGTTAATCTTAAAGGCTCCAATGTCTCAGAATAGAACTTTCAAGATTGAACTTAATGTGATATAACACAAGTGCCTTGCAATAACATCTAGCAGGGAAGCATGTATATGGAATTATAGACTTGACCATCTCAACTTCAAAGACATCAGAGATATGAAAATAAGAAATATGGTTTCAGGGTTACCCAAAATCGACATTCCAAATGAAGTGTGTGAGGAATGTATGCAGGAGAAGCAGCACAAGAACTACTTCTGCAAGGATGCAAGAAGCAAGTAGAAGGCTATTCTTGAAATCATATACTCAGATGTATGTGGTCCTATCGAGGTAGATTTAATTGGAGGTAACAGATACTTTGCCACCTTCATAGATGATTTCAGTCGAAAATTATGAACTTACTTAATCAATAAGAAAAGTGAAGTGACTGGGGTATTTGCTAAGTTTAAATTTATGGTAAAAAGAAAAAGTGGTCGAAAGATCAAGATTCTGAGAACTGATGGTGGTGGAGAATATGTGTCGAAACACTTTGACATATTATGTGAGAAAGAAGGAATGGAACTACAGAAAGAAAGAATAGAACCATTATGAATATGGTGAGAAGTATGTTGAAAGCCAAACATCTACCCAAAGAACTATGGGGAGAAGTTGTTTCGATTGCAATATACATACTAAATAGATGTCCGACAAAAAGGTTGAAAGGAATCACGCCTGAAGAATATTGGTCTGGTGTCAAGCCTAGCTTGAGTCATCTTAAAGTATTTGGATCTATAGCACATATACATGACCAGTTGAGAAAAAAACTTGATGATAAGTCGAGTCAAATGATCCTAATAGGATATTATTCGACTATAGGATATAAGTTGTTCAACCCAGTGAATAAGCAAGTAGTGATCAATAGGGACGTGATCATATATGATCTTAAGGAATGAGATTGGACTAAAAGTGTAAAGAAGGATTCAATGAGAATCTTATGTAAAGAACCAGCAAGTGAAGTCGAAAGAGAAGTTCAACAAGAAGAAGTCAGAGGTCAACCAAGCACAAGCAGACCTCAAAGAACCAGATACATGTCTGCAATGTTGCAAGAATGTGTAATTACATCAGATGATATGATCGATGATGAAGATGAGATGGTACACTATGCATTTTATGCAAAAGTGAAATTAGATTCTATGCTTATTTAGCATGTAATAAATACAAAAAGGAAAAATATATAAATGGTCTAAAGGGTGGAATGTATCTACATTTAAAACCTTGATTATAAGTACTAACACCAACAATAAAAAAATCAAACAAAATGAGTATCTAATTGAAAGCAAAACATATAAATGAGTCGAAAAAATAATTGCAAGTTATTACTATCAAACATTTAATTTTATTGAAATTGAATTAGAAGAGAAATTCATGCATTAATTAGGATGTTAGGAATAATACCTAAGGATTTAATGTCTATGGAGAGATTGGGGAGTTGAATGTTAAATGATGGGGGGAAGAAGAGTCCATTGCATCAACATCAACTTAACCCTCCTTTTATGGAAATGGTATCTTCATCGCAACAACTTCTTCTTCCTGGTCAACACACATGCAAGCAAAAGCATCAATTATGATTCATTCATATATCAGTAATTTTATTTTATTTTTAAAAACAATGTTAGATTAAGTAAATGAGTTGGGAAAAAAGAACTAACAAATTGAGAGAATTTATGATTTTGAATGATGAAACTCAGAAAGTGATGGAGAGAGAAATGAGAGTGAGCATCAAAGTTCTCAAATACTGAAAACCATGACTCGCTCACTTGATATCGCTCTATTTCACGAATAGGTGCATTTCAAATCAAATGTTATTGTCAAACACATCATTTCTCCACTTTCATTCGAAGTGAGGTGAATGAGAGAGGGAGAAAGCGCATGTTTAATTAATTTTCATAGTAATACTTTGAGAATTAATTTTTATATTATTTTCTCTCTTCTTAATACAAATCAACATTAATTAAGTCATGTTTGTCTTTAAAATTTTATATTAACAGTGCTAAATTTGTTTATTTTGTACACTTTCAAATATGATTTTCATATAACTAAATAATATTAAGTATTATGATTAATTAAAAAGAATCTTATAATGATCATTATAAGAAGTCTAATGAATATGATTTTTTCTAACATAGAGAATGGTGGGCTTAATAAAAATTTATGTAAATCATCTAACAAATATGAAGGTTATGATCAAACAAAAGATTAATGTGTCTACTTCGTAATAAATTTATTGGTGCAAGTTAAGATGTATCCATAATAAGGAAAAAAAGTTGATTTTAGTGTTCAGAATATTGTTCGGTTTGAACGTGACAAAGAAATTGGGTACTCTATAAGGTGTATTTTGATGTGAGTGTGGTTCAAGGTATGTGATCAATGTGGAAGGATTTGGTAATTGGGAAGTTGTTGGGTAAAAAATTATGATATAAAATTAAGAAAGATAAACTCCAAATTTCTTGAAAACTTGCAGGAGGATTTGATATGTGTGGCAATGATAATGGGTTATTTATGGTAAAAATTGATATTGCAGCTTATAAAGAGTGTGTGGTATCATATGGTCCCGAGATTATTTTAGATCATTACCTAGTGGTGTCCCATTGAAATTCACAATTTATATTCCCTGAAGCAAAGATAAAAATAATCATTATTTGGATTCTTATTCGTGATCTAAACTCTATTTATTATGATAAAGTTTTCTTCTTGGTATGGCCTTTGAAGTAGGAAAGCCCATTAAAATGGATATTGAAACCTTGAACCATGAATGGGGAAAAAGTTTGATAGTATATGTGTTGAAACTGATTTTAATGAACCCATGGTAGGGAATGGTTAGTTGGATGGTTTTTGGTATAAGGTTGTTTATGAAATACTCCATATTATATGCTCTTTTTGTGGTAGATATGGCCATCAAGCTAGAAATTTTATGCGTAAACCCTTATAGCTTCCGTAAACTAGGGTTTAACACGAGCATATTTGAACCACTGGCATTAATGCAGTCAATGCAGTTAATTTGGTTACTAAATTGATGGAGAAGATCCTGGATATTAAAAAAAACTAAAACTAAAATAATAATATTCCCTCTTTAAAGAGGAATATTTTTATCATATCAGGGAAAATAAGTTAAGGGTGAAACGACAAGACTCTTAAAGCTTACAGTGAGACCATTAATAAAATGTGGGAACAACTTAAATTTGGACTCGAGAAATCACATATAGGATGGGATGATAGCCCTCCAAAAATATGGAAAAAGAAAATTAAAATGAGGCATGACATGACTTTAAATAATGGAAAAAAATTAGGAGGCAAGCAAAGTTACTACTATATCACAAAAGTAATCTCTCATCCCGAGGATTCTTCAAAATCCTAAGAGAAGACAATATCTTCTATATGGCGAACATCTGACCTTACAAATACCAACATATTATTTTAATTCCAAAGTCTAGTAGTCTTTAGACCCAAGCAACTAAGAAGAGTGTGTGGCTGATTTGACATTTGCTTTGCCTAAGCAAATGGAAAAGCAAGAAGATGGCAGTAGTTTTGGTGAAGTTGACTTTATTCCTATAACTCAAAAGGTTCAATATGTGGCTATGGGAGCTTAGTTTTTTATAACCTTTACTTATTGCATGAGTGTGTTCTTACGATACATTTTAAAGAAGTTACATTTATCTCTTAGAATGTAAGGAGAGGTAATAGTTATAAGACTTAAAGATAGTTATAAGACTTAATAGTTATGGGAGCTTAGTTTTTTATAACCTTTACTTATTGCATGAGTGTGTTCTTACGATACATTTTAAAGAAGTTACATTTATCTCTTAGAATGTAAGGAGAGGTAATAGTTATAAGACTTAAAGATGGTTGAAAGAGATTATCAGTATTAATCATCCCACTTTCATTGTTCTTTTGGAGGCTCGTTTTATTTTTATAAGACGAAGTTGTTTTGGACTTAACAGAGTTACTCTAAAGTAGTTGTGGTTGATGTTCGGGGTCATGTTGGTGGAATTTGGTTCTTTATGCAAGATGGTCATAATTTGATCGTCCAAGTGTAAGGTATGCATCATAATGATATCGCTATAATCACTTTTTGGGGCCAAAGTAAGTGATCCTACACGGGTATCTATGTTATCTCTAATCCAAGTATGAGGTTTGATATTTAGGCCTATCTTTATACTTTGAATAACATCATTCTTGGATGTTAGTTGGTGCTTTTAATGAAACTATTTCCCCTAATAATCAAAGAGTGAGATGTTTTTGCAAACAAAAATTGATAAGTTATTATATGTTATGGATGTTTATAACTACATTAATTAGATGTCAGGGGAGGAAAATTTATTTAGCAAATAAGTTGTAGATGTCAAAGAAGTATTGCTAAAAAGCTTGATTGAGGGGTGGAAACTTGAAATTCTCTACATAAATTATTATGATCATTAACCCAATTTTGTTGAGGTATGAATGCCTTCCTATTTCTAGAGAGATCAGTCCCTTTAGATTTGAGGTAGCTTGGATCGTTGACTATGATTATGAGCAGATGATTAAGAATACTTGATTTATAGTATTATTATACGTGATTGACAATATTTTATAGGTAACATGTGAAACAAGATGTTCTATTAATTTATGATACATCATGTTAATGTTGAAGAAGATGAGGATTATGTAAAAGGTGACACTAATGATAACTAATGGTAACAAGATGTTCTAAAATAAAAGTGCGGCATTCAAAGCTAATGTTGAAGAAGATGAGGATTAAGTAGAAGGTGACACTAATGATATCCTAGCTTAATCTATTTCCCTTCTAGCCAAAAGGTTTGGCAAGGTCAAAAGGAGACTTGACATGAGATCTAGGAATAAGTCATAAACAATGTCAAAGACAATCTGCCTTAGAACTCCAAAGGGTTCAATCCTCACTGCAAATAAAAAAATGGGGACAAACAAAACAATGGCAATGGAATCCAATGTCATGAATGTGAAGGTTTTAGGCACATTCAGACCAAATGCACCATCTTTCTTAGGAAACTAAAGAAAGGATATGCTACCACTTTTTCGGATGATGGGTATGATGAAGAAAGTGAAAGTGAGCAAGCTAACGGTGTGGTTTCCTTTACAACCCACATAATATCCAAATATAATATGCACAATGATGGTGACACAAGTGATGAAGATATGTTTGATGATGCACTCGTTGAAGCCTACAAGATGTTATATCTCAAATGAAATGGAGAATGTAAAGCCAGTGAAAAACAAAAAGAGAAGATTAATGATTTGCTTCAAGACAAAGTGCACCTCATAACTACAATCTCTGACTTAAAAGAAGTTGATAATTTAAACTCCAAAGTAGAAGGTATGACTAAATCTGCTCGCATGCTAAATTCATGTTCTAAAACCCTTAATGCAATTCTAGGGGTAGGAAAGACAACCAGAGACATGAAAAGAGTTAAATTCAACTATGGTTCATTAAGCTCTAAAACAAAGTTTGTTCCTCTTACCAAGAAGACTAAGTTCATCATGTCAAAATATAAGTCTCAACATCTTACTCAACATCATAGTCATTACTATAATGCTTGTTAGGTTTGGATCGCATCGTGGCATTTGATATTAATTGGATGTTGTACGACTGTCATCGTTAGACACAACCCTTAGAGGTAATGACATTATACTCTAGATAGTTGGCTTGTGGGTCTCGACTTATGTACTCTCAATTACTTAAGCGAGTCATGTGTTAGTTATATCAAAGGTATACTCATAGACCCTATCGTTGTTGCTCCTACCTCTGTCCACCACACAGATGTTGATGAGATAATTGCTACATAATTTGATCATCTGGTGGTAGAGGATGTACGACGTGTGTGAGCTCATCGCCCATGGAGTATGGTATACGACTATATCCAATAGTTTTATAGAATGTCACATCCTTTCATGACAACAGTTGTAGAGAGACATCCCCGAGGTTAGCTCATCGAGAGATCTTAGAGGAGGAACAAACAAGGGTAGACCATGTTGTTGATGTGTTACATGCATGTCACCACATTGCGATTATTGAGATATGAGTCATAACTAGCGCGAGTTTCTGGAAGGTGTCCCTCAAATGTCAACTCTATAATCCATATTAGCAAAGGCATGACATGTTATATATATAATAGTGGGATTTTATTTTGTATATTTTGACATTTTTGTATTATAATTTGCATTTGGATTGATTATGACATGATTACATCTTATATTTGACATTTAATATTTATATATACACAATACTTCTTTTATTTTGTATGGTTTATATATACACGGTAGTTATTCTATTTATATCATGATGGAAGCATAAGAGGTAAACAAAAAATTGTTGAGTTAAAAGTCTTGCTATATTCTCTCTCTTTTTAAATGTATTTTTTAAATTAATTATTTCTTATGATTTCTGAACCATTAGATTAATTACATGAGAGATGATAGAATATATAAAACAAAAGATGATCTAATTCCATTTAATTGATATATAGCGTGGGTGTAAAACAATTTTACAATGTCGTCTCCTAAGAATTCATCAATCTACCACATCTTATCGTTAATTAAAAAATTACAATGTAATGTGATGGAATATATCATGGTTATTGATCGACAATGTATACTAAGGCCAATGTATATCCCATTTTCTCTTTATATATTTTGAAATTTAGGTTTGGGCCACAAATCAAACCTGTATCAGTCCTCAATAGTACCCTCAAAATGCTCTCCAAGTTCCGAATCCTCCACCGCTTCACTCAACGCCTTTCTCCAACAATCACCACCACACGCAGTGCCAATCCATCGCGTTTCTTCGTTCCCACCAACCCTCTCTGCACCATTGTTAACTCACAACTTTCGCCCCAATCACCTGAACTCCCACCATGGGTCATGTTCTCCGACAACCCAACTCCTTCAAATTCCGACGACGATTTCGTCATCCCTTCTCTCGCTAATTGGGTTGATTCCAGCATGCTTGAAACCAAACCCAAGCTCTTTGAGAAGCCAACATTGGAGGAAAGCGCGGACCTTGAATATGTTGAAGCAATCAGCAATGTTCTAAAAGAACATTACTCTTCCCCTGAGTTAGTTTCTCAGGCACTCGATGTTCATGGTTTTCGGGTTTCTAATAGTTTAGTTACGCATATTTTGAAGAGGTTTAACAATGATTGGGTTCCAGCTTTTGGGTTTTTCAAATGGGCAAAAACACAAACACCTTATGTGCATTCTCCTGAACACTACAATTTCATGGTTGACATATTGGGTAAATTCAAGGAGTTTGATCTCATGTGGGAGTTAGTGAAGGAAATGTCACAAATTGAAGGGTATGTGACATTGGATACAATGACTAAGGTAATGAGGAGGTATTCCAAGAGTCGAAACCATGAAGATGCCGTTGAAACATTTCGCAGAATGAACGAGTTTGGCGTCGAAAAGGATAGAATTGCACTTAATAAGCTCTTGGATGCTTTGGTGAAAGGACAGAATGTTGAACTTGCTCACAATGTTCTTATTGAGTTTAAGGATTCCATTCCATTGAGCTCTGCTTCTTTCAATATTTTGATAAATGGGTGGTGCAGAGTTCGAAAATATGAGAATGCTCGGAAAGTTATGGAGGAGAGAAAGGAACATGGGTTTGAACCTGATGTTTTCTCATATAATAATTTCATTGAAGCTTATTGTCACAACAAGGATTTTCGCAAAGTTGATCAAGTTTTGGAGGAGATGAGGGAAAATGGTTGTTCTCCTAATGCTGTGACTTATACTATTATGTTGCTCGGTTATGGTAAGGCGGGCCAATTGAGCAAAGCTTTGGAGGCATATGAAAGAATGAAGAACGATGGCATTGTGGCCGACACGCCATTTTATAGCTCATTGATCTTCATTCTTGGTAAAGCTGGTAGGTTAAAAGATGCTTGTGATGTGTTTGAGGATATGCCTAAACAAGGTATTGTAAGAGATGTTGTTACATTCAATACTATGATTACTACTGCTTGTGTGCACTCAAAGGAAGAGACTGCTCTTAGGTTGCTTAAGGAAATGGAGGAATCATCGTGCAAGCCGGATATTCAGACTTATCATCCATTGCTGAAGATGTGTTGCAAGAAGAAGAGGATGAAGGTGCTTAAGTTTTTGTTGGATCACATGTTTAAGAATGATTTAAGCCCTGATTTGGGGACTTACACGCTTTTGGTGCTTAGTTTGTGTAAGAGTGGAAAACTTGTGGAAGCTTGTGGATTCTTTGAGGAGATGGTATTGAAGGGATTAACTCCAATGCAGAGCACAGTGAAGGTATTGGTTGGAAAGCTAGAGTTCAAGAGCATGTTGAAGGAGAAAGAACACATTGAGGAATTGATGGCACGTGTTCCAGGGGAACAAAAGATTTAGTGTTGGAAGCCATAGTTGAAAGGCTAGACTAAGTTTACACTAGTCACTAGATACACCCTTATTTCAAAGTATGCAAAGTGTGCCTGTAATTGTTGCACTTGAAAATCATGGATCATTGGACTTTTGACTCCATTATGTTTTTTTTGAAAGGATTGTTTAAAAATTTAGTCTATAGAGGAACTTTTTATTAACCTTCCACCAAGATGTTATTCAAAAGTGGGAATTTGCATTGCACGATCCACTGATTTTTTTAGATATCTACTATCAAGTATCAACCCATAATAATATTATTATATGTTCTTACTATTTTGCCCTTCCACTCTGAATTTATTTACACTACATGCTGGACAGATTGATAATCAATGTTGTAATTAAAACTCTTTCAAATCTATCTTTTCTTGACAAGTGGTGCACATTCATTAGCTCACCTCACACTCTAAAAATTTCTTTCACACCTAATCAATGAGATTTGACACTGGTAACGAAAATGTGCATGCTATAATATTGATGTTTTTAGTTCGGTGACCATGAGGTATAACATCAAATTTGGCTTTTGAGGTTCTATGATTGGTTTAATTTTTATTTCTTTTGATTTTGACGACAATCTAATTTTTCTAGCTTTCATAATTGAATACAAATTTGAGAATCTCACTCTACTATTGGTTTGTTAGCATGTACAAAGACGGTGATCGACAACATGTAACAATTCCTTCGATGTCGATTATTTTATACTTTAAGATGTTCTGACTTATGATGAAATTTACAAAAGGTTGTTGCTAATCAAGATATCATTATTGTAAAAGACTATTAAGTTTTTAAATTAATTATACGATAACACTAGAAAATTCAATTTTCATCATTGCCTATAATTTCTTTACTTTTGATATACACAATAACTCAATTTTCATCGTTGCCTATAATTTCTTTACTTTTGATATACACAATACACAATGTAAATGACCTCATATACTGAAACGTGGAGGAAGACCTAAGTAAAGTGGAGGAAGAACTTGATCTGCATATATTCAGAGGAGGAAGAACTTGATCTGCATATATTCAGAAACCGAAAGGCACGAAACTTATTGGTGTTCACATCATTCTTTACTAAAATAAATTATTTGGAAAGTGAAATCATATAAACATTCAAGCAAGTAGATGACACAAAAGTAAGATGATAAAAACTAATGTTTTAAAAAAAACTAATACTTTTACTCTAGTTTTTGATGTCTATCACATCTAGTGAATTTTGTTTCTTTTATTCTCAAAAATCATAGAATTAGGCTATATCTCTGTCATGCACATATCAATACCTACCTCAAAAATCATAGAATTAGGCTATATCCCTGTCACGCACATACCAACACCTACCTGCATTAAACATTAATAAGAGAAGTTTAAAAATCAATATTTAGTTGGTATAATTAAGAAACGCAACAGCTAAAGATTGATGTGTCTATGATTAAATTCAAATTGATCTTTGTTAAGTTGAAAGAGTGTTAATATATACAGATCGGATCTTAATAGGGGGCATCTTTATAAGGTACCATTGATAAATGTTAACTTTTTTTCCGCATAAGATCTTAGTTTTAACTCTCAATTCTACCAATTTTGTATTTCTCTTTCAAAGAAAATGTTGTTATTAGGAATAGAAAGCCCACATCCTTAAGATAATTTAAACATAAAATTAACCACAACATTCGCTAGCCATTTATAACAAATTTTTGAACCAATTTTGATACATTTTAGTTTTCTGCATCCCAATTTTTTTCTAAAATCCGCCACTGAATATATGATTGCTGTAAACCCTAGTAAAATGTTGGATATATTTTTGCTTGGAGTGAAAATATGAAGATAGAAATTGAAAAATATAATAATGAAAGAAAGAAGATATTAGATTATATTAACTTAAAAGAAAAATAATTTAAATTTAAAAGGTGAAGTTAAGAGAAAATAGAGTAAATAAAGTTCAGAATAGAAAATAAAAAAGTATGAGACAAGAGAACTGAAAAGATTAAAAAAAATATTAAAAAGGACATAAAAAAATGAAAAAATAAAAAAATATTAAATGTTTGATTATCCGTAAGAAATAATTTTAATTATCTTTACTTAAATGTCAGCTGTGTGCAATTCTTAGAAAATAACTAATTAATTAAATTTATGTATCATTTAGTAAAATATCTTTATAATTAGTAAAGTTAATGAAATTTAAAAATAGATATATCAATAGAAAAAAAATGTTACAATGATATTCTAAAAGTGACAATCATTTTAAAATAGAAAATTATCTAAATGTGACAATTTTTAATGAGATAGAGAGAAGCAAATATTATGTGATTTTATATATATCGAGTCCAATGACTCAGACAGACCTCTAATTGTCGTGTGATCACATAATGGAAGCATTAACAAGACTTTCGATTGACAAGCATTTTGGTTTGTGTCTAGTTTAGCTTGAAAATGAAAATAAACAAGAAAAAATGAAACTATAATTATATGCTTTCATAATTTAGATGAAGCATTGTAAAATGAATACAACAGGTATAAGAAAGAACATCCAAAGGGTTACAAAAGAACCTAGAATATATACAAAAACCAAAACAAAACAAAAAAACTGTTTTTTGAAACTTGTACAAAGCTGAGCATACTAATGAGAGCAGGGGTCATAGTGCTGGTATGGAAAGGGCATAACTTATAAATACCGCCTCACGTTCTGGGATAAGAGAGAACTTGACATTTTCCGCAAAGGCAACCTACCAGCCATTGGTTTCTGCCACCCATATCTATCTAGGAATTCCTCAATCAGCCTATAAAATCAATTTGATAAATATATATAGCTTATGGATAAAACGAGGCAAAATAATAGACTAAGTAATCCTCACATGCTGCAAATGGCCTTTTGAGATGAAGCCAACTCTTGGTCTGGGAAAGAATCTTCCAACCTAAAACTCAACCAAACGTAGAGATCCAAGACCTGCAGTTTTCGGACCAATAAAAACTCACAAATATACACAGAAGCTTATAAGTTCGAAATGAATTTAAAAAAAAAAGGGTTTATTAACACTGGCAACTGTCTGGTGATGATGGTTGTTAAAATGGCTGGCTGAAGTTATTAAATTGTACACGACCATGACCGTTTATTAGGCTTTGATAATTAGGCGCGTGTTTGGCTTTTGATGTGCATATGTCCCGAATCTCTTTAAAGTGAAAGCTACTATAGGGTTTTGTTGGTGAGAATGGGTGTTAACTGTCTCGTGGTCAGTAAACCAAACACGCTAGGTCACAGTGCGACAAGCTTAATGTTGTGTCTAATGATATAAAATTAAAGCAACAGAAAATAAACCTTGTGGATGGATTCCAGATCCTTAAGAGCAGAAGGAGTCTTTGGTACTCTAAGTGTTCCTGGTGTAAATATTTCTCGAAGCCGGACAAGACCTTTCTTTGCATAATTCTCTGCAAACTGGCGCAACATGCATCGTGTCATTTTTATGACATTCAAACTAACACCAACATGTTCGATACTTGCTAAATGTTAATTACCTGAGTCAGGCCTTGGGATGAAATCTCATCATCCATGTCAACTGGACTGAATATTATAGAGGTATCAGTTAAAAAGTAACTGAAAATGTTAAATGATATAAAATACAGATACCCTAATTTAATAGGGTTTCAATCCATAGAACCGTCCTTAGGACTTGGGAATTGCATTCTAACAATGGAATTTTCTGAAAGGATATGAATGTACCTGATACAAAAAAGGTATTTATCACGTAATCCAAGGGGAAACTCGTCAATAACAGCAGCTACTTGCTGGTGCCAGCGCGTACAAACAACACCCACAAAGCAAATAGAAGGGAGACCAGTAAACAATCAAATAAAGGAGGGACATTCGATAAATGATTACTTATGAAGAAAAATATGACATTGATATGAAATATTCATGATTCAATGACAAGGCAGCTATAGAAAGACATACCAATACTTGTTCACAATTAACAAAGAAATACTTTTCAGATAATTTGGCGTTGTCAATAAAATGCTCCTGCAATATAAAGAGACAGTTAAATACGTATTTTTTGGAGATAATGCGAGAATACATTTTAATGTTAAGAAATGTAAGGAAATTCAACTTTGATAATTTGACAGATGAAAAGCACGCTTGGTTAGCTGACGACACCTACCTGTTTACTATTTAGTAATTATAAACCACATATTTCTCTTCGTAATTGCAATCTTGCGTGACAACAACTAAAAGTATGTACCTCACAAAAGTTCAAGATATAATTTTGGTGGGTTAAATCAATTTGAGCTCACATGAGTCAAAAACTGATTTTTACCATGGCATTACGTTCCATACATTTAAATTTGCATTTGATGGTTTTCGATATGCAACAAAACAAGCACACAACTTACCAGTACTTGATAGAAACCAGTTTGGGGGTGTAACTGTGAATACATATACAACAGATCAAAGGAGGGGAGTAGTCCAGCACGCTGCATCAAAATATATATTTACACAAATCATCAATAAAAGATTTGAAAGAAAGTAAACAAAATTCAGATAAAGGTGTATACATATTTAATAGTATAGAGTAATTAGATATTACGCAGTCAAGTTACCTCCAAAATGGGTGATGGTGAGTCCAATGATGAATGGAGCAAAGGTAGGTCCTCTGCATACATGCATGTTACTTCTCCAAGAGGGAAATTTGACCCATATCTACCAGCTCTCCCTGCATGAATATATATATGCATTCAAGAGAACTGAAAATAATGTATGATCCAAAATCCAAATATACAGAACATATTACTCCAAATCTCCACATTATGATAAAATATAAAAATAAAATCTACTAGCATAGTAGATGATAGAGGTTTGATTTTAGTGATAATTTTTTAAACCTGAAGTTTATGCTAAATCAATTGCCTAAATAAACACTAAATAAATTGATTAAAATATCTATAACAATACAGAAAAGTCAAAGTTAATAGAGTCTCACTCCCTGAAGGAGAAGCAATAGGTTGAGTAGAGTGAGAGAAGAGAGGTGAAAAGAAGGTATGCTGAAGCCCATGTTGATTAGGAATGAAAACAAACTTAAACCAGAAATTTAATATTTTTTATGATGTGGCAAAGTTTTTTGCAGGACACATAGAATGTCCCACATAGAATAATCACATATCTGAAATGTACCCTAGAAGTTTTTGACAAGTAACATGCAAGTAAAATGCATTGAATATGAATTTATTACACAAACAATATGGAATGAACATAAATTACTTTACTGCATTATCCAGAATAATCAGCACTACAAGATATGATATAAATAGAAAGAATTCTTTGAGATCTGCTTATTCAAGCTAAACTAATTCGTTTAAATTGCCAGCCTCGTTAAAATATAAGGGTAGAAAAATCATGCAATGCTATACACTGCTCAAAAGTTGATTTGACATTTGCAGAATCACCCAAAAAAGTCCCTTTACTCTTATTTGGACATAAATTTATCTATTTAGATAAAATAACATAAATTGTCGGTGTTATCCTATATCATCTACAGTCATTTAATCAAATTCTGGAGCAACGACAATCTGCTTCAAATAGTTACATACTACCTGCAATCTGTTTGATCTCAGGTACAGTCAGATCTCGCATCTCAAAACCATCAAACTTCTGCATGGTTGAAAAAATGATCCTAGAGATGTTTAGATTGAGACCCATTCCAATGGCATCACTGGCCACAAGAACATCCAACTCGCTACTTGCATCATTGAACATGCTTGCCTGCAGTCCTAATGAAATTTTCAACTCATCAAATCATTGGCTTATAGGGACAAAACAAAGGAAAAGTGAAACATTTATCAAAATAAGTTGATAAATGTAGCAGTTAATTATGGAAAACCTATAAACTGAAAGGAGAAGGGATTTCCCAACAAACCATGAAATAACACTAAAACCATATAAACTGGAAAGAACCAGCATGAAGGATTTTTCTGTGAATAAGAAATACTAAGACACAAAAAAACAAAACAAATGGGCAAATATTTTTGTATTGGCTGTAAATGTTAAAACCTAAAGATCAAATCCCCATGAAGCAAGTGTAATTAAAAAGGGAAACCTAAAACTTTTTAGAGAAAGGTGGGAACTCACACCTGTCTTGTTCGAGTCTCTGGTGGCAGTGAACCATAAACCACTGAACAAAGATGTTTTCCTTCTCTCTCAATTCGCTTCTGAGCAATATGGATGTCAATTTTAACAAGTTAGTCTACAGTACATAAACAAAAATTTCAATATGCAATTGAATTTTCTGGATTCAAAACAGATTAGCAGCCTGTTTTCTTGAGATAATATATCCTATCATTCCCATCTTCTGCTAATCAAAGTTGAGAACAAATAATGATTAAAAGATTATTGAAGCGATTAAATCTTTTCTAGCTCATAGAATTCTGGCAATGTATCTATTATCTCCATTTCATATATTTATTAGAAGAAATATCACTGGGAACATGATTAGAAACAGTTTGAGCTGCAATGTTCTTTTAGATGGTAAAATATTGGAATCAATTAAGATCTAATTGTAGTTGTAAATTACATCATAGTAGAGATAAGACCGTACAATTAAGTGCTAGCTATAGAAAAAATGGGCATGGGGGAATTTATAATTAAAGACACAAACCCATTATTATTTTGAATTCAGAGCACCATAATAGTAAAAGAAAATGTTCAAACGAATTTTCTACTTATATCTCCTGTATCTCCTACAAAAAAAATGAAAGTGTAAAAGTTCACCTTCAATTTGTATATATCACGACGTGAAAAGGTAACTATGCAATCTCCATTTTTTACATCAGACAAGGATCGAAGAGGAAACTTCATTGGGACTAAGGGTGACAACCTCTCATAATATTGAACCTGGAGTAAGCATGAAGAGAAAAGTAGTATAAAATATCATGAGCAAGCAGAGAGCCTCGGCAACAGTTTTTATTATAATGGCCAGTTCATGGGAATGGAACTACTGTAACCAATAACTTATCTGTCCCATTCCCTTTCCCATCCCCCCACCACCCCAAAATAAGAATCTTATTTTAGATCATTCAGATACTCAATGGAGAACATAAGTTTCATTACCTCAATCTCATCACCAGTAACATCCAATATCTCCTGAATAAGGGGAACAGCAGCTGGATCACCACAAAGGTGAAGTTCATCGGCAGCAATGCCTAACAAAGCACGTGTAAACGAATAGCCCCTTGTAGTACACCCCAACATCTAAATGCAGAAAGAAATGTAAAAGTTAAGATAAAAAAGAATTCACAATAACAAGCATTCCGTGAAAAAACTATTAGCTTATATTTTTCATAAAATAACAAGATATGAAAAAATGACTGATAGTAATAAAGCTCACAAAGCCATCAATGCCTCTCACAGTGCAAATGCTTCAATCATGAATAAATTCTTTACTCTAAATTAGTAATAGCATTAAAATAGAATAGAAGTTGTGGCATGATCATGATATGAAGACCTTTAAGATGTGAATATTGTTATCTTGGCTTATAAACCAAAATATTCCAGGGAACTATTTTAGATATAATACCAAAAAGGAGGCTCAAAATGAAAATCTAACTTGCCTGAATTTCATCAATAACAGCACATTTATAATCAGCAGACACGTCAGCCATTTCAACTGTAACAGCCTTATGATTTGCACCCTCAACTTCCTCTCTCTCCTGACCTGTAATGAGATCACAAGGAACATTTGCCTTGTTCAGCCGTTTCGCTACCTCCCAAGCCAACAATCTTAAAGGGCCACAATATATTCCTACAAAGTAAAAGCAATAACAAATTATTCAACTTACTAAGTTTTCATCCTCCCACATCATCGATTACCATTTTCCATTTTAAAATAAAAAAATCTCAATATTACAATATGAATTGCGAGAAGGAAAGCGGTCAGGTCAATTGGTTTCATATATCTATCTACCCATGTTTCCTGTCAGACTGTAATTTAGCTCTTTCCTTTCTTTTACAGGGAATTTCTAAATAGGCATACATTTTCATATAGAAAACCTTCGTAATAAACATGATAGCTCTTGTAAAATACGGAGAAGCAATTTACCAGAAGCACTGGACTGAAGTTGCTTCAGAGCTTGATGCGTTTTCCCACTATTAGTAGGACCAACATGCAGGAAAACCCTGCGGCGTTTCCTCCTGGCCTGCGGATACCATGTATGAGGGCAACTAAAACAAACAAAAATCAATCATCAGCATTTACAATCATCCAATGTAAACTAAAAAATGACACAGTATAATCATGACCATCGCATACCATAGTAAAGAAAAATCAAAGAAAATCATTTTCAAAGTAATATAACATGGCACATTGAATACCTGTGGAACATACATGTATATACTTACGTCAAGTCAGTAATATCATTTCTCATGGAACCAGAACTGCGACTATATGAATGTACCCTGTTTAAAGCACCACCAAAACATTCAAATTTGAACTGAAAGTGTGGACAAAAAGGTTCCTTATAATTACCTGATACAAACATAATAGCAATATAAATATACATAGTTTCAAACCCTAATTCAGGGGATGAAAATAAATTATCCATAGTTGAAGGGGAAAAAATCATAGGAAAACGCTTGATTGTGATTAATTAAAGCATGTGGTATATAGGTAAGTAGAATTGGGAAGAATTGTTGGTGAGAATTTGAAAATAAAATGCGGAAGATATTGATTAGGAGCGAACCGGTTAGAGCGCGAGCGAGGACGTTGGAGTTGCGGCGAATAAAAAATGACGCCATTGTTATTGGAAAAGAGTGTGAATTTTGAAGTAAGAATAAGGAATAATGAAGTCAATTGGAGAAGAAGGGAAGATATAGATGAAATGCGATAGCGGTGGCGGCGGTGGTGGTGGATGGATTTGCGAATCTCGCTCTCCGCCACTATAACAAACCAAATTTAATTGATTAATAATTAATTAGTTAATATTAATAGCGGTCGATTATAAGTAGTTAATATAATTTACATGATAATTGCTTCTGGTTCACCTTTTCAGGATTCAATTAGGAGGAATGTGCTTTCCGTGTTCATCTGGTTTTGGGGCGTAAAAATAAATAAATAAAATAATTAAATCACGGCTTAACTATGTCATTCGTGGTTAGTCGGTGATTTTTTTTTTTAAAACTTAAATTTTCGTTTTTTATTTGGTTTTCGTCCTTATGTCAACCTTCCATCTCAAAAAAGTAACATGGCAGAGAATTTATTTATTTTAGTTGTAATTGTTGGATTTTTTTTTCAAAATAACTATTTTTTAATTTCTTTTCTTTTTAAAATAATCAATTATTCAAAAAATTATCAAAATAATCAAGTTTGATAGAAGATGCATCAGATGAATTGGCGCACCCCCAATGCACTAAGAGGAGGCGTCAATAGCATTGGCGCTTGCATTGGACTTCTCATGAGGAGGCGTCAATGCTAGTGGCGTCTGCATTGGACATCATGAGGAGACGTCAATGCTAGTAACGCCTGAGTGTATTTGCTTGGTGTATGCGTCAGTTCATCTGGCGCATACACCCCCCTATTTTTTATTTTTTTTGAGTTTAATTGAAATGCACTGACAATGTAAAGATATTTTACACTGTCAGTTAATCACAGTCATTGATTTTTTAGGAAAGTTTGATTTTTTCTATAATCACATGTAAATCATAAAGTAACCAAAACGGATGATTGTGATGTATTGACAGTGTAAAAAATTTTACACTGACAGTGCATAACAATTAATCTCTTTTTTTATAGTTTTTATAGTTTTTTTAATTTTTTTAATTTTCAATATTTAATTTTTATTATTTAATAAATAAGAAATAGTAATGAAAAAAATAAATTCATTGAATATGTAATAATTTGTTACATTTGACTGACAATAAACTAATGATTGGCCCGATTATAATGTCCCCCGGTTCCACATTCTGGTGCGTTAGTTTGTCTCCGAGGTCTCCCACGATTTTCTTGAGGTGTTTGTGGTCTTTGGGTGCTGACCTGATCGAGTGATGGCTGGTTGAAAGGTCCGGCGGAAGTTCCAGCGGTATTTGACAGATGTGTCATCATTTGCTCCCAATATCCGGAGGGGCTCTGGCCAACGACGCTTCCGTCATGGAGTTCAGTGCCCATGTCATCATAGTTAGGGCGTTGGGGTTGGGTGAATTGGGGACGGTATAGTTGCCCAAATTGGGCCATTGAGTCGTTTTGGAAACGAAGCAATGGTTCCTGGGGCGTACTATAGTTAAATAGTGGTTGGGTGTTCATTGGTGGGGGGCTATAATGAAGTGACCCATATGAATTATTTGGGCTGTAGACGGTTGTGGATGCGGGGTTTGATTCTTGGTTTTGTGTTTGGGTTGGTGGTATGAACGGGGTGCGACGTTGGATGGTTGGTTGTTGGGTGGTTGGCATGAACGGGTTGCGATGTTAGGTGTTTGGTTGTTGTGTGTATGTGGTCGGTTGATGTTGTGTGGTTGGTTGTTGGGTTTGGGTGGGTTCACATTGGTGTTGGGTGGTGAATTGTTGCGGGGCATACAATGACGAAGCAAGTTGGTGTAACACCCCGAATATTTTGGATTAATTTAAATATTATTTTAATAAGATTATTGGAAGGAAAAAGGAATTATTGAATAATATTGGGAAATATTATTATTGATGTTATTTATTTTAATATTAATTAAATAAATAAAATAAATGGAATATGAAGAGTGGAAGGGTAAAAGTGGAATTGGATATAAGAGGCCAAAGTGAGAACTCAGAAGTTTTGTCACGTATTTTGCCTCAGAGTCAGAGAAAGAGAGGAACCGCTGAAGAGAAAGAGAAGGAAGAGGAAAAGGCCAAAGATTGCTCAGAGCTTCCTTCAATCCAAAGAGGTAAGGGGTCTGAACCTTATTAAACGATAATATGCGAGCAATTTCATGATATCTGTTGGGTTGTTGATGAATTTTGGGGATTTTAGGGAGATTGGGAAAGTTGGGGTTTTGATGATAAATTCTCCGATTTGTGAGTTTTGTGGAGTTATATGCACTGTAATCGAAGTATGTTGTGTATATATGTCTGTTAAATGTCGATTTTGGTTTGTTAGCTGTGGGGTACGGGTTACGGCGAGTAGAGAAGCAAAGCTGCGTTGGGTTCTGTAGCAGAGGGCTTCTGTTCGCGCGCGATTCGCGGCGCGAAGCCCAGTTCGCGGCGCGAAGCCCAGTTCGCGGCGCGAACTGGGCAGAATCCAGAGGAGTTCTGTAACGCACCGTTCGCGGCGCGAACCCTGCTGCGCGGCGCGAACTGTGCTGTGCAGAAGTTGATGTTGGTGAGTTTTTGAGTGCGTTGAGTTGCGAGACTCTTAGTAAGTCGCTGTAATTGTATTATAACAATTAATAGTGATTATAGGATGGTGTATGAGGTGTTTATGATGATGGGATGTTGAATTTACGTGTTTAGTTATAAATGTGTTATGTAACGATATGATATTGTTGTAATGTTGTTGTTGTTTTGAGTTGTATGTCATGCTATTAATGATGATGATAACATGACTATATGATGCTGTTGTTGTTATGTTGATGATGATGCATGTTTGGTGTGCATGCATTCATGAAAGGCCGATGCCTAGTGATGAACGGACTGAGTTCCAATGATGATGTTGACTCCGGGCTTGTTGAGAGGCTTGGTTCCTTGCGGGGAACTCGGATTCTATGGTGGTGAATCTGGGAGTGGTGATCCTGTAGTGGTCACAAAATGGGTATACCGAGTCGTGTTGAGTCATGCATGGGTGTGTGCATTGCATTTGATATGTTGTTTTGCTGATGTTCATGAGTATGTTGATTATGATGATTATGATGAGCTGTGTTGGCATAGGGGAAATATATTATGTTTATATTTCTGTCGTTATATTATTATTTAATAATGTAATTCTCACCCCTTCTGCATGTGTTTATGTTCATCCATGATGAACAATGTGCAGATAAAGAGGAGTAGCTAGTGTTGAGGTTGAAGAATAAGTGTAGAGTTATTCTACAGAGTCGAGTCAAATGCTCTGGTCATGTGACACCGGGGTTATGGGATTCGATAGATATTATGTTATTATTTCCGTTGTTCATGATGGTTAACATGTTGAGATCTTTTGTTGAGATAAATGTTGAAACATTTTATGAATTGTTAAATGATGAATTATAATAATTGTGTGTTGTCCGCTGCGAAGTTTTTATTTTAATAAATAATATGTTTTATGTTGTGATATGATAAAAGTGTATGTTGTAAGAAATGTAAACTCTTCTACATGTTGTACTCTGATAATCTATTTAATTATGTCGTTTGGGGTAGAAGGGTGTTACATTAGTGGTATCAGAGCATGGTCAGTCCGGTCGAGTCATAAGGTGATGTTTTCCCTGTTGGTCGATTAGTGTAAATGACACTGTCGATATTTAACGGTTGTAGTGGTGTTGTGCAGAGTATGGCTGGAGAAAATGACTGTGCGATTGCGGAGGCTTTGGCTGCTATAGCGCAGGCTATGCAGGCGCAGCAGAATCCGCCGGTCGACGAGTTTAAGAATTTGGGAAGGTTTCTGAAGAATAACCCTCCTACATTCAAAGGGCGCTATGATCCAGATGGTGCTCAGATTTGGCTGAAGGAAATTGAGAAGATTTTCCGGGTGATGACGTGTACTGAAGCACAGAAGGTGCAGTTTGGTACGCATATGTTATCTGAAGAGGCTGAAAACTGGTGGGATAACACTCGCCAGAGAATTGCAGTACCAGGTGCTGAGATGACTTGGGAAAGGTTCAAGACGGCCTTTCTGGAGAAATATTTTCCTGCTGATGTGCGATGTAAGAAGGAGATGGAATTTCTAGAACTGAAACAGGGTAACATGTCTGTTGCTGATTACGCTTCGAAGTTTGAGGAGCTGGTGCAGTATTGTCCTCATTATAATGATGCTGGTGCTGAGGGATCCAAGTGTGTCAAGTTTGAGAACGGGTTGCGTCCCGAGATCAAACAAGGCATTGGTTACCAGGAGATTCGTAGGTTTCCTACACTGGTTAATAAGTGCAGGATATTTGATGAAGATAGCAAGGCTAGGACTGCTCATTACAAGAGTCTTAGTGAGAAGAAGAATAAGGATCATGGTAGTCCTTATGCATCTCCGAATGGTAAAGGTAAGCAGAAAGTGGTAGATGAGAAGAAGCCAAGTGGGGGAGGATCTTCCATAGCTGGTAAATGTTTCAAGTGTGGCGAGCCAGGCCACCGTGCTGATAGCTGTACCAAGAGAGTGCTGAGATGTTTCCGATGCGGTCAGGCTGGTCATAGAGTTACTGAATGTAAGGATGCTGGTCCGACGTGTTTTAATTGTGGCGAGAAAGGCCATATCAGTTCGCAGTGCTCGAAACCGAAGAAGGCGGCTACTGCAGCTCATACTACTGGTAGGGTGTTTGCTCTGAGTGGGGCTGAAGCTCCTAAAGAAGATAATCTGATTAAAGGTACTTGCTTGATTAATAATGTTGAATTGCTTGCTATTGTTGACACTGGTGCTACCCATTCGTTTATTTCGTATGAGTGTGCGACCAGGATTGGTGTGATTATGTCGTCCCTAGGCGGAAGCATGGTGATAGATACTCCTGCTAATGGTTCGGTGAGAACTTCTGTTGTCTGTCGAGGTTGTCATTTGACGATCTTTGAGAGAGAGTTCGTGGTTGATTTGGTGTGCTTGCCCTTGCACCAAATTGATATTATTCTGGGAATGAATTGGCTAGAATTCTATGGCGTGTTTATCAACTGCTATAGGAAGACGGTGCGGTTTTCTGAAGTTGGTGAGAATGATGAGGCAAGATTTCTATCTGCTAGGCAGGTGGGGGATTTTGTGAAAGATGAAGCTCAGGTATTCGCTTTATTTGCGTCTCTGCAAGCGGATAAGAAAGTAGTGAGTGTAGATTTGCCTGTTGTCTGTGAATTTCAGGATGTGTTTCCGGAGGATGTAAGTGATTTACCTCCAGAACGTGAAGTCGAATTTGCCATTGACTTAGTACCAGGTACGAGTCCAGTGTCGATGTCTCCTTATAGAATGTCGGCAACTGAATTAGTTGAATTGAAGAAGCAACTTGAGGAATTGCTTGAGAAGAAGTTTGTGCGTCCAAGTGTTTCTCCTTGGGGTGCACCAGTATTGTTAGTGAAGAAGAAAGAAGGTACGATGAGGTTGTGTGTCGATTATCGGCAGTTGAATAAGGTGACTATCAAGAATCGGTATCCATTGCCGAGGATTGATGATCTGATGGACCAGTTGGTTGGAGCTCATGTCTTCAGTAAGATTGATTTGCGGTCGGGTTATCATCAGATCCGAGTAAAGTCAGAGGATATTGCGAAGACTGCTTTCCGTACGAGGTATGGTCATTATGAATACACTGTGATGCCGTTCGGTGTGTCTAATGCTCCAGGTGTGTTTATGGAATATATGAATCGTATATTTCATCCGTACCTTGATAATTTTGTGGTGGTGTTCATAGATGATATATTGATATATTCTAAGACGGAAGAAGAGCATGCAGGACATCTGAGAATTGTTCTGCAGGTGTTAAGAGAAAAGAAATTATATGCAAAGTTATCTAAATGTGAGTTCTGGTTGAAGGAAGTGAGTTTCCTTGGCCATGTGATTTCGAGTGGTGGGATTTCTGTTGATCCTGCTAAAGTTGGTGCTGTATTACAGTGGGAGACTCCGAAGTCTGCTACTGAGATACGCAGTTTTCTGGGGTTAGCTGGTTATTATCGCAGATTTATTGAGGGCTTCTCTAAGTTGGCATTGCCGTTGACGCAGTTGACTAAGAAGGGTCAAGTGTATGTATGGGATGCAGCTTGTGAAGCGAGTTTTGTTGAGTTGAAGAAGCGGTTGACTAGTGCTCCAGTGTTGATCTTACCTAATCCTGGTGAGTCCTTCGTTGTTTATTGTGATGCTTCTTTGATGGGTCTTGGTGGTGTTTTGATGCAGGATGGTAAGGTTGTAGCTTATGCTTCTAGACAGTTGAAAGTTCATGAGAGGAATTATCCTACGCATGATCTAGAACTTGCAGCTGTTGTATTTGTGTTGAAAATGTGGAGGCATTATCTGTATGGTTCCAGATTCGAAGTGTTCAGTGATCACAAGAGTCTGAAGTATCTGTTTGATCAGAAAGAGTTAAATATGAGGCAGAGAAGGTGGTTAGAATTACTGAAGGATTTTGACTTTGAATTGAGTTATCATTCCGGTAAGGCTAATGTAGTTGCAGATGCGCTGAGTAGAAAGTCTCTACATATGTCTATGATGATGGTTCGGGAACTTGAGTTAATTGAACAGTTCCGTGATATGAGTTTGGGTTGTGAAGTTTCCGCTGATAGTGTAAAGTTGGGTATGCTGAAGTTGACTAGTGGAATTCTGGAGGATATTCGGAATGGTCAGCAAGTTGATGTCGCTCTAGTTGATCATATTACTATGGTTAACCAGGGTAATGGTGGTAATTTTGAGATTGATGGGAATGGCATCCTGCGATTTAAAGGTAGAGTTTGTGTTCCTGAGTTGTCTGAATTGAAAAAGAGTATTCTTGAAGAAGGCCATAGGAGTGGATTGAGTATCCATCCAGGTGCGACTAAAATGTATCAAGATTTGAAGAAGTTGTTTTGGTGGGCTGGTATGAAAAGAGATGTTGCTAAGTTTGTGTATGCATGTTTGACTTGTCAGAAGTCAAAGATTGAACATCAGAAACCGACAGGTATGATGCAACCTTTGAAGATTCCTGAATGGAAGTGGGATAGCATTTCCATGGATTTTGTGACGGGATTGCCGAGGACGGTGAAAGGTAATGATTCTATTTGGGTGATTGTGGATCGATTGACTAAGTCGGCGCATTTCTTGCCGATGAAGATTAATCACTCTTTAGAGAAGTTGGCAGAGTTGTATATTGAGGAGATAGTGAGGCTGCATGGTATTCCATCCAGTATTGTGTCTGATAGAGATCCCAGATTTACTTCTAGATTTTGGGAAAGTTTGCAGAAAGCGTTGGGGACTAAGTTGAGGTTGAGTTCAGCTTATCATCCTCAGACTGACGGTCAGACTGAAAGAACTATCCAATCCTTGGAGGATTTGTTGAGAGCTTGTGTGTTGGAGCAGAGTGGTTCTTGGGATAGTTATTTGCCGTTGGTGGAGTTTACTTATAATAATAGTTTTCATGCTAGTATCGGTATGGCTCCATATGAAGCATTGTATGGTAAGAGATATAGAACTCCATTGTGTTGGTATGAATCAGGTGAGAGTGTTGTACTCGGACCTGAGATTGTGCAGCAGACGACTGAAAGGGTTAAGATGATTCAGGAGAAGATGAAGATTTCTCAGAGTCGTCAGAAGAGTTATCATGATAAGAGGAGAAAGGCACTTGAATTCCAAGAGGGAGATCATGTGTTCTTGAGAGTTACTCCGACGACAGGTGTGGGTAGAGCTTTAAAGTCTAGAAAGCTTACTCCGAGGTTTGTGGGTCCGTATCAGATTTTGAAGAGGGTTGGGGAAGTGGCGTATCGGATAGCTTTACCGCCGTCGCTTTCTAATCTGCATGATGTGTTTCATGTATCTCAGTTGAGAAAATATATTGCGGATCCTTCGCATGTTGTTCAGTTGGATGATATCCAGGTGAGAGATAATTTGACCGTTGAGGTGTTGCCAATTCGGATAGATGACCGGGAAGAGAAGACCCTGAGAGGTAAGAAGATTGCTCTAGTGAAAGTTGTTTGGGAAGGTCCAGCTGGTGAGAGCTTGACTTGGGAGCGTGAAGATCAGATGAAGGAGTCGTATCCGGCTCTATTTGCTTGAGGTATGTTTTCGAGGACGAAAACTTCTAAAGTGGGGGAGAGTTGTAACACCCCGAATATTTTGGATTAATTTAAATATTATTTTAATAAGATTATTGGAAGGAAAAAGGAATTATTGAATAATATTGGGAAATATTATTATTGATGTTATTTATTTTAATATTAATTAAATAAATAAAATAAATGGAATATGAAGAGTGGAAGGGTAAAAGTGGAATTGGATATAAGAGGCCAAAGTGAGAACTCAGAAGTTTTGTCACGTATTTTGCCTCAGAGTCAGAGAAAGAGAGGAACCGCTGAAGAGAAAGAGAAGGAAGAGGAAAAGGCCAAAGATTGCTCAGAGCTTCCTTCAATCCAAAGAGGTAAGGGGTCTGAACCTTATTAAACGATAATATGCGAGCAATTTCATGATATCTGTTGGGTTGTTGATGAATTTTGGGGATTTTAGGGAGATTGGGAAAGTTGGGGTTTTGATGATAAATTCTCCGATTTGTGAGTTTTGTGGAGTTATATGCACTGTAATCGAAGTATGTTGTGTATATATGTCTGTTAAATGTCGATTTTGGTTTGTTAGCTGTGGGGTACGGGTTACGGCGAGTAGAGAAGCAAAGCTGCGTTGGGTTCTGTAGCAGAGGGCTTCTGTTCGCGCGCGATTCGCGGCGCGAAGCCCAGTTCGCGGCGCGAACTGGGCAGAATCCAGAGGAGTTCTGTAACGCACCGTTCGCGGCGCGAACCCTGCTGCGCGGCGCGAACTGTGCTGTGCAGAAGTTGATGTTGGTGAGTTTTTGAGTGCGTTGAGTTGCGAGACTCTTAGTAAGTCGCTGTAATTGTATTATAACAATTAATAGTGATTATAGGATGGTGTATGAGGTGTTTATGATGATGGGATGTTGAATTTACGTGTTTAGTTATAAATGTGTTATGTAACGATATGATATTGTTGTAATGTTGTTGTTGTTTTGAGTTGTATGTCATGCTATTAATGATGATGATAACATGACTATATGATGCTGTTGTTGCTATGTTGATGATGATGCATGTTTGGTGTGCATGCATTCATGAAAGGCCGATGCCTAGTGATGAACGGACTGAGTTCCAATGATGATGTTGACTCCGGGCTTGTTGAGAGGCTTGGTTCCTTGCGGGGAACTCGGATTCTATGGTGGTGAATCTGGGAGTGGTGATCCTGTAGTGGTCACAAAATGGGTATACCGAGTCGTGTTGAGTCATGCATGGGTGTGTGCATTGCATTTGATATGTTGTTTTGCTGATGTTCATGAGTATGTTGATTATGATGATTATGATGAGCTGTGTTGGCATAGGGGAAATATATTATGTTTATATTTCTGTCGTTATATTATTATTTAATAATGTAATTCTCACCCCTTCTGCATGTGTTTATGTTCATCCATGATGAACAATGTGCAGATAAAGAGGAGTAGCTAGTGTTGAGGTTGAAGAATAAGTGTAGAGTTATTCTACAGAGTCGAGTCAAATGCTCTGGTCATGTGACACCGGGGTTATGGGATTCGATAGATATTATGTTATTATTTCCGTTGTTCATGATGGTTAACATGTTGAGATCTTTTGTTGAGATAAATGTTGAAACATTTTATGAATTGTTAAATGATGAATTATAATAATTGTGTGTTGTCCGCTGCGAAGTTTTTATTTTAATAAATAATATGTTTTATGTTGTGATATGATAAAAGTGTATGTTGTAAGAAATGTAAACTCTTCTACATGTTGTACTCTGATAATCTATTTAATTATGTCGTTTGGGGTAGAAGGGTGTTACAGTTGGCGTGGATCCATCAAATACCGCGGCTCAGATACAAATTGTTGAGTTGTTACCGACCTAAATCATGTCATATATTGTTGAGTGGGTCTTGCACCTTGGATGACTGGTTCATTCAAGATGTGTTGTCGTCAATTCCTCCATTGACGACACATGTCTTTTGCAAAGTCTCTCCAGTCAGAATAATCTCACTGTGCATCGACCCTTTTTTTATGCCAATTCCCCAAACATATGGGAGATTCTAGAATCTGTTGTAGCATTCTGAACTGTAGTTTGACCCGGTCACTTTGGTGCATTTCCACCGTAGTGAATCGGATAATCGGTGTCTTCGTTGTCCAAACTGCAGCATCGTCATGTTTCACATCATGATTCAGACCCAACTATGGCCTCCAAACAAACTGTAAAACAATACGAAATGGTTAGATGGAAAATAATTTGAGAAGTATTTTTAAATTAAAATATAGTTCGGTAGGTTTATTACATCGTCATGTCCAATGTGGTCTAATAGATTTCGATAGACTACAATAGTGTGTTTCTGACACCTGTTATAGTTCATTCCCCTTACTGACCACCTAAGATAATAAAAAGAAGTGAAAAATATTATTTACTGTTAATTATAATAATAAATATAATTAACTAAATGGTGAATGGTAAAGTGTTATACTTACTTGGTTGCAAACGGGAACACGAATGGGCGCTCATTTATCGGGGCGAGCGACGACATTCTTGATCACCCCCAAGCTTGAAGAAAATACGCACATGAAAAAAAAGTACAAGTATTCTTTTTTTGCAGTTCTACACATTTCACTATATAGATGGGCCAACACAGCTGAACCCCAATTATAAGTGTTTACCTTATTAATGTTGCGTAATAAAGGTAAATACATTATATTCACAGAATTACCTGTACTTTCTGGAAACAAAAAGTTACCAAATAAAATCATAATATAACACCGAGCTTTTATTATTTTCTCATACTCGGTTGAATCGTTGGACAATACTATACTGACATAATATTGTTTTAGGTATTTTAAATTTATACCTTGCCCCCTTACTTGACCGGATGTGTCTCCCTGAGTTTCGTTGTCTAACAAAGGGGCACCCAATAATTCATTGCATATATTATTGTCTTGGTTAACTCGACCATTCACTGCCTTTCCGTCTATACGGAGACCCAACAACATGTACACGTCCTCAAGTGTGACGGTACACTCACCAATCGGAAGGTGAAATGTGTGGGTCTCGGGTCTCCACCTCTCCAACAAAGCCAGAATGAACTTGTAGTCCACCGAGTATGAAACAGTGTTTAGTAGATTTCCAAATCCACATCCTCTAATATATGGTTCTATTAAAGGATCGTGGGGTACATATTCATGTATGCGACAACTAAACCACTTCAGATCCTAATAACAAAAAGTAAGAAAATACAATTAGAAGAAGAAACACATACTCAACAAACACACATCTATAAGAAGTAAGACAAAAATAGAAACTAAAAAGAGAGAGATAACAAAGGTATAACACAAAAAAGATATCTATAAGAAGCAAGATAAAAATAGAAACTAAAAAGAGAGAGATAACAAAGGTATAACACAAAAAAGATACCTATAAGAAGTAAGACAAAAATAGAAACTAAAAAGAGAGAGATAACAAAGGTATAACACAAAAAACATAAAAAGTTAAAAGAGAGAGATAACATACAAATGCCGAGATATTCTCGATTGCGTCTCTGTGTTCATCGTCCATAGTCAACAAAGACACGATTTGAATTTGCAAAGCTTGAGTTTGGTAGATGAAAGAAGTGTGGTAGAAGAATATAATTGAGTATTGATGAAGATGATTTGATATTGTTGATATGAGAGGCTATTTATAGATGAATGAGTGAGTAGGTTTGCAACCTAAAAAGAGTGTGATTGGTTGCATGGAATGGCAAAAGGAGACAAGGGAATGACAAAATTCAGAATGTGAGATAAAGCTAGCATGTAAGGAATCTCTTCTTGGCGCATGTGAAGAAAGCACATGCAGGGGAAGAAGAGCCCTTCCTCTTGGAGCCTACATGTGATTTCTCACATGCAAGGAAGAGGCGCCCTTCTTCTTGGCGCCTTAGTGTAGGGAAATTGCAAGGGGCGCCCTTCCTAGTGGCGCCTAAGGCAAGTTTGTGTGAAGAGGCGCCCAACCCTTTGGCGTCTCAGTTACTTTATGGCGCCTAGGGAATAGGCGCCTAGGTTGGAATCTTAGGGCACAGAGCTCAGAGATTCTTTGATTCCCTGGCGCATGTGTGTTCTTGTCACTCTTTTCTCTGCATGTTGGATTCCTTCTACTGCATGCATGGTCAAGTCTGTACAGACAATGACCAAGTTATCAATGCAACGACCAACTTAACAATGACCAAGCTATTTATGATATACAGATGAACAACTTAGCAATGCATTCAATTTCATTCAAGCTATCTACATATTTAATATTTCAACAAAATGTCTTCCACACAACATTACATGATCAGTGCCCATGTCGAAGGTGAAATATTTGATCATTAGTTGTTCGGTTTTTATTTTTGAAACACAGAGGTGTCTCGGTTTACAATAAATCGATGATCAAATTTTTCACATCTGAAACAAAGAATAGAAAATAAATTGCAGTGCAGTAATGTGGGTCATATCATCTATAAAAATCCGGTTTGGTTTGCAGAAAACCAGGTGAAATTTTATTAGAAGAAGATTCGAGATGATTATGATGTTCGGTATATGTTTGTCAGTCACGAACAATCTGGTTACAACGATATAGAGTTGTATATATTACCACATCAACAACAGGTGTCTCAGTATATTGATCAGTCACAAGTGTTTTGTGAGACTGATGACGAACAAGCTGAGGTGAATGTTCCAGACGACGAAGAAGAGGAACCTGAGATCATGGTTGATTCGATGGTGAACGCTGAAGAGGAAGAGGAGCCAATACCAGTAAGTCATGTATATTTCCCACCCCAACACATGACAAGGTTAAATTTGGGTTCAGATGAACCTTCGGCAGATGTATGGTACAATCCTTACGTGTAGATGCAAGGATCTCTGAAACAAGGAGACACATTTCACACAAAAGAGGAATGTGTAAAAGCCATTAAGAAATTCCACATGCAACTATCAACTGGTTTCAGAGTTGACAGAATTGACGCATCGAGGTATAAAGTTTATTGTCCGAATGAGCACTACCTTTTTAGGTTGTCAGCTTCGTACCAGAAGAGGAGCGAGTCTTGGGAGATTGGATCAATGGGTCCAGATCACACATGCATGCTGATAAACCCAATGCAGGATCATATTGTTTATTATGAGATTCACACAATTTTTATATAGAAATGAGATGACAAAAATGTGTTATATGTGCTTGAGATTAAGCATAAAATATGATTGAAAAAGTTTGTTATATTCGAATCAAGAGCAATTCATGATTTTAGTCAAAGAACAAGTGAAGTGGAATAAAAGAAAAATAAAGTTTGACCCATTCTTTAGTTGATTTGAATCAAGAGCAAAGTCTGATTCTAATCAAATACCTCGTGGTTTGAATCAAGTGTTAATTAGGATTCAAATCAATTCAAGCAGAGCCAACTGAAAAATGTGAGAAAACTTTATGATTTGAATCATGTGTAAAGTCTGATTCAAATCAAATCAACCAGAGGTGACCTAGAAATACATTGATTCGAATCAAGTGTAAATGGTAATTCAAACCATGGTGTTTGTAATTTTTTGGGTTTGCCTATGTTTAATTTGATTCAAATATGGTATGTGCTTTATTCAAATCAAACACTCAAAATCTCAAATTTTTACAAACACTTTGAGATTTTTCTTTCCACCTAACTTGAATCAATAAAATATATGGTTATTATTCCATTGACTCATGCAATTTGACAAAAAGCATCATGATTAATTTCAAACCTAACCAAAGCTTTATGCATGCTAAAAATGAATCATTTTAAAACTTGATCCAAAAAGGTGCAATCATGAAGGAGACTCAATGATTGAAAGTAAATCAAAATAAAAGAGATAAGACAAGCACAAAAATAGTTGTATTTGAGGTACTCCCCCTAAATGTATTAGGGACATGCAACTATATTCTCCCCCTTTTTGATGCTTGACAAACTTTCACTTGGAATAGAGTCAACTTTGAGCAAAATACAAAAACGTGTATACCTCCTCTGAAACATTGCACACAAACCACATCATAAAACACATTAAACAATTTTGGACTACATTAAAATTTCTCCCTCTTTGACACCATCAAAAAAGAGATAGATAAAAATGCGTCTAAAAACCAAATAATCAATCATAATCAAATATTTCCTCTGACTCATAAAAAGTGTCTCATTTGCATTTTTTTCCAGTCTCAAAATAATTGTCTCTTTAGGATTCTAATGCAACATTTATTATTTTTTTCCAATACTTTCCTTATTTATATTTACACTCCAAGTAATAAATGTTTAGACAACATATGTTATTCATACTCTCTATATAACTTGTTGTCATGTTCTCTCTTTTCTACACAATGAATTTTTTTATTTCATGAATATATATTTAGTGACAACATACATTTATAATGTTACTTTAGTTACTCATACAACTAAATAAAAAATAAAAAATAAATACAAATTTTACAACAAATAAATTAAGCTTTGAAAAATAAAAAAGTTGAAACTTGGTAAAATAAATATTCTACAATTCAATTGAAAAAGTTGTTTTTGAAATTTTGTAAAATAATTTATTCATTTTAAAGCAAAATTGAACCTAAATAGTGTAGATTTTCTAGAACTAACATGGGATCACACTTAATTTGGTTAGGGAGTTGAGCATCTTTTTTTAACATTACCTTCTTCATGTGTGGAATATTGTATTTGTGTGAACCTTTAGATTTCATAATTTTGGTCATGCACGACTCTAGTGTAAAAAATATATGATTAGAATTCATTGACGAAAAGTTCTCAAATGATTTCATAACTGCGTTAATAAGTTCATCAAAAGTTCTATGAGTCTCTTTATGTTATTAGGATTGAATAACATTAAAAAACTCAAGATCTAAAAAATTTAAATCTGGTGAATTCGGAGATTGACTCATCAAACGAATATCAAATTCATCTTGTGTGTCTACTTGATGAAATTCATCATCATCATGTTTGACGTGCACTCTTGCATTATCTTGTTGAATAAAAATTGGATTTTCAATATCCTCTCTTAGCCATTTTTTCTCTAATAGCGGGTAAAACTTTATCAATCAAATATGATCTTATAATATCTCTTTTTACTGATATAATTGGTTGTGCCTCTAATGTGTAAAGTTATATGTTAATACTTGTCCTTTTAGCCGACTCTTTCGTAATAAAAGGAAACATACCAATTTTTCCAGAAAAATCTCATTTCTTTGCGCATCAAATCGTGGACGAGCTAAGGCAACTAGAAACATAATTTTTGTAATGAAGTTTTTGCTCTTACATGTGTGGATTGGATCTTCTTCATCTGGTAACAAGTAATAATTCTCATAATTTTTAGTAATGTAGAACCACTTTTTGGCAATATGAGTAATACTATATATTCCTTCAAAAATTGGATCATTTGGTTGTTTACCAGTGTTTTTGGTAAAAAAAATCACGAGTTTGAAAGTTTGTGAGATTAACTCGAAAAATCTCCAAAGCAATTTTTACAAATGATTTGTATGAACACACGTGTGCGTGAATTGAGTGTAGTCGTCGCGTGAATGATAACGGCAGAGAAAAAGATTTTAAATGAAGTCAGGTTGTGATAAATGATAAGGTAAAATGCAATAAATGACATTAAACAAAACAAAGTAAAAGTACATGTTCCGTTTAAGAAAATAAAAAGACTAATGAAAAAGACTGGATGAAGACGCATACATGTTTTTCGCTCAACTTTTTCGCTCTTTGACTCGGGTACTTCAGTGGTATGGAGAGTATGTATGAAATTTTACGACCTTTAATCCCATGTATGAGTCTGCTATTTATTATATTTACAAAGTAACCATCAATGACATTTATGGCTACTAGGAGATTGCTGAATTTACTTCACGCCCAATCTTCAAGTTCCTAATAGTGTGTTTATGTGTAATCCATGACATTATCTGCTTAAAGCTAACCTTGAGTTGTAACTGCTTCCAACTTCCTCACGAACCCTTGATGGTAATTGCTCCAACATGATGTTGATGCTGATTATCAAGGACTCTGGACTGGTGTATTTACTAAGTATTTCACCTTACGTGGTTCACTCGAATGGTCTTTTGGATGAAATAAAGGCCTCCATCGACTGCCCTTTTCGATATTTTGGGCATGTTTCCCAATGATCCAGTTCTTGGGGATTTATCCATGAGATTCCTTCAAACCATATTTCCCTGTGTCGGCGGCTCGGTCGATCCCTCGCTATTAGTTCGTCGACGCTCCAATGTTCTTTAAAACACTTCCTTAATGCTTTCTCACAACAAATGTCTTTTCATTGACATTCTTCGTTGACTCTCTACTAGCTAAAAATCCAAGTGTAATAGATTCCCCCCAAAAAATGTCAATATCGACCCATATCTGATGGGAGAAAGGTGACATTTTTTGTAACCACTACGTCACTGTTCAGATTGTGTGCCACGTCATCTTAGTCATGATTGTTGTTAGTCATTATGGCTAACTTTTCTACCAAATGTTATGTCTTTAAAACATGCAAACGACATTATATCATTACCCCAAATTCTAAGGTCATTAAATAGCCACTAAACCGGGGTTTAAGATTTTATTTTTTGATTTTATTAATCATATTTTTCCCCGCTTGGAGGCTACTCATTACCTCTGAACACTCCATCTGTCTTCGTTCATGGAAAAAGCTTTTCGCGACATTTTTATTTAAGCCTTCTTCTTTTCTACTTCATCTTTCTTACGGAGACACCAGAAAAACCCATGGCTAACATCATTTCCAATTTTCCTATACTATTTCCATATGTTTTTCCTCCATTTTTTCAAACTATCAATATCATCTAATCATTATGGCTCACGCCACACTCCTTTTGCCGTTCAGATTGACGAACCAATCTTGGTTGGCAATCAAACTTATGTCCCTGAGCCTCCTCTTACAGAAATCACCACAAGGTTATATTATTTTGACACCTTATCCCTTACTCAATTGCGAGCAACATATTCAACTTTATGGGTCCCCTTTCTAGGCTTGTCAAAAAACCTGGCTTCTTGGAAAAGATATTCCCCAACTATCATGGGTGGGAACACGTGGGTTCAATGATCAACCTTTTGATTTTTGTTTTATGAAAAACCATGTATATCCCCCCCCCCCCCCCCCCCCATTTGAGGCACCTGGCTCAGCCTATATAAACTGGTTAAATAGACTAGAGAAGAGGAGAAAGGCTCTATGGAAGGAATTGGGAATCTTTGACCTCATTCAGCTTTCAAGGGTACACTTCAAATATAACCCTGTTGTGTTACTTGCCACTATGTGCTTTTGGGAATCGACCACTAACACTTCCGACCTCCCTTGTGGGATGCTGACCCCTACTCTGTTCGACCTTGATGTCATCGTCGGTCTTCAACCAATTGAGGAAGATTATGAACCATCCCAACCCACACGGACCAAACCAGACTTTGATTTCTCTGGCAGGGGTTTCAATGCTTTCATTAGGGATCACTGTGGCTTGACTGGAAATTTCGATGCTTAAGAGTATATAGCATTCTTGATTTACTGATTGGACCACTATGTTTTTTGCCCCCGTGGGGACCAGATACTTAAGATGTTTGTGACTTTAGCCACTCGACTCCATGAGCAGCGTAAGGTTTGCCTTAGCAAACCGATCTTGTATGGCCTTTACGAGTCGCCGACGACATTGTCCTGTAACATCATCGAGCGACCTTACCTCAATAGTTTACATATAGGGGGTCCCATATGGTTACTACAATTGTGGCTCAATGCCACTTTCATTCATACCTTACCCTCTGACGCTCCCTCTAGTATGATAGTGGGTACTGAAGGTGCCTAACTTGCCCTCATTACTCCTGATGATGGCGGTACTGTGTTGCAAGAGATGTTTGAAAAGTATGTCTTTATGTTCTATAAGAGTACACATTTGTATCTACCATGGCACCATTTGCTGCTCGACAATGTGATCCGACATGGTTTCGCGAACCCTTCCCTAGTCCTATTGTTTAAGGGGAAAATGACATCCATGGTGTCCTTATGGAGTGTTTTCGGCCTACTTCTCTATGGACGAAGCTCACCACTAGTGAGACCGGTATAAGTCTGGCTGCATATCAGCCCAACTTGGTAGCCAGACAATTTGGTCTAAGTCAGTCTCTCCCTAAGTCTCTTATTCCTTTGGAAAATTGTATGTTCATCTCTACAGACGATGCTTCTAAGGAGACCTTTGCCAAATGCCTAAGAAATTTCAGGAACAAATTGTTCTATTTGCCCTCTTCTAGGTTCTTGCTCTCTTTTGTTGTACGAAAGCGTTCGAGGACTGATGGTTATCTAATTATCAGTCGATGGCGGATTCCACCCTTATGGCGCAATGCATCACGAACGCCTTTGCTTTTCGTCGGGAAATAGGTATATAGTTTTAAAGGTATATATTATCAATATCCTTCTTCATTATTGACAAGTTTCTGACCTCTATTTTTAGTTTGCCTTAGGTAAGTTTGATTAGGGGGAATCTGAGATTTTTGATAAGGATGAAGTCTCTGGTCCGCCTCGACCCTTCCCTCCTAAGTACATGATCGTTAGGGATATAGATTTTGAACTGTCTGAAGTGGGACAATGTTCAACAGCTCCAGAGGCTGGGCTGCTCGAGAACCCTGGGCATCTGAAGGGAGACGGTGCAACGTGGGTTAGAATTGAGCATGTTCTTGCCTTCGACACCGACAATGAGGTGGAAGCTGAAGACACTCCCTTGCAAAAGAGAAGAATAAGCGGGAATAACTCTACCCCTGATCCTGGTCCTGCCTCTTCCAGACTAAGTCCAAGCGATAAAGAGGTAAACCGACACTGTGTTTATTTCTTATACCTCTTGGCTCCGAACCAATATCGTTTTTTTGTTGCATAGATTCCTCTTGACACACTCGTGTCCCCAACTTCTAAAGATGGGAAAGAATGTGACATTTCAACACCTAATCCCAGTCCACTACCCCGGATCTTGGAGAATCTTGTTGGCAAGGCAACTGCTCATGCTACAACATTGTCTCCCAGTTTTCCAGATTTAAAGAAGAAGCAACAGGAGGTGGCAATCAAGGTCTTTAAACATTTTGTTGCCTCACTTAATGACTTGAATGATGTTTCTCTTGATCCTACAAACGTTTCCTTAGATCCCAACCCTGATGAATTATTTGAGCAGTTAAAATCAAAAGTGGTCGGATTAGACCTTTTCGGCATTGTCGACAATGGTCTTCCCGTCCTTGCTGAACTTCGAGAATTAATGCTTAAACTTGGTCGACCAGAGATTCCAGCGGTAATTTTTGCTTTTGCTATAGACTTGGAAATCCTTATGGATCAAGCAGTCTTAGTCACTAAACGAAAAATGGGCAGCTGTCATACCCCAAATTTGTCCGGGAATTTTAAATTTCCATGCAATCGCTTTATGTTGTTTTGCTTAGAATAAAGGTTTGATTTCACAGATAGACCGGTTGAATCATTTCTTATTTGCGCGTAAAATTAGTGAATAATTTTTTTAGGTTTTGGCTTGCAACAGTCTATTTTATCAATCTACATTACGCGTAGTTTAATTTGGTATGCTTGTTTTATTTTTTCGCGTCTTCAGGGGTCGAATTTTGATATGTCTGAGCCTTTTCAACAAGGGGTTTTTTACTGCGAGATTTAATCTGCGACTGTCTGTTTTACGAAATATATTTCGCGTAGATTATTTTATTACGTTCATTTTATTTTTCGCACATTTTTACGTTCGATTTTTATTTATTTTTATTCTTTTTATTTTTGTTTTTTAATCAAAATATTTTAATGCGATCATTTAAGCACTATATATAGTAACTTGTGTTGGCACTGAGTGAAACCTAGCCACGCCTCCATTTCACGTTTTGAAATCTCTCTCCCAGCTTTTCAATTCACAAAAAAAAATGAAGGTGTGAAAAACACAAGAAATGGGGGTTTGGATTGGGTTTTACAAGCAAAAGCTTTTTCCAAAATAAAAACACCACTAACAGGTTAATAACACAGAGATAAAAAATCAAGTATTTTTATCCTGATTCGCTTGAAACTCAAAGCTACTCCAGTCCATCCACCAAGGTGATTTTACCTTATACACAATGACTTAATCCACTATAATCAAGAGATTACACTAATCACAAAGATTAACCTTCTTTGTATTCTCAAGGATAACCTCCTAAAGGAATCAAACAAATAATTTGAATAATATTTTGTATGTTACAAGATGCTTCTATCCAAGCAGATTTTACACAAATGATAAACAAACACTTAAAGAAAAACTGTGTACAAAAGAATGATAACTTTACACAAAGAAACGAACTTGTCAAAATGTTGTATCACCGACATTTTCTTCAAGTCTCCAAGTCTCACTTATATAGCATAAGAAGAAGACCGTTGTAAGGAAAAATGGGGAAAGCTCATATAACGGTTGTCCACTGTTGGATGGTGAACGGAGTGATACTGCGTACTGTTATACTATCAACACAAAACTACGAAAAAACTGATCCTCTCACTCAAAACTACTTTATATATATATATATATATATATATATATATATATATATATATATATATATATATATATATATATATATATATATATTATATATCCTCCTCTCCTTTCTAATTATGGTGGACGCAACCTCTTCATCCTTTGCATACAACCGACAATGTCACCCTTATCGACCTACATAACAACACCTTCTTCTTTAAGCTAAACCATCACCACTTACTTTACTACTACTTCACAAAATCATCCTTCTTCAACTTCATATTTCCCCTCAACGTACATCACCTTCACTCTTTCCCTTTCCATGAAGTAAACATATTCTACATCTTACTAATTCAACAACACAAACCGTGAAAACACAAACTAATTTCCCTCACCAACTTAAGACCCTTCCATAACTCTTTCACACAAACCACCGTGCTCATCTTCTTCACGGACATTAACCAACTACATCAACCATCCTAACACCGCCCTCCACCATGAAATCCATCGTACACACAGCAACACAAACGCTTCTTCACTACATCCAAACACCATCTAACACCTCCTCTCACACGAACAACAAATCATTCCGATCCGACGACTTCCATCCAAAACAACATGCCGCCGTTGCCATATTTCGGCCACCATACGCTCACCATCGGATACAACATCATCACCACGAAAAAACTGATCCTCAACCATGCATCAACTATCAACTATCAACACAACTCGTTTCCATTTAAACTGACAACACCTTCACGCACCTCACAAGTCCAGCCACGAAACAACACCAAGCAACCTACATCAACACCTCTGATCTGCTTCGGCGACCGCGTGCACGAACTCCTCCTCCAACAACGACTTGGTAATATTCTGCTAGAGAGTATTATGCATTTTTAAGTGTATTTTGATTCATTTTTCTTTTCGCGTGGTGTATACATGTTTTTGCTTTAATACTGTTGAGTTTTGTATATTCTGTTACGATGTCAAGTTATGTATATCAGTTTCGGTTGCGATAAGCCACTACAAGAATAACTTTGTGCAGCCACGTGATTTAGTGACGTGAAATGCACGTGGCAAAAAATGCCAATTACGACGTGAATTTCACGTGGCTAAAAGAAAAATATAATAAAAAAATGGAATGACAACTTTTCAGGTTGGGGGGAAATGAAAATAATTAAAATTTGGTAGTGACATGCTGATCACGTCGCTATTTTAAATTTAAAATTCAAATAATGTTTTGTGAAATGTAATTCACGTCGCAACTAGTGACGTGCTGATCACGTGGGTACATGTGGGTACAGATGACCGTTGAAGGCTTTGTGGCGTGTAAATCACGTCGCAAATAGCGACGTGCTGATCACGTGGGTACATGTGACCGTTGAATGGTTTGTGGCGTGTAAATCACGTCGCAAATAGCGACGTGTTTACCACGTGGGAACATTTCCTTTACCTTCCCTCTTCTCTCCCTCTTCCCTTCACCGTTTCATTCTTCTTCTTCTTCGTTTCCTCTTCCCTTCCACCTTCTGCAGACCCATTTCTCTCCCTAAACCCATTTTCCCCTTCAACCCATTTCTCTCCTTCAAGCTTCAAGCTTCAAATCCATTTCTCTCCTTAAAGGTAAATACTTTTATTATTTCAACTTAAACCCATTTCTGTTTAATATATATGAATTTTATTTTAATTATTGTATTTTTTTTTTAAGAAATAGCTAAGAGTGAATTATTCATTCAAGAATTTGGAGCAAACAGATTCAAAGTCTTCATCAAGGTATATTCAAAATTGTGAAATTTAATTTTTTTTTTTAATTATTTTCAGATTAGTTAAATGTATTGAGTTTGGACTGGATTATGTGTTGTACTTATTATGTATTAAAATCGAATTTGTTTGGACTGGATTTTGTTTTTGTGCACATTATGTATTAAAATAGAATTTGTTTAGAAATTTAATGTATTATATATTTAGAATTTGTTTAGAATTTGTTTATAAAACATATACCCTAATGTATTATTAAAACAGAATTTGTTTAGAATTTGTTTAGAAATATAATATATAATAGTTTTAAAAAAACAGAATATTTAATGTATTATATATTTAATGTATTATACAAAAAAAAAGAATATTTTATGTATTAAATTTTTATAGTTTAGAAATAGATTTTATATAATATACTATTAATACCAATACTATCCTCTCTATTAATACCCTATTTATAAAATCATTTTTAATTATTTCTAGAGAAATTATAAATTTCAAAAGAAAATCATGTCAAGCTTGGAAATATTAAAACTTTGATATTACTTTGTTTAGAAACTATTTAATGCCTTTATATATGTGCACATTATATTTTTTAGAAATATAATATATAATTTTTTTTAAACAAAATATTAAAACAGAATAATATTTATAAAAAAAAACGAAATATTTTGTTTATTAGAAAAAGTAATATGAATCATGTCTAAAAATAGAAGTTGTATTATTATTTAGATAATATGGTTAGTTTAAAAAATATAATAGATTAGTGTTTTGAGTAAAAATTGATAAGTGTGTATATATATTATTTAGATAACTAAATAAATAGAAGTTGTATTATTAATATTATGTTTAAAATAATGTATAAAAAAACAAAACATTAATTTCATATATATTAGGGTATATGTCTAAAATGTTTTTTTTTTTAAATAACACATATTAGGGTATATGTTTTATAAATATATGTTTAGTTTAAACAATAAAGTATGTAATAGTTATATTATATATTTATTAATAGTATAATATAATTTTTTTAAATTGTACGTAATAATTAGTTGGATGTACGATAGAACGATTTTTAAATTGGACGATAGAGGAATATCACTTTTGAAATTAAAATAGTAACGATTTTGTAAATGTGCAGTATGGAATATTTTCATTACTATCGTAGTTGGATGTACGATAGAACGTTTCCAGGAAGACGTGGACTTAAACCGAACTTTGAGGAAGGAGTTAAAGGGTTTATCACATGGGCTTTCGCTCAAGAATGTTGTCTAAGCGAAGGAGGAGTAAGATGTCCTTGTCTAAAATGTGAATGTAGACCTATAATTAGTGACCCGGAGGAAGTAGAACGTCATTTGAAGAGAAGGGGTTTCATTAAAAATTACTGGGTTTGGACATATAATGGAGAACAGTTGCCGAGTAATGTACAAAGGACTACGACTACACATGCTTCTAGCAGTCGATCACATATGGAACACCGGGAAGAATTTAGTTTGATCAGTGACATGGTTGGCGATGCTTTTGGGGTTAACGTGACCTATGATGAACCTCAAGACTTCGATCAGGAAGAGTTGCCGAATGAGGAAGCTCAAAAATTTTATCAATTGTTGCAAGAAATGAATACGCCGTTGTTTGAAGGGTCGTCAAACTCAAAATTATCGATGTGTGTGAGATTATTGGCCGCCAAGTCCAATTGGAATGTTCCTGACCAGTGTTTGGAATTCTTTGCAAAAATGATGTTGGACGCAACTCCTACGAAAGACAACCTTCCCACAAGTTTTTATGATGCAAAGAGGTTGGTGTCGAAATTGGGTTTAGAGGTAAGAAAGATTGACTGTTGCACTAATGGTTGCATGTTGTTTTACGATAATGAGTTTGGTACTAATGATGGATCGTTGGAGGAATGTAAGTTTTGTAAGAGTCCGAGATACAAAGTTCGCAGTAAAGCCATTAACCGTAAGCAAAAACATGTGGCAGTGAAGTCCATGTTTTATCTGCCGATCATACCAAGGTTAAAAAGAATGTTTGCTTCAATGCATAGTGCAAGTCAAATGACATGGCATCATACAAACCAAACAAGTTCGGGCACAATGCGACATCCATCTGATGGTGCGGCATGGAAGCACTTCGATATGATACATCCTGATTTTGCAGCAGAACCTAGAAATGTCAGACTTGGACTATGCTCTGATGGTTTTACTCCATATGTCCAAGCGTCTGGAAGTGGATATTCTTGTTGGCCAGTTATTGTTACCCCTTACAACCTCCCTCCTGAGATGTGCATGACAAAACCATACATGTTTTTGACTTGCCTCATTCCAGGTCCAAAGAGTCCAAAAGCTGGAATAGATGTGTATTTACAACCTTTAATTGATGATTTGAAGAGGTTATGGATTGGAGAATGGACTTATGATATATCTTGCAAACAAAACTTTACTATGCGAGCAGCCTTGATGTGGACTATAAACGACTTTCCCGCATATGGCATGTTGTCCGGTTGGGGGACACATGGAAAAATGGGATGCCCGCATTGCATGGAACACTCTCATGCGTTCACGTTGGAAAAAGGGGGGAAAAGTTCGTGGTTTGACTGTCACCGCAGATTCCTACCGAAAGATCATGTCTTTCGAATAAATAAGAATGACTTCAAAAAAGGCATAAGAGTAACAGACTTGCCTCCCCCTCGTTTCTCACCCGGTGAAGTATGGAACCGAGTTAGTGAACTGCCAAAATTCACAGATTATGGTAAAGCTTGCAGAATTGAAGGATATGGGGATACACATAACTGGACAAAAAGAAGTATTTTTTGGGATCTCCCGTATTGGAAAGATAATTTGTTGCGACATAATCTTGATGTTATGCATATTGAGAAGAATTTTTTTGATAACGTGTTTAACACAGTGATGGATGTTCAAGGTAAAACAAAGGATAATGAGAAGGCTAGAAAGGACATGGAGATTTTGTGTAATCGAAAGGAGTTGGAGTTGAAGGTTAAACCGAATGGGAAGTTACTAAAACCCAAGGCTAATTACAGTCTAACTTCCGAAGAAGCTAAAGCGATTTGTCGATGGTTAAACGAATTGAGAATGCCTGATGGTTATGCGTCAAATTTAGCAAGGTGTGCTGACTCTAGCACCGGAAAGTTGCATGGAATGAAAAGCCATGATTGCCATGTTTTCATGGAACGATTGCTTCCAATTGCGTTCTCTTCACTACCTAAACATGTGCTTAATCCACTCACTGAAATTAGTCAATTTTTTAGAGATATCTGTGCATCAAAATTAAGAGTGGATGACATCGTTAGGTTGGACAAAAATATTCCAGTTATTCTCTGTAAGTTGGAACAAGTGTTTCCGCCTGGTTTTTTTGACTCTATGGAACATCTACCTGTGCATCTTGCATATGAAGCTTATCTTGGAGGCCCTGTTCAATATAGGTGGATGTATCCGTTTGAAAGATTCATGGGTGATTCGAAGAGATCCGTGAAAAATAAAGCTAAAGTTGAAGGATCTATATGTGCACATTATTTGCATCGGGAAACATCACATTTTTGCAGTCATTATTTCAATCACTTGATGTTAACTCCAAGAATCATAAGGAATGAATTTAACATTAATGAAAAAAGTAAATTTACCTTATCAGTCTTCGGTATTCCCGGTCGTCCATCTGGTAAGAAGAATGTACATTGGCTGACTCAAAAAGAATTGCTAGCAGCACATGTTCATGTCTTGATTAACTGCGTTGAAGTTAAACCATATCTTGAGTAAGTATACCCACCTATTTAACTTTATTGTTTAAATATGTCAAACTTTTTACTCAAACTTATATTGATATTCTTTGTAGGGCATTCAATACCTCCTACTTTCAAAGCACCGGTGAACATCCGAATACTAGTGACACACATGCTTATTTTCCAGCATGGTTCAAAGAGCAGTTGTCATGCGCTGTTGCACCTACTCAAGAAATAATCCATTTGAGAAACTTGTCTAGAGGCCCTGTTCAAAGTGCAAATGAATGGCACACTTACTTTGTGAACGGATATAAATTTCACACTAAAACATGGACAGAAGGGAAAAAAACCATAAACAGTGGTGTGTTCGTGAAAGGAGTTACAGATGGTGGTGAAGACGACTTCTATGGCACAATAACACATATTTACGAGTTGGTATACAATTACTTGGACTGCGAAAATAAAGTTGTCTTGTTCTATTGTGATTGGTATGATATATCTGCTAGAGGCACAAAAATAGATAAGAAATATAACACAGTTGAGATTCGTATGGATCGAAGGTACAAAGAGTATGACCCTTTTATAATGTCACATATTGTTAGGCAAGTTTATTATGTTCCTTATCCTTCAACTCAGCCACGTAAACGAGGATGGTGTGTTGTAATCAAAACAAAACCATTGGGTCATATCGAAGCCGATGATGTAGTAGTCGAAGATGTCGCTTACCAAGATGATGAAACTTCTCAAGTTAATGATGTGATTGAAGTTGAACAAATTACAAGTTTGTGTGATACAGTGGTTGAGGGCCATCAAGTTGATGCATCCACATTGTTGACAGAAAATGATGTGGATGAAGAATGTGAAGAGTTTGTATCCGAGGATAGTATCAGAACAGATGAAGACTTTGAATAGATAGTATGATGTATTGTTACTTAATGTACTGTGTAATGTTACTTAATGTACTGTGTAATGTTACTTAATGTAGGATGTATTACATGTGTTTATTGATTGTAGATAAAATGCCGCCCCGAACCGATAGGGGTAAGGGTCAGCAGCGCCCGAGGATAAGGGTATGTGAGGCTCCTCAGTCGGCCGTATGTCCTCCCCCACAGAGTCAGGTAGAGCCCATGTCTACGACCTCTCAACATTTTATGCCACTGCAGTCATCTATGGGGTATCCTCCCCCACAGACTCAGGTAGATCCCATGACCATGGGTTCACAGCCTTTTCTCTCGCTACTATCATCCCATGGTTATCCTATGGCCCAACTTGGGAACCCATCCTTTATTAGCCCATCTGGGAACCCATCATTTATTAGCCCATCTGGGAACCCATCCTTTATTAGCCCATCTGGGACTTCATCATACCATCAGACTGGGGGATCTAGTTTTCCTCATCCCTCACAGGTACCCCCACCCTTCATGCAGTCTGGGATCTTTCCAGATCCCACACAGGTACCTCTGTCGTCCCAGCATCCCACAAACACACCATCATCATCCACGCATCATGGGGGATCTCGCACCCCACACCCACCACGTGCCACAGATATACCCGTGCCTGAGGAGCAGGAGGAGCAGGATGACCAGGAGCAGCAGGATGACCATGTTTTAGAGCAACCAACTGCAAATCCCACAGAGTATGAGATGATTGATGGCAGATATTTTATTGAGCCATGTGGAAAATCGTAAGTATCTAATTTATAAATTTTATTTAGTATACATGTTTCCATGTTTCCATGTTTATAATTAACACTTATTCAAATTGTTGTTTAGTTTCTCTCCGAGTAGGCCAGCTGCACAGTGTGTAAAACATGTGATTCAACAAATGTATAAAAAAGCTTGGAAGTCATTCAAAGAACTTTCCAAGGATGAGAAAGATGAATGGTTTGATAAATTTAAGGTAAAATAAATTTTATTATTGTTATTTTAATTAGTTATTTTATTGTAATATATTATCTAACACTTATCTAACAATTTTTTTGAATGTCATACAACATTGTAGGAAAAGTGTACGTGGAATGTAATGGATGAATATATGATTAGAAAAAATTATCGGGGAAGAACATCTGTCCGACTTTCTGACATGCTTAGGCGTGTCAGACTTGATTGGGAAGAACGAAATATTCGTCCCAACTGGATAGGCAAGGAAGTATTTGACGAACTTCTTGCCTATTGGGCTACCGATAATTTTAAAGCTAAATCTCAAAAAGCAAAAGACATGAGAGCATCCGAAAGGGGGGGTTGCCTTAATGCTACAGGAAGTATAAGCATTGGAGAACATGCAAAACGAATGGTAAAAATTATAACTACGGTTTAAAATTATATTTTGATTTATTATGTGTTTAATTAAATTTATTTATATTAATCAGACACAGGCACAAGGAAGACCCCCCCGACTTAATGAGTTGTTTGTGAAGACCCGTACAAAAAAATCGGGGGATTTGGTTGATGATCGGTCGAGAAGAACTATAGTAAGTTGTTTCTATTTTATTTTTTTTTGTTAAAATTCTATCAATTTTGTGGCGTGAATTTCACGTGGTAATAATGTTTGTGGCATGAATTTCATGTGGCAACAATATATGTGGGATTCTTTTCATGTCACAACTGTATCTAATTATTTTATTTGTTGTATGTGTAGGAGGAGTATCAAAGATTGCTCACACAATTTCTAGTTGAAAATCCTCAATATACACCTGTTGGTTCTAATCCGCTTGATCCACGCGTGGATATGTATATCTGGAGCTTAGTCACTGGAGGGAAGGGACGTAATGGGTGTTTTTTTGGTGTTGGTCCTTTGGCTGGCAACTACAGAACCGGAGATAGAACTTTATTTGATAGAGTTGCAAGTGGGGAAGGAACGTCCCGTCCAACACAATTGACACCTGAAATGATGGAAACGGTGAGGCAACTGGCTCTAACAGAGGCTAGACGAGAGACGGCGGAGCGTGAGGCGGCGTTAAAGGCCGAATTAGAGGAAATGAAAAAAAGACAACACGATATGGAGGAGCAAATGAGACAATTTATGCAGTCCATGAGTAGAAATCAAAATCAAAGAACAAGTGAAGACGATGTAGATGACGACGAATTTGATGTGTAATATTTATTTAGTTTTAAATATTAATTTTTGTATAAATAATTACTTTGCTATTTTTATAATACATTTTCATATGTGTAATTTTAATTTAAAAATATTTCACTTAATTATTAATTATTCTATATTTTATTATTTATTAATTATTTTATCTTTTATTAATAATATAATTTAATAATAACAATATATTTTATCTTTTATTTTAATTTTGTTTTTAAGTTGTGAAGTGTAAATCACGTGGGTAATTTGCCACGTGATTTTCATGTGGCAACATACCATCCATTTTCAAATGTTGTGACGTGATATTCATGTGGCAAAGTTGTGTCATGAATATCACGTGGCAAAGTTTAAGCGCAGAAGGAAGTAAATTTCAAATGTTGCGACGTGATTTGCCTTTGGCAAATTAGCGACGTGTTTATCACGTCACAAAAAGTTGCCACACGCGTTCCAGCGACGTGAATCAACACGTCGCTATTTTTGACTAGTGAAGTGATTTTCACCTTTGCCACGTGATAATCATGTGGCAGGGGGGAGTTTTTCTTGTAGTGAGCTTGGTATACACGAGTGTTGACTGTGACCTTTGTGTGTATGCATGCGATTTTTCTATTACGATGTCGATATGATTCGTACACATTCTACTTCATTGTGTTTCCAGATTATTTTTGTTTGGAAGTTGTAATATTATGAAATGGTGTAATATTGTGAATATTTTTTGTTGTTGTGATTGTGTTGTTGTTGTTCTATTTTTCGTTGCATTAAAATCGAATCAAATCAGCATTTTTGATGTAATTTTTTCACGTTCTAACGTTGCTGGATGTTCGTTCGATATAACGATGTAAATATTTCAGTATACATGTTGTTGTTTGTTGTTTATCAGCATTGTGTTAAGTGTGTTTTATTTCGATTGTGATGAGCGGATTGTGCGTTAGCAAAGGTTCTGACTGATTTTATTTCATTTACGTACTACATTTCGATTCTGTTGTCGTTACGTTCGACTCATATTTTCATGCATTTTAGGTAGCTTAGCATAACGTTAATTCACTTTTGTTTTTCTCTACTTTGCAGTCGTACGATGCTTTTGTTACAATATAAGTCGTTACGCTCGATTTATCTGCGATGAATGCACTTTACATTAGCAAATTATTTTGTGATAGCATGCAACATTTTGATTTCATTACATCGTATTTTAATTCTGCGTTGGCACCTTTGTATTGCATGTCCTCGCGTTACGTGAACTAATTTCAAGTCCTCACGTTGCGTTAGTTTTACACGCACATTTTCTTTTCGATTCGATTATGACGAATATGCATATTATTGTCCTATTATTCTGTTGTGTGTGTGTGTGCGATATTGCATTTTCACCGTTGATTCAAAACCATTTCAAAACCAAAATCATTTTCACATCGTCTTAAAACTCTTTTTCGTAATAAATAATCGGTTGAAATATGTTAAGTTGAATGTATTTATCCCTCATAACCCCGAATATTTTTGTGTTGGTCGTAATTAGCCTACTGTTTGAGTATTTGTCATCCACTTCAAAACACATTAAACAAAATTGAATCAAGTTTATTCTTTCGTGGACAAAAAATATTGGGTTGAACGTACTTGTCCCTCATAATCTAGAGTAATTGTGTGATGACCGTAATTAGACTCTCGCTCGAATACTCGTCATCCTTTGAAGAAACATGATTTAATTCGCCACACAAATTTCATAAATAACTCGGTTGAAAAAGGTTAGGTTTGACGTACATGTCCCTCATAATCCTAAGTGTTTGGATGATGATCGTAATTATCCTACCGTTTGAGTACTCGTCATCCATTCAAAAACATACTCAACTAATCAAACATATCTTTTCTTTCCCCCCGCGCGATCGAAAACATTTTCACAAACGAACAATGTTTTATCCATTTTACCACGATGCAAACACACGCTTAAGCCTCCCATACGCGAGCATAGAAACAACGTTTAACCGCTAGAACGCATTCAAGCAGGATCTTTTCTACCGCGATACAAACAAATACTTAAGTCTCTCATGCGTGAACATACAAGCAAACATTTAACCGCTGAAATACGATCTAAACATTCGTTCACTACAATCAACCAACCAACACATATTTGCTATCGAGAACTACGTAGCTTTGAGTTCCCCATCGCACTTAGGGATACGTAGGAGATACTTTTAATTTTCTTTTAGATGACAGCTAAAGCAATTTTATACTATCGGTGAATATCCATTAAACCCCTTAATGAATTTTGGCACTTAACGAATTTTTCACAAGTAATTTTCTAAGAAAGTGGAACTTAATACCAATTTTGTTAAAGAAATTGGTCGTTATAATAATTTAAAAGCTATTACATTCCTAAAAAAAAATTATTTTGAAAATAATTTTATTTACTTTATTACGGTTAAAGGTAAATTGGCATGAACATGTCTTTTTTCTTCTTATAAAAACATGTTTCCATATGAACAGAACCGTTCCCTTTTTAATGAGAAAAGAAGAATGTGGACGGTTTATTGGTAAAATTACAAAGAAATACCAAAAAGCAATGTCACGCAATTGCACACGTCACATAGAGCTTTCTGGCACTTTAGCACACCACATAAACACAGTATAAATATCGCTACCCCCAACCCATTTTCTTCAGATTCATTTCTATACTTTGCCTTCTCAATTCTTAGTTATCATCGTTAATCTATAATTCCATTTAATGGGTGCTCCAATTGCCAATGCCATTCCTCTTATTACACCATACAAGATGGGCAATTTCAATCTCTCTCACAGGTTGGTAAATTATAATTTTCACTGTTATTTCAATTTCAATTTCAATGCTTTGATATTGCTAATTTGACTCTTATTTCCAATTGCTTCCTATTTTTTAGAGTTGTTATGGCACCACTCACTAGGATGAGATCCTACAACAATGTTCCACAGCCTCATGCTATTCTCTATTACGCTCAGAGAGCTTCTCAAGGAGGACTTCTCATAGCGGAAGCTACTGGTGTTTCTGACACTGCTCAAGGATATCCAAACACACCAGGTATATGGACAAAAGAGCAAGTGGAAGCATGGAAACCTATTGTAGAGGCTGTTCATGCTAAAGACAGTGTCTTTTTCTTGCAGATTTGGCATGTTGGAAGGGTTTCAAATTCAAGTATGTATCTATTTGATTACTACATCATTATAGCTTTTAATTAATCTATTTTCTTTGCATAAATAAATATATAGATCATGCATTTTATTTTTTCCAAATTATATTTTGTTGTTGATATTCCTTTCGTGTTAATCTATCAGTTTATCAGCCGAACGGACAAGCTCCGATATCTTCTACAGATAAGGCAATCACAAGTAATGATCAACAACAATTCACGGCACCAAGACGACTAAGGACAAATGAGATTCCTAATATTGTCAATGATTTCAAACTTGCTGCAAGAAATGCTATTGAAGCTGGTTTTGATGGGGTTGAAATCCATGGAGCTCATGGCTATCTACTGGATCAATTCATGAAAGATAAAGTGAATGATAGAACCGATGAATATGGTGGATCACTTGAAAATCGCTGTCGGTTTACATTCGAAGTTGTTGAAGCTGTTGCAAATGAGATAGGAGCAGATAAAGTTGGAATAAGATTATCACCATTTGCTGAATATGCAGAAAGTGGAGACTCCAATCCCAATGCTTTGGGACTCTATATGGCTAATGCTCTCAATAAGTATAACATTCTGTACTGTCACATGGTGGAACCAAGACTGATACAGACCTTTGATCCAGTTGAAACCCCTCACAGTTTGGAGCCAATGAGAAAGGCATTCAATGGAACTTTCATGGTTGCAGGAGGTTATAACAGACAAGACGGGATAAAAGCTATAGCTGAAAACAGGGCGGATCTTGTTGTTTATGGTCGTTGGTTCATATCTAATCCAGATTTACCAAAGAGATTTGCACTCGATGCTCCTCTCAACAAGTATAATAGGGAGACATTCTACTCTTCAGATCCAGTTATTGGTTATACTGACTATCCTTTCTTGAACGATGAAACACCGGTTGAATCCAAGGCTTGATCTTCCATACTAAATAAGCTTTTTTTTTCCTCGCACACATTGGTTATTGTAGTAAGTTAGTCGGTTACATAATTTTGTTGCTGAGAATAGTTTTTCTTATTGATTCTTCTCGTGCTTTGTTTAAAACTATAATGTATTTGATATTAATAACATCTGATCTTTGTGTTAATATGAGGATTATTTTTGTGTTTAATGTGGCTGATAATTTGTTTTTGTGCCCATATAAGAATCACCCTACGGAAAGAATGCAAAGCTACCTTAATGAATTATAAAAAATCAAGTTAGAATCATGCAAATCATAATAAAACCTGCATGCAAGCAAAGCTACCTTCACGATTTGTAATATGGATGACCTACCTAATATAATGTAAATTATTTCTAATATTGTCAATGGACAACTCATGTTTCTACTTGCTTTCAATAACAGTTAAATCAAGAATGTTCATGCAACGCCTCATGTCCATATATTTACCGCCACAGACTACTCCTTTTTTAGCTTCTGAATTTTTCAAAGGTTTGAAAGTGCACAGTCACGTGAGCTTGCATTATCAACTCTGATTGTGAACACATTTTCAAATTTCCATTCTATTAAGCACTTTTCAATCTCTTGTCCAATGGTCTCACTCTTGAAGTTTTTAAGTTGGAAAAGGATTATAATTTGTTTCTGTAAAAGTAATTTTCAAAATGTCAAGTGATACATATAGGAAAAATCATGTTTCAGTACTGTCAAAAATTGGAGGAGGTCGGCGGCGACACCATAGCCATGGAGTTGGCGGTCCGGCGAGGCGACAATGACATGTTCCCTAAGTCGTTGAAGGCAGAGCCCTAAGAATGACAGTCGACAAAAAAAAGTCAGCGGCAGAGCCCTGAGCATGCCAGTGATCGAAGTCCGACCGACAACGACGGAGCTCCGGTGACCGATGCTCGGCGGTGACACTCAAGTCTCAAGTCGGTTTGGTTCACGGGTCGATTCAATGGTTGTTCATGTTTTGAGCTCGAAGTGAATCTTTAGGATTTGGTAATTATAAATAGAGGGAAGAAATGGTAATAACAGTGAGAGAACTTTGAAAGGCTCGTTCTCATAGGCGACGTAAAGTCCTTGAGTGAAAGGTTGGCGTTTTTCAACCTATTTTTTTTCGAAGTCTCTGAATTTCATTTGGTGAATAAATAATATATGGACTACTCTTGTCATACACATTATTACAACATTGTGTATGACATTTTGATATTTGACAAACAGAATATCAATTGTATTAGAGCAGACATCCTGTTCAATTCTAATTGAGTGGATGAGCTCTAAGAGAACTATGCATTCGATTTTAAATGGCACATACTATACTATGATTATAGAAAGTCTGCATGGTTGATTTTCTCAACTCAATGACACCTTGATCTCCGAGCATAATAATTTGATCATCAATTCAGATTAAGACTTCACATCAATAAATTATTTTATATTTAATTCACTTAGAATCAAAATAAATTATACAAAATGAATTAATTCAAAATAAATTTTAAAAAACACAAATAATCCTCATATTAAAACAAATTTCATATGACACTAAAATTTCAGGTACATTATAGTTCTACACTCTTCCTGTCCTAGCAGAGAAGATTGAGAGGAATCAATAAAAAAAATACTACTACTATGAGAAACAAAAATATTATATGTAAATGACAAAATTCACTACAAAAACCAATGTGCTAGAGGGAAAAAAGCTTATTTAATATGGAGGTTCCACCCTTGGATGCTAGAATCCTTGTTCATTCAAGAAAAGGATAGTCAGTATAACCAAGAACTGGATCTGAAGAGTAGAATGTCTCCCTATTATACTTGTTTAGAGGAGCATTGAGTGCAAATCTCTTTGGCAAATCTGGATTAGATATGAACAAACGACCATAAACAACAAGATCTGCTCTATTTTCATCTATAGCATTGATCCCATCTTGTCTGTTATAACCTCCTGCAACCATGAAAGTTCCATTGAAAGCCTTTCTCATTGGCTCCAAACTGTGAGGGGTTTCAACTGGATCAAAGGTCTGTATTAGTCTTGGTTCCACCATGTGGCAGTACAGAATATTATATTTGTTCAAGGCATTAACCATATAAAGTCCCAACGCATTGGGATTGGAGTCTCCACTTTCTGCAAATTCAGCAAATGGTGATAATCTTATTCCAACTCTTTCTGCTCCTATCTCATTTACAACAGCTTCAACAACTTCTAATGTAAACCGACAGCGATTTTCAAGTGATCCACCATATTCATCTGTTCTATCATTCACTTTGTCTTTCATGAATTGATCCAGTAGATAGCCATGGGCTCCATGGATTTCAACCCCATCAAAACCAGCTTCAATAGCATTTCTTGCAGCAAGTTTGAAGTGATTGACAATATCAGGAATCTCATCTGTCCTTAGTCGTCTCGGTGCCGTGAATTGTTGTTGATCATTACTTGTGATTGACTTATCTGTAGAAGATATCGGAGCTTGTCCATTGGGCTGATAAACTGATAGATTAACACGAAAGGAATATCAACAACACAATAATTTAGAGAAAATAACAAGCCTGATCTATATATTTATGCAAAGAAAAATGGATTGACTATAATCAAATAGAGACATACTTGAATTTGAAACTCTTCCAACATGCCAAATTTGACAGAAGAATATAGAACCTTTGGCATGAACAGCATCTACAATAGGTTTCCATGCCTCCACTTGTTGTTTTGTCCAAATACCCGGTGTGTCTGGATAGCCTTGAGCCGTGTCAGAAACACCAGTAGCTTCTGCAATGAGAAGACCACCTTGAGATGCTCTTTGAGAGTAATAGAGAATAGCATGAGGCTGTGGAACATTGTTGTATGATCTTGTTCTAGTCAGTGGTGCCATAACAACTCTGAAAAAAATGAAGCAATTTGAAATAACAAGTTAATCAAGAAGAGCAAAACATTGGAATAAGATGGAAATTGAAATGGTAGTTACTATTACCAACCTGTGAGAGAGCTTGAATTTTCCCATATTGTAAGGTGTAAGAAGAGGAACGGAATCAGTAGTGGTAGCACCCATTGAAATAAATGATTGATTAATAGGAATTGAGAAAGCAAAATATGAAGTTGAATCTGAAGAGAGTTGGTTTGGTGTATCTATATTTATACTACTATGTGCATGTGTTGTGCTGAAGTTCTAGAAAGTTCTTTTTCCATTGAGAAAACGTAATGGGTTGAAAGTCAAATCTCTCTCACCTTTGTGACGTGTGCCATTGCGTCACAGGGCTTATTGGCATCACGTTTTCATATTGAAGACGAGTATTTGTTTAATAAAGTTTAAAGGTGTCCCATTGTCTTTTTAAGGAAATGATTATGTTCATACACACAAACGTGTGCATATATACATAGGGGTGTGCATGGTTCAAAACCATAACCAAATTGAACCAAATATATGGATCAGTTTGGTTTTTAAAACCACTTTGATAAAACCGGTTTATATTTTTAAAATCGGTTTATGTTTGGATCGGTTTGGTTAATAACCGGTTTGTACTAAAAAAATTATTTTTTGTTTGGATCAATTTTAAAACCAAATTTCCCTCTAATTTAATTTTCATTCCAACAACTTCTTACCTTTATCAAATCGCTCTTTAAATCAATCACTATTTTTAAATTTCAATCTGAAAAATCAAAATTAAGTAATTACCTATAAGATAGAAAAAAAAACAATTTTAAAAAAAGAGTTTTAAATTGGTATTTTTCAAACCAGTTTTTTTACAGTTTTATAAAAAAAACAATTTTATAAAAAAAACAATTTAAAAAAATTATAAAAATAAATCAGGTTTAAAAAATCATACGATGCAGTTTTATTGACGGTAGTTTTTTTTTTGCAGCTTCTCAATTTTATTTAAGAGGATAACTATCAACAATGTCACATTTAATTTTACAATAATAAAAAAGTAAAGTAATTGCCACGTCATAAAAATAACTGACTAGTTGTAAGGAGAAATTAAAATGATAAAATTTTTGTTGACTTTTTTCAAACTCACAAATAACTAAGGATGAAATTGCCAACTTGTTTTCAGTTTGTTTTCTTTGCAAATATCCAAATATACAGGAAAAAAAACATTGAAAAACAAATTGTATACTAATACTATATTTTCTATACAAATCTTTAAAAACAGAAATCAATAGAAACAATTCACAACCAATTAAAGCTAAGAAAATGGATAAAAATAACTCCATAATACAACACACAATTACAAAATTACAAATTTACTACTCATAGAATTTGACTTGAACATTGTTAAAGAATACCAATATGAAAGCAAACATCACAACTTTCAATACCATTTACAATAGGATGCTGGTTTTGATGAATTGGGAATTTGGATTTTTGAGAATTAGGGATTCTGAAATTTGTGTTTTGGATTGATTTGAAATGATTATTGAAAAATGGTAACCGTTTACTTGAACCGGTTTTTAATAATGGTTACCGGTTTTTTTTTAATTTGATAAATGGATAACCAATTTCAAAATATAAGTTTGGGTTTGGTTTTAAAGTTTGGATTAATTTGGATAGGAATTTGGTTTATGGTTATTGGTTATTTTGCACACCCCTATATATACATGAGTGCTATCAATATTTTTTTTTTTACACTTTCTACTATATTCACTCTTTTATTGAATAAAATATATATAGGATTCACGTCTGTTTCACTTAATAAAAAAAAAAGTAAGTGTTAAGAGTTTAGAAAAATAGTTTGTAAGTATTCCTCTTATATACATATATATGTAAACATGTTTCTTAAAAATGTTATTTGTAATTTTTTTCCATAGATATTCGTATTTTTAGAAACAATAATAAATTTTTGCCATTTTAAATCAAAATTTTAAATTTATATATAATTTAATTTCTTTTTTAATTAAGATCATGAGTGATAGTGATAATGAACAGGAGAGTAAGATTTATTTTTAGCTTTTAATTAACAAAAAAAAATTGTGATTGATTGTTTATAGAAGCTACTTGTTATGTTAGTTTCTATCTAAAACAATTTCTTGTAAGATATAGAACTCAACCGCCAGCGGACCATCAGTGATAAAGTTTTTTGATCGGACTTGTTGCCATCGGTTGTAGTGGAGAAAGCCGATAAAGTATCTGTAAGGTACATTTTGTTGTTAATGTGTAAGTTAGACTTATATAATTTTAAAGACGTGATATTGAACTAGCGTCAACAAAAAACACAATCTCAAAAAATTGCCTTTAAGCAATTACTTGTCTCAAAAAATTGCCTTTAAGCAATTACTTGACAGATTCACGTCATGGCTTAAATATGGTGTTTCTTCGCGATCGTTGATTATAAATTTTTAGTTGGGACTACCCTCAATTGAATCAGTTGTAATATTTATTGGTCATACCACATAGTTGACATATCAACATAATCGTTTTGGCCTTTAATTTGCTTTTACATGTGTATCAGCATCTCAGAGGATGCATGATTCTTAAAAGTTATGCTTTGATCATGACTTTTGTGTATGGTATTATTGACATGTCGACGTCTTTGAGAACAAGTCATCGACCAAAATGTAAATGTTCCTGTCCCTACTCCCAATGTGGAATCCTTAGATCAGGGTAGAAGTGGAGTCATTACCTTACGACTTGGTGGCATGCCTAGAAGTGGACATTTGACCTAAATTTTAACTTTGTAACTCATTTCCCAAGTGAAATTTTATTCTATCAGAGACAAGATGTTGTTGAGAAAAACAAGTGTGAGTAGTGTGGGGAAGTTCCAGGTTAGTTAGAAATGTGAAGACTTGAACATTTATAAGTGAGAGAACTCACACACCTATCACCTTAAGGCTTTAGGTGAGTATGTCGTGTCTCTCTCACAAAAGTGTGTTGCTCATAAAGAAAGTCCCCAAAAACAAAAATGCCCTCTCACGTTGTCTCCCTGAATTGAACCCAACAGATGTCACTCACAATGCTAAAGCAAAATGTGTGAAAATATGATAGAAAATAAGCGATGGACAAATAAGAAAAATGAAATAAAGAACACACAAGGTTCGATAACCTAATTCAGTGGATTATCAACTACGTTTGAAGGGCCTCATCCAAGAAAATAAAATTCACTTTTAGTAGTCAATAATACAAAGTTGTCTTATATGAACTCTCTCAATTCAATGCCTTTTTTCTAATACAATATGTGAACTTTGATCCAGGCTCCCCCTAAATCCGAAGCCCCTATCACTTTCACTCAAACACTTTCCTAAGTGTTTGTATAATTACAAACACTACTACGAATTTGTGATTTTAACTCGGTTAGTTAATGGGTTTTGTTAGAGCATAAGAGGAAGAAGATGAAGATGATGAATATGGAAGAGAAAGAAGAGAGAAAAATTGCAACTAACTTCTATTGAACGAAAATTCTTTTACACTGTTCTAACTGAACAGGAGTTTAGTATTTATTCATACACTAAAAACCATATGCAGATTTAAGGGTTATGTGGAATACCTTTTCTGTTATGAAACAAAATGTTTGATCGAGGATTCAAAGGTTTCAAGATCGATCAAAGATATTATGAAGATGTTGAAACATCCAACTGGATGTTGAAATGTAATGTTCGATATATGTCAATGATTAGCTATGTAATGTTTCATTTTTTATGTTATCAATGTTAATTTATCTTCATTTCTATATATGTATCGTTTCTGCATTTGTTTATGGCTCAATAGGTTCCGAAAATGCATCTTTATGAGGTTTACGAAGATGAATTTCCGAATTAAATTCAGTTAAATATTTAGGTGCATGACTCAAAAACTGATGGTTTATGTGTGTTTGAGGTGTGTCCGGAGATACATTTCTGAATTCTTGAGATATTTTTGATTTTTCACAAAGGTGGGAAAACAATCTTTAGGGTGCGCTAAGTGTAACACCTCAAAATTTGCCCTCCTCTCTTGGGACTAGCTTAACATATTGCATATCATTTCTAGGTCATTAGGCATTGCATATTGCATATCATGTGGTTACATTGTGCAAATCATCCTCCTAAGTCTTGATCAGAAGATGTAGAGGTCATGATGAAAGCTAGGGTTTCATTGGACTGGATCATTAACTATCTGAGGGTTGGTGATTCAAATTAGGGTTTCATGATTCTCAAGGAGATTGGTCTTTATCTTGGTTGAAAGGGTATATCATCATCATCATGGTCTTGATATCATCCAAGAGATTCAAGTGGTTGATCATATTCCTTGAGATTAGGGTTTTGACCACTGGTCAACCCTAATCAGTCTAATCAGTTGCATTGGGCCAATCAGGGCATGGCAAGGAGATGGGGTCTACAATGGATATGGGGATCATCATGTGATTATATTGAGCTTGTGGAAGCTAGGGTTTCATCATTGAGCCATTTCATCAGAGGATTGGGGCTCAACTTGATCAGTGCACAGCCAAATTCATCTATCAACTGGAAAAGTCAACTGTGGTCAACTGTGTTTGATTTTATGGATTTGGAGGTGGGAGAGGGTTGGATACACTTCATTCATGTTGAAACAAGTTTCATTTGACATTTCAAACATCAAGAATGAAGAAAATAAAATCAGGAGAAAAGTTGCCAAAAATGGAAAGTGACTTGTAATGGAAGTTTCCAAAAATGGAAAGTTTTTCACCTCAAAATTACGTGTCCAAAAATGCTTCAAATGAAATTTTGTTCAACATGAAAGTTGTAGATCTTGCTCTCACCTTTCTAAAAAGTCCAAGAACTTGAATTTCCCATGTATGGTTGACAAGTTATGGTCCATTCATTTTCCAAAAATGTCTAAAATCAAAGTGGCATAACTTTCACATGGAATGTCCAATTTGGGTGATCTTTTTGTGAGCAAACCTCATTTCACATGTACTTTCATGTTGCATGATCAAAATTCATCAAAGGTGGTCAAGGCAAAAAGTCATTTTTCAAATGGATTCTTTTGAATTTTTGGTGTGAGGTAGTGAAATTGAGAAATACAAGGCCAATGCATATGAAACCACTTCCAACACACTCCAAATAGCAAATATGACTTGTTGGAACTGTCATGGTACTGTTACATTGCCAATTTGAAAAGGTCATTTTTGGACTTTCACTTAAAAACCACTTTAACACTAATTCACTTGGATTTGTTAATTATGATTAAGAGATGGATTAAGGAGATGGTATATATTGTTAATCATAACAGAATTGGTGATCACAATCACATTCTCCAAGATTGCAACAAACTTTTTCATCAAAACCTCTCAAATTCTCTCAAAACTTCATCACTTTTTTTCACATTTCTTCATCAATTCTTCATCATTTTGGTTGATTCTTCGTGGATCCTTGCTCTACAAGTGATTGTGAGTAACTGTTTTGCAAAATTCGTGGCCAAATCTTCAAGAATTGCAACTGTTGGAAGCTTGCTCATCAATGGAGTTTTGAAGATTCTTGCAATTGGTGCTGTTTCGAGCTAGCCTAATCACTCCATTCAACTTCCTCATACTTAAGCATCATCTGTTTCACCTTTTCGAGCTTGGAAACACGAGCATCAAGGTCTGCCATCTCCATAAGGTGATTTTTCGAATTCTCTCATTGTGTGAATTATTATATGGCTTTTGAAGATCATTCAATGTAGATCAACATGCTGCTTGTAGTTTGTGATTTGGTTAAGTATAGTGAGAGAAATCTGAGTTTGAAGTTTGACATGTGAATGTTCTTTTGATCGATTCAAATTTGTTAGTTTGAATTAGGAGAAATTAAGTTCATATCCATGATCTAGGTCGAAAGACGAATCCAATGATATATGGCATGATGATTTTCGTGCAACTTTGTTCTTGATGCCTGTGTTGCTGCTGTGCGTTATCGTTTTTTTTCCGGGGAAGATGAGTGTTCGCTTAGCGAAGGATATCTTCGCTTAGCGAAAGACTGGAGAAGATGATTGCTCGCTTAGCGAAGGTTTCTGTTCGCTTAGCGAAGGACTGCGCGCGCGTCACTGTTTGAATTTAGCCTCGCTTCGATTCCTGGCTGTGCCATTCCATCATTATTTCATTTCATTTCATTTTCTTTTTCATGTTTTATTTCATTTTGATCCATGATCTTAGAAAATTCATAAATCATTCATTTCTTGTCCAAATTTGATGAGACTTTTTGCATGTTTCTCCTTATGATGTGTAGTTTTTTATGGTGATTTTTATTATTTTTGTGCAAGTGTAGAAAATTAAAATGCCTAGGGATTGATTGAATGTGTCATATTGGTGCATGCTTTGCCATATCTTTCATAAAATGATGATGCTTTCAAAGAAATTGATGAAATTTTGTGTGCATATTCTGGACACTTTGATGGTGATTTTGATATGTGGTTTGCAATTTTTGGATCCTTGGTTGATGAGATGTGAATTTTTGATTAGAGGTGTGACAATTTGTGTCACACCATGCTTGGTGAATTTCATGATATTATTTGCCTTGCTTAGGGACCTTTAATTGAGCCTAAATTTTGCATGAATGAGCATATGTATGTTGAGATCACATGTGAAGTTTTCTGGATTTATTGATGGCATTTCCTATTTGATTGGAATTTTCTCTTCTGCTTGGTCATTTGGTGATTTTTTGTGACACATGTTTGTATTTGGCTTGTGAAATTCAGGTCATTAATTGGATGGATGTGGAATTTGACATGTGGATTCTAGACACATTATATGTCATTGTGATTTTGATCCCATTCATTTATCTTGTTGTGTCACTGTTTTATGATTTTTGGAAGTTGATACTTGTGTTGATGCCTTGTGTTGGCTTATTTGAACTTGTCTGAACTTGTCTGAACTTCTTGATTTTCATTGACCTACTTCCTTTTGTCCAATTGAGCTGAAATTTGATATGCTATTTATTGGATATGTTCTGTTTAGACTGGAATTTTTGTGGAATTAATTGAATTGTTTTGGTATGGATTTGATGTTGATCATTCTGTTTGGTTTTTTGAAGTTGCAAATTGCATGTGTGGTACCTTTTTGTGCATGAAATGATGATGATGAATGATATGAGCATGGGACCAATTGCATTTGTTTCTAAATTGATTGATTGTGATTTTGGATAATTGTCACTTGCTGTTTTGATTTTTTCATCTCCTTTGGACCCTAGGCTTGGCCTAGTGGTCTTGTTTCTCATGTTTGGTTTGGATTTTCAGGTTGAGATGCAAATGGTTTAAGGAGGAAAATGCAAGATAATTAAGTTGACTTGTGAATTGTTTATGACTAACATTGACTTTGTGTTGTAGGGTTTGATGCTTGAGCTTGGGCTCATGGCTTGCACTTGTGTGCATTAACTTGTGTTTGACTGTACAGATTAACTGTTTGACATTTGCTGTTTACTGTTGGTTTGTCTGAGTACTGATGATACTTGATTGATTTCGGGTACATTAGTTGCTAACAGTTCTTTAAGAACTTGCTTGCTGTGCTTGGTTGTATAAACAAATTGAGATAGAATTTCTATTCTCCATGTAGTCTGGAAGACCTGGCCTGTTACTTGGCCAGGCAATTGTCTGAAGTCCTCCTTAAGAGGCGATGTTTGTGATTGTTTAACTTTGTCCCCAAGCAGGTAAAGACCTTGATTAAGGCAATTGGCAGAACCCAAAGGATGTGCAATCCATCCCCTGCTATTCTGTTGAGTCGTCCCTCTGCTCACACCACTGTGTTGATGCATTGGGACACAAACCCAAGATCTTGTACATTTGTACAGTTGTGCCAGAGTCTTGAGTGTAGAAGGGTTCCCTCTTTCTGGACCCACACTCCTTTGTCTGAAGCTCTCCCTGGACAGGGATAAGAGCTGTGAAGTCTAATCTTCACTCACCTTTCATCTGGCTTCACCCTGACTCTCAATGTCAGGGTTAAGAGCTAACACTAACCTTGTACAGATGACTTGCCTTGGCAGTCGAACCCTTTGTTTGAGCCCACTTCTGACTGGATATAGTGTGTGCTATCTAAGATGTGAATGTTTTGTTTTGTTTTATGCTTGCATGCTTGCTTTCTTCCTGGATAGGATTAGCTTGTTGTTGTGCAAGTAGGTAGAAACCATAACATAGGGCAATGATGCATGATAACACTAGGCTCGAGTACAGCTCCCTGGTAGTGTGTCTTCCCTTTGTGTCTGGCTAGTCTTTCTCCCCCGTTGGGGGGAACTACGTCGCCCTGATCCTCATACCAGATGAGGTACGTAGGCAGGAGACCGTGCGAGGTCTCTCCGGGCACTTTTTTTTCCTTTTTGTGTGTGTTTGATTGTTAAGCTTGTGTGTCAGGATATGGATGTAAGACCAGCGATTGGCTGTTCGTATCCTGATTTTGTTTGTTTGGTTCGGAAGCCGATGTAAGTCCATCGAGTGGCATTCGGGTTCCAGGTTTGCCTGTGTTTGTGTGTGTCCTGTTTGGCGTGCGTGAGCCGAACTACGGCAGCTCTGATTCTCGTTCCAGACGAGATACGTAGGCATAGGACGCGATGTCCTAGCGAGCCCTCTTCCTCCTAACCCCACCTGTGTTGTTTTCGGTGTGTGTGCGTGGTGTTTTTAGCAACCTTTTTCTATCTTTGAGCGTGGATCCCGTCGAGTACGACGGACGTGAGGGGTGCTAATACCTTCCCCTTGCGTAACCGACTCCCGATCCCATTCTCTTTGGTCGCGAGACCATGCTTTTTCCCAGGTTTACTCTGAGCGTTTCCTTTCCCTCTTTTGGGATAAATAACGCACGGTGGCGGCTCTGTGTTGTTTTTGTTTTAGCCCGCCGGTTGTTTTTCGCGGATGCGACACTAAGCCACTACCAAGATATATATTAAACTATTTTTGGTCACTCTTATGTGAAATATGTAATTCTTTGTGTTAAACATGTTTGAAAATGTAGAATTCGACAGAGTCGAAGTTGCATGTATTTGATAGAGTTGAATACAATATATAATATTCGAATCTTCATGTATTCGATATGGTCAAATACAACTTGTAGTAGTTTAAGCTGTATGTATTCGATAAAGTCGAGTACAACTTGTCAGAATTAGTTAGTTAGTTTGAGATTGCTTAATTTGTGAGTAGTCTCATTATAAATAGGAAGATCTGTTGTATTTGAAAAGTGGAGATCAGTGAGTTCAAGAAAAGATCAATTCATTATTCCTTTCACCTTGAAGCTAGCGGAAATATACCCGAACACATCGCGTGTTCGGACATACAACAGAGTCGCCATCTAACTTTATTTATTCCCGAAGGAAAGGGAAAATATCGATAAAACCAGGGGGAAAGAGATACTGGGTAAGGAAGCCGGTTATGCAAAGGGAAAGTTTTAGCACCCCTAACATCCGTGGTACTCCATGAGAACCGTTTTGATTGTTCTTCCTCGAATGGGTGTTGTATCTGGGGTTTACTCGCGAAAGGATAATGGGAGAAGGAAAAAAGAAATAGATAAAGTGCTCGGTGAGGATTGAGGCCCTCATGCCTACATATCCTTATAATGCAATAAGGAATTCATAGCTCCGTAGTTCATGGAACTGGTGATGGGAGCTGAAAAGAAGTTGTGATTAAGGTATGGTTTGAACTAAAGGATTATGTTTTGAACTCCAACAAGGGGATGAAAACTGAACCCAAGAGTAAAACTGGTGTGAACCAACAAGTGAGGGGTCTACGACATGGCATCATTGTATTGGAATAACCATAAACAAGGAATTAAGTGTTTGGAATCAAGAAAACATCTATTGGTTCACAAGCTGACACTAGTTAAAGCTAAAAAAATAGTGTATTTGGCTAAAAGATAGACTATATCACATGAAGTGAATGAAGGTTGAATTATGGATGCAACATGGAGATGAATAGAGTGAATATGAGTAATAATCAAGGTAGAAAGAAATTGAAAGATTGGGTAAAGGTGACAGAAGGTATGATTTGGAACCAAAGGTAAGGGTGTATTGAAATTCATAGGATAATTAGTATTTGCAGCCTAAGAGTAAAGGTGGAACGATTAAGATGTGGAGGGACCTGCGCATACCCACTGTATTGTCATGACCGAAAAGAGTGAATTAGGTGTTTGGCATCAAGGAAAACATCTCTTGGCACAAAGGTGGACAAATGTCCTAACAGGGTATATATGGAATTCCAAAGAAAACTGTATCTGGTTTCAAAGAAACGGTATGTCACTAGGGTGAGCGGTTTATGACTGAAGGTAAATCATGACTTATGAAAGATATGGATGGATCCCTAAGGCAGAAGAAGGAATAATTAGGATTATGCTCGCCAAGGATTCACATCCTCATGCTTAAGTATTCTCACTGTGCAATGAGAAAATCAGAGCATTCGTAGTTCATGGAAACACGAAAACAAAGGAAAGCGATCAAAGAAGTGTTTGTCTAAGCAACAAGGAATGGCAAGAAAAACTCAACAAAAAGGATATGATTGAAGTGATGAACAATAACTTGTACCAACATAATGGTAGCATGAGAAATCCATAAAGGAGCAAACTGACTTTGAACCAAAGAGTAAACAGACAAACCAACAAGTGAGGGGCCTAAGGCATGATATCACTGTATTAGAATGACTGGAAACAAAGAGAATTAAATGTCTGACAATAAGCCAAACAACTCTTGATACAAAAATGGAAAATTATCCTAAAAGGGTGAGTATGGGACCCAAAGGAAAATATTGATTGGTAGAAGGAACAATATACCACTTGTTGAGGAACAAACAATTTGAAACTAAAGAAGACTGGTATGTTTGATCCATGAAGAAATAAACTCTAAAAAGAGGCACATACTAAGATATGGAGGAAACTAGGCATACCCACTCTTGTCATAACCAGAAACAAAGAGAATTAAGTGTTTGGCATCAAGGCAAACATATTTTGGTTCAAAGGAAGGCATTGATTATGGAATCCAAGGAAAATGTATTTGATCTTAAAATATGGCATTGATTGAATGGAGAAATGAATAAGATAAGATCAATGAATGTGGTAGAAATAAACAAGGTAGCTCGCGGAGAATTTGAATCCTCTTGCCTACGTATTCTCACTGTGCAATGAGAAAATCACAACTTTTGTAGTTCAACCTACTACGGCTGAAATAAAGGATAATAGATGGATTTCCATGGCACACAACCCTTCGAGGTAGAAAAAGGAGTGCCTAGGTTCATAGAGTTTATAATTCTGAAGGCAAATAACTGAATTGCCAAGGTCTACCACCTCAAAAGGCAAATAGATTGGATGCTAGAGTCCATAACTCCCAAGACAAAGGAAAGCACCGTCAAGGTCCATAACCCAATAGGCAAGGGGATTCCTAAGAGTTCACAACTCTACAAGGATACTCACGGGGATTGTCAAGGTCTATAACCAAGTGCCATAATCTATAACTCCATAGGCACATAAAGAGTTTGCTAAGGTCCATCACCTTATGGGACAAAGAAGATTTCCAAGGTCTACCACCTTGAAGGCAAGAAAGATTGAATTGCCTGGGTCCACAACCCTAAAAGGCAAAAGGAATGCCAAAGTCTATCACATCATAAGTAGGAAAGGTTGAATTCTCGGGTCCACAATCCTACAAGGCAAAAGGAATGCCAAGGTCTATCACCTCATAGGCAAGAAAGGTTGCCAAGGTCTACCAACTTATAGGCAAGAACGAATGAATTGTTTGAGTCCATAACCCTACAAGGAAAATGGAATGCCAAGGTCTATCACCTTATAGGCAGGAAAGGTTGCCAAGGTCTACCACCTAATAGGCAAGAATGAATGAATTTCCTGAGCCCATAACCCTACAAGGAAAATGGAATGCCAAGGTCTATCACCTCATAGGCAGGAAAGGTTGCAAGGTCTACTACCTTATAGGCAAGAATGAATGAATAGTCTGGGTTCATAACTTGTACGCAAAGTCACTCTAGAGAAGGGTTGGAGAAACTCCGTCTCATCATTCCTTATTACTTAAGGCTAATAACGTGTAACCCTTATCACGATTACAAGTGTTGTTAGGGGATTCTGATTATTGATCTTGATGATGTCATGTTATTTGTTATGTTGAGAAAACTTGACAATGTATTTGATTCGAATTGTGCTAAAGTCTTATGAACAAGGACGAATGCTTTGAATAGCTAGGGCCTACGCCCCATATGCAAAGTCACTCTAGACAAGGGTAGGAGAAACTCCGTCTCATCATTCCTCATTACTTAAGACTCATGACTTATAATTTGAATCACTCTTTCCAAGTGTTGATACCTTTGCCATGTTTGAGAAATAGTCCACTTTGTTGGTTATGCTTGATTGATGTTGCCTTTGAAGTCTTGATCTTGCATTTCAACCTTGAGGTCTTGAGCTCTTGAGATTCAACATATCCAATATAGCTTGAGCACAATGGACTTGCCATATCAAGTGATCAATGATCTTTTGATCACTTGAATAGGCTTAGGGAAAATACAACACAGTACAAAGGAATTGGTTGACCAAAGTGTCCTTTGATCAACACTAACCAATGAGATTGAAAATGTTAGTTGAACTATGTACAAAATAAACCTATTGAATTAATCAACTAAATACAATCAGACAAATCTAATTGAAATCCCTAAATTAAATGATCATGTATAAAATCAGAATGTCATATTAAAAGGACCTAAAGTTATTAATCTAATTACTTGATCAAAGTATATTTGACCAAATAATTAAATCAATCAAGGAAAATCAAACCATGAATTAACAAAAGAATTAATTAAAAATTTAATCAATGAAGATTTATCAATTAATTAAAAATAATTAATAACACACTATTTACTTTTAGCATTTTCACTAAAATTAATGATTACTCTAAGCTAAGTAGACTAATGTATAATTCTAAATTAAGGTAATGTATATTCTACCTACAACTAATAGTTATTTCTAACTAATGTATTAATATGTTAGAAGTGTAGTGTTATATGTTAATTAGATAAACTAATATATCAATATATTAGTATTTAATCATGGAATAATTAGGAAAAAATAGAAACCGACCTATATAACGAAGAGTTTATATATTAGATGCAGTACAATAATCTCAAAACAAAGGTTATATAGTCCAAATATTCTCAAAATTTGACGTCATCATTCTAACAAGATAAATTGTAAGAGGTGACTATACTTAATAACTAATAGATTATATATTTTAAACTAAGTAACTTATGCACATAGTGAATTACTAATACAACATGTATATTGTACTTTTATTCTGACAAATGGATCTGGTAACAACATGATAAATAACATATACCTATTATATATTATAGTAATAAAATATGGTAGTAGGATGCAAAAATGAAACACGATTCCTGTTCATGTATTTTACACCAGCGCACATGAATAGCATTCCTACTCTTGACATATTATTGTTGATAATTAATAGAAATAAGTTATAATTAGCAAACATATCATTTTCACTTGTCTACTTTTAAGTATAAGAACAAAGTAAAATAATAAAAAGGCTACCTAGTAGTATAATTGAATCATATATACTAATAATAGAAAACAATAGCAGAAGAAAAAAAATCAACTTTGAATAATTTTCCGGAAACGGCCAATAGAATCGAATTCGACAAATTAATATATCATTAGAATTAGAATTTCACAAAGAAATCAAATATACATCGCAAATTGTTAAACAAACTACAAATTATACCGAGAAAAAAAACAAATCGGCAAAAAAATTGATTAAACAATGGGTCGGTTAAACTAAAATATGCATCGGAACAAAAAAATAATCATATATTTAGAATTGTGACAAAAAAATCGATTCAAATGATATATTCATATGTTATTAATAGTTAAGAATTAAAAAATAATTATTTCCAAATTTATGTATCTCATGCCAAAATAAGTGATAATTATAATAAGCAATTCACAACATTGACTTAAACTAAACAACAAGCAAACATCCAATAAATCATGACAAGGGTGTAGAAGAGATAAAGGATTATCGACGCAGCGGAGGTTTGCTCCAGTTAGTGTTGGGAATTGGAGTATCGATGAGAAATCCAGAATCCTTCAAGAATAAGCTCCTTTAATCCAATTAACTTCCAAGCTTGATGATTATTGATAAAGAATGAATATAGAAGATGAATCTTGAATGTAGAATATTGATGAATAACCTTGAATTGATGAACCTTGGGTGATGATTGTTGATGAATCTTGATAAATTTTAGACGATGATTATTGATAATAATGTATAAATTGTTGATAGATGATTTTTGATGATAAAGCTTGAATTGTTGATTGGTGATTTGTTGAGGTTGGATTGTGATTAAGTTCCACCATTTTAGAATTTCAATGTGAAGTTCTAAATGGTGATGAATATGAACTTTGGTGATGGTGAGGGAGAAGATGAATTGAGAGAATTTGAAAAGAAACAATGGTGGAAAAGTAATGGTTAATTGTTAATTTTTTAAGTTAGGTTAATGATATTAGCTAAGACCAAAATTATGAGAAATAACATGTTTATATAGACTTGGTAGATGAATGATCACCACTAGGCTCTGATCCAAGTAAATGGTTTATCATCGGTTAGGAGTTAATTTAATCATTAGTTGCTGATCACCAATTTCAACCATATGATTAATTGTTAAGAGTGGCTAGGATTGAAGAAAAAAATGGAAGTTGAGATTTGTGTTTGTTTGGAAGTTTGTGTTAAGGGTGGTTAAGTAAATGGATGGCTTGTGGAGAAATAGGTAGTTAAGGGTAGTTAGAGACTAATGGTGTTGGGGTTTAGCAAAAGTATCAAGTTAGAATGTAAGACAAAGAGTCACTAGTAATTAATTTGAATTTTAATGCCTTTGCCTTGATTTTTTTTTTTACCATTTTTGGCTTGAATTTTGAGTGGCTTAACCCATGACTTTTAGTACTTTTGAGAAGTGATATTTTCCAATAAATGAATGAAATCTTCCTTTTATTCCAACTTTGCCATTTTCTTTGAATCCAAGCAAACCTCCAAAATAACCATGAATCTCAAATAAAGAGATGATCTTCACCACAAGTAATACGGGAAATAAACCGAAATAATTACCAAATAATATCCACCTCGAAAATCCACTTAAACCGATTAAATCTATTATCATCGAACCTTTGGAATCAATTTGTTACCATATGCAAATATCGATGAATATATGATAAAAAAAGTATACAAATGAGCAAAACCATAAGCCAGGAGAATTGAATAAAAAAAGTAGGGAAAATTTTGGGGTATGACACACCTCAATAACCAATACTCTCTCAATTCTACCTTTTCTCTATAAAAACTTCAAACTTTTTTTCCCTAATCATTGTGCGAGGGGATCATCTTGCAACCAATGTGTGGTTGAATCAATCGAGTGAAGAGTGAATAACAAGATCTTGAATAATTCAATAAAGGGATTGAATCTTGCTTTATCAAGGTTCATTCCAACATCTAGTATATAGAGCACTGTCTGCGATTCTTGGGAAGCATAGAGCAATGTATTCTTATCCAAACATGCATTTTCCAACAAATTTTTTCATCTTGAATGGAAAGAATTATGATAATTGGTGTGAGCAGATGAAGGTTGTCTTCTGCTATCAAGATGTTTGGGATCTTGTGAAGAATGAAGTGACACCAATTAACGACAATGCCACTGATGAACAAAAGGTCGCATATAAAGATTATAAAGCCCTCTTTATAATCCATCAATGTGTTAATCCAAACAACTTTGAGGAAGTTGGTGATGTAAACTCATCGAAAGAGGCTTGGGACATTTTGGAAAAGTTTTTGGGAGGTGCTAATAATGTGAAAGAAGTGGGGTTACAACCTCAAAAAAGAACATATGAGTTGCTTCATATAGAAGAAAGTGAAAGTGTAGTTGATTTCTTCATTAGAGTAACACGACAGGCGAATCAAATCAAGATGTGTGGAGAAGTATTAACATCAGGATCGATTGTTTCAAAGATCTTAAGGTCATTGCTTCCAAAATTCAATAATGTGTTTGTAATCATAGAAGAATTGATGGATCTGTCAAGCATGACAAAAGAAGATCTTCAAGGGACACTTGAATCTCATAAACAGATAATGGCTGAAAGATCTGCAAGCAAGATGAAAGGTGATGTAGCTCTGCAGGAACAATCATCAAAATAAAATAAAGGCAAGGGAAGATGGGATAGAACAAAGGTATATGAGGTTACAACAATTCAAATAATAGGAGTCACCAACAATAAGGAAATTCTTCGAATCAAAGATAATCCACAAACCAAAGCAATCACAGAGGTGGTACTACATAAAGAGGAATAGGTGGTGGAAGGAAACCTGATAAGACTCATATTCAGTGTTACAATTGTTAGAAGCATGGCCATTATACTAGTGATTTCGCTGAAAATAAAATAAATAACCAAGAAAATGATGCAAGGCTTGCAAAGCAAGAAAAATAAGTGTTGTCGATGGTTACAACAAAGGAGGAAGAAAAATATGAAGATCAATGGTATTTAGATTCAAGATGCTCATCACACATGACTAGAAGGAGAAATTAGTTTGCCAACATAATCCCTCCATAAAGAACAGGGTGAAAATTTGAAAATGATAATACCCTAGCTGCTAAAGGTATTGGTGATATCCTAATCATGAGGAAAGATTACAAACAATCAGTGATTTCCAATGTGTTGTATTCCATGCATGAAAAATAACTTGCTCAGCATAAGGAAACTGATTGAGAAGAATTACAAAGTGTTGATAGAAGACAAGATGATGAGGGTACATGACTCAAGTGGCAAGGTAATCTTGAAGGCACCTATGTATCAAAATAGAACCTTCAAGATTGAGCTTGAATTGATGGAGCATAAGTGCCTAGCAACCGAAGCTAGCAAGGATGAATGGCTATGACACTACAAACTTGGTCATCACAACTTCAAAGACATCAGCAACCTGAAGAGAAGAAACATAGTTTCAGGTTTACTAGAAATCCACATTCCAAGTTGATCGCTCGACTGGGTGAGTCGAGAATGGGATACAAACTGCAAGTGCACAGTTCTATCGCGTAGTTTTAAAAGATATCGATCCCACAGGGACTTATGAATCGATATACCGTTTTCTAAGGTTACTACGTAAATCTAAGGTGAAAATGTTTGATTGTTTGGGAAAAACTAAGAGCTAAACTAATATCTAGATTAAATATTAATAAGACGGATATCGGTATGTAGTTCGTCAAAACTAGGGAATCAAGTCTTTGTCGGTTTCTTAGTTTTAAAATGAATTGTTTCGGTTAACTTTATTGGTTAAAGGTTCTATCTCAAACTCTCGCTCTGTTGAATAAACCATGATTTTATATTAATGTTGCTGTCACTTATAATTAAGTCAAAAACCATATTTTGAAAATAATAAAGTTGCAGAAACTCTTTTTAAGAAAATACTGACCGTTTTAAACACCCTTATCTCAAACTCTCGCTCTGTTGACTTAGGTTATATAATTAAATCCAAATGCTTAACTCTCGTCCTCACATTCAATCTTTAAAAATACTTTTTGGAAAAGGTCAGAATTTAATTAACTCTAAAACTTGCTCTCGCCCTGATCTAGAATTAATGCCTAACTTACACTGTCCAGTTAAAATCTCAAACTCTCGCTCTATTGATTTTAACTTCTTTATGTCTTTTACTTTTGTAAAAAAAATCTTGTTATTAAACCTGTAAGTTGAAACCGTAAAAAGATTGATTTTGATTTTAAGTTTAGATAGACCGACTCAGTCTTGATCCCTTATTCTGCTTACTTTACATACCGATACCTAGGCAAATTAGCCAGACATGCTAAATGAATAAGAATTTATATCATGCATAAACAGACTCATTCCAGGCAGATAATATAGGTAAATAATAAAACAAAATATTAAATAATGATTAAAGAACCTGAATGCGTAATACAATGGTCTTGAACACTCCACCACAAGCCGGTAGGATTTGTTCTTGGATTCTTCAATTAAACAGTAAATTAAATCAAGGAAATAAAACTGGAATATAACGTAAGGTTAAATCCGGTATAAAGATGCACAATAGTTTCCGGTGTAGAAACTATTATGCGAAAAAATATCTAAAAGCTAAAATTGGAAAGGTAAATTTGCAAGGGAAAAGAATGTAAAGCTTGCAAAAGGAATAAATAAAATAAACAGTGCTAAGTGCTGGAAAGGAAAAATAAGCAAAAGGCGTGAAAAGAAAATTTGGCAGAGCTTCGGCAATGTGAGCGTGGAAAAAAACCGTTCTTTGAAACTTCCCAATTAGTTCCTATTTATACAGCTGCTGGTGTAACTGCATTTCAAGGGTTTCCGTGTGCGTGGTCTCGTTCCGAGGGTTAAGCGTGCGTGGAAGTAGCTTTCAACGTGGTCAGTTGAGTTCCTTGCGCCAAAAATATAGAGGACTGGTGTGACGTTCGTCACACCATGTGTGACGCTCGTCACAGGAGTGCTTTTAGTGTGACGCTCGTCACACTCCTTGTGACGCCCGTCACAGGCATAACGTGCACTTTCTTTGGGCTGGGCTTGGTCTTGGTTATTTGTTTCCTTTTTATTGCTTTTTACACCTCCTTTTCTTCCCTTTTTCACTTTTGCTTCAAAATGGATACCTGACATAAATAGCAAGGAAATACTGCATAATATCTGATAAAATGAGATATACTAAAGTAAATGATAGTATAATCTAATTGAATTAAGTCTTAAAATGCGATATAATTTCGTGTTATCAAACTCCCCCATACTTAAATCTTTGCTTGTCCTCAAGCAAAATTCAGTATAGAACTTGTTAAAAGTTTTAGCCAGATGAAATTTCAAAGCACACATCAATTCGTACTAGGTTGCAAATGGGTTTTTGTTTGGGAGGACTTGAGTTTAATCTTGACATCAACAACTACCGGTACAACTTAGATAACCCTACCTTATGCCAATCAGTTCAAGTACCCTATGATAGCTATCCTGGTTCCTTTAGTCTTATTTTACCCGTTTTCATTCTAGCGAAATCACATTAAGCCCTTTATCTTTTCGCGCACATAGTGGAGTAACCGGTTAGTGATTATGATCCGCTTTTTGCTAGAAGTTCTGGTACATAAGTCGGATAACTTCATTATTCAGTCCATTGCAAATTGCGGGGGATCGAACCGTAGTCCGCCCTACCAAGTTCAGTACCAGATTCCTACTGAACCAATTCATAATGGATCTTTCGTATTGTGCTTTTGCATGATCTGCAACCTTTAGATTAAATGATCTGGTAAGGATCACCTAATTTACTTAGTGCATTTCTTGATATATTTATATATTTTAGGTTACTTTTGGGGATCATTCACTTATATTCATCGGCTCTCCACGTAGTTTGCTATTAAGATGGTGCTGACTTCTGTATAAACTACTTGGGGTTACCATAGAACTAAAAGTTCAAGGAATCGGTATAATAGGTACTTTATCCTGATCTAACATATTGAGGTTCTCAGAGCGTTGTTATGGTAATGATTTTGTTTTGATTTCACTCAAGTTTTATAGAGTAGGCAACCTTTATACTTATTGGGTGTGTTAAATTTTTTTTGTTATGGCTCAAGAAAATTGAGGGGAATAGATAATAAGAATTTTTCACACTAGGGACTTGACTTAAAATAAATATATATTATAATAATTTTTTTTTTTTTTTTTTTTAATAATAAGGAAGGGAAATAACAATGAAAGGGAAAATAACATACTTGAAAAATGGTAATAGGAAGAATATTGTTTCCCCCCCATACTTAAACTAAACATTGTCCTCAATGTTTTAAGGGAAAGAAATACAAAATGGAAATGCAAAGAAAATAACAACTAAGGCTGCCTTCCGCCTCTGGTTCTTGGACCTGGTGATCTTTGACGTATGTCTAAGTTGTCGAACCTGCTGAACAATTCAGTAAACCGCTGGTCGGTTATGGCATTCCGAGCGTCCTGTTGCTGTTGCATTTGACGCATCATCTGCATCATCTCTGCATTCTGTACCTGCATTCCATCGATAGCATCCATAATGTCGTCGTTGGTCGCAGGCCTTCTTCGTCGACGACGTTGGGAGGATGGGCCGGCTGCATTACTGGAAGGGTTGAGCGGGACTGATTGTTGTGTTGGCGGATGATCACCTTGTTCCATTTCTTCAAACTCATCTGTTTGCTGGTTTGTTTGTAAAGGCTCGGTGGTTTCAGGAGCGTTTAGATCATAGAGGTGGCGGTCGGGGTTTGTGACATCAGTTAGGGCGATATTTGGTAGAACAACGCTTGGGACAGCCTGGTTGTTCACCATAAGATAATATCCTCCGCCGACTCTGTTTTTAATCAGGCGGCTGGAGCGGCAATAGCTGATATCCATAGACAGGGGAGGTAGGGATTCTAAAGTTTGGAGTCTATCCCCTAGGTGTAGGCCAAGTGCTATGGAGGTTATTAATCCACCAATTATAAAGGGTTGCCGGCCTCTAGCACATAAGGTGCGGATATGATGAAAGAGAAAAGAGGCGGCGTTTACCTGAGTATCCGGTTCGAAGACGCATTGGAGGAAAAATAGCTCCTTTGAGTTGACCTTGCTGTTGTTTGGTCTTCCAAAAATTGTGTTTTGCAAGATGCGGATGAAGTACCGGATAGTGGGGTTATGTATATGGGAGAGAAGGAGTTCTTCCCAGTTGTAGGTATCTATACCGGTAATTTTCTTAAAAAGGCCAAAAACGCCAACTGTGTTCCAGTTTGAGTTTGGAGGGATTCTGGGATGTACCTGAACTTCTATGGGAAATTGTAACATGGTACTCAATTGGTTTTGGGTTAAGGAGTACTCAGTGTTGAACATGCGGAAGGTTGCGGTACCGGTTAAAAATTCGTCTTCACCGGCGGGAGTGGTGTAGTCGTATGAACTTAAGAATTCTAAGGTTAGGGACGGGTAGGTGGGTTGATTATGAGTGCAAAGGAAGGTTAAGTCGGCTAGGCGGAGCATCCATTCGATATCTTGGAGTAATCCTAATTGTTGTAAACAAGTTAAATCGGGGTACCTGGTGGAAGCGACGCCTCGCTGTTGGAAACGTTCGAATTGCTCTTGCTGGTAGTTGTCATCTCCGGATCGGAAGATGATATTTCCGAAATTTTGATTTCCCGCCATTGTGATGAATTTTTGAAGGGATGATTTGGAAAGAAATGTATTTGATATGAGAGAATTGTTTTGTGGTGAATGAAGGAAGTTTTGGTAGGTATTTATAGGAGAAGGATTGGAAGATAGAAAGAAAAAGTGGTTGAAGAGTAATTAAGTGTGGTAAATGAAAAATGAATGGGGAATGTAAAAAATCAAAGTGTAACGTTCGTCTCCAACGGCTCCCTAACGTTCACATGTCTGAAGGGCGTTACGCTCGTCACAAGGCTGTGACGTTCGTAACAGGCGTTTTGCGTGCCGTTCGTCATGGAGTGTGTGACGCTCGTCACACAGTCCTTTTTGGTAAGGCTTCAGTAGCGCTTCACAGAATTACTTTGGTAGCGTATTTTAATGTTTCATTTTGCTTATGATCATTTTTAGTCTGCAATTTTAATGTATTGTGCACGCTTACTTGCTTTGTATAATAATAATAATAGGTAACAACAGTAGAGCATAATAGCCATTGCATAATAAAATTAACTAAACAGCTTCAATAAGAATGATCATAATGTATTACAGGGAAGGAAAACAATGAAATGAAATAGAAATAAACATGAATTCAAACAACATTAATGAAAAATCTAGCCTAAAACTAAATAACTTAGAAAGAAATAACTAAATTCCATCTATCTTCGGATCTCTGGCCGGAGGAGTAAAAGAGTTAACATGATGCCGTAACATACGTAACTGACTTGCCGTGCTGCTCATGTATTCTAGGATTTCAAGTCGCAAGTTATGGAAATCTTCCCTGAGGGCGTCTTGTTCTGACATCAAGGCTTCAATGACGGTTTTAATATCTGTTCCTGGCATATGATGTCGGAGATCAGGCATGGCTGATTCTTCGGTCAGGGCAGGCTGAGGAGGAGGATCAATATCATAGTAGCCGGAAGGTGTCTGAGGGTCAGATTCAGCAAGAGAGATATGGTCAACATAGTGCTCATAGTCATCACAAATCTCATAATTCTGGATGGATTCAGTGGATCCAGCAGGAGTTGGGGTTTCATTCAGGTTATAGAGCCAGTTCCTTTGGTTATGAACACTAGTTCTAGGATCGGGCATGGTGAATAGGCAGAGAACCTGGTTATCAATAATAAGCTCGAACTCATCAGACCCTATGTTTGCTATAAACATAGTGTTGAAGAGGAAGGGTATACTCATAGTAGTAATGCCACAAAAAGGGCTAAGGTCAAGCATAGGCTGACGTAATCCAATAGCATTACCTATCATAGTGATCAAACCGCCTATTCTAATGGGTGCTCGCTCATCCTGGATAAGGTGGTCCAAATTAGCTAACATAAAAGTAGCACCGTTTACTGGACGGTTCTGGGAAGCACAAAATATGATGAAGAGTTCATCACGTGAAACTGAAGTACTATTTGGCTTCTTCCCAAATAAAGTGTGGGTCAGGATCTTATGGAAATAGCGAAAAGCCGGGTTATGTATGTTTCCAGAGAGAAACTCATGTTCTTCGGGCTCATCATTTCCAGTCAGCTTACCCCAAAAGTGTTCAAGCTCTCTATATTCAAAAAGTTCTTCCTGGCTTACAGTGAATGTATCAAAGGAGGTAGGAAAACCCAAAAGGTTGGTGAAGTCTCTAATATTAAATTGGTACTCCATATTGAACATTCTGAACTGGATAAAACCTCTGCTAATTCCTTTTCCATGGCTGGGTAGATAGATTAATGAACTAAGGAATTCTAGTGTGAGTCTCCGGTAGGTGGTGAAATGTCTCAGGATAGGGGAGGTCTCCCATCCTATCTGATTCAGTAAAAACAGGACACTCTGTCTCAATCCAAGGGCAGTCATAGCCCAATCATCAGCATATAAACTAGGTAGCATCTCTCTAGCGGCTAGTTCTTCAAACTTTCGTTTCTGAGCCATTCCTCTGAACTTGATACCCATACGATCAGAATGTCCCATCTGGTTAGTGTTAGCTAGAGAAAAGAAACATGAGTTTAAGTCAGGATTTGGCCAAATGCCGAAAGAAGAAAAGAATTATTATTATTATATATATATATATATATTTTTCTTTTTTTTTATAAATCAATAATGAATACTAAATAGAAATTAAAAGAATAATTTAAGAGAAAAATAGGGAAATGATAATAATAATAGAATAATAAAATAACAAATTAATTTTGTGGGTTGTCTCCCACTAAGCGCTTTGTTTAAATGTCGCAAGCTCGACAAAGAAACTGTTAAATATAGTCTATGAGTCCTGGGGGCGTTTCGTCTAAGTGTAGAATTTACGAATCCTCGTTGGTTTCCGCATAGTGATAATGTTTCAGACGTTGCCCGTTTACGGTGAACGGTTCTGTAGATTGTCCTTTTATTTCTACCGCTCCACTGGGAAAGATTTTAGTGATATGAAAAGGTCCTGACCATCTGGATCGTAGTTTTCCCGGGAATAACTTTAGTCTAGAGTTAAATAAAAGTACTGCGTCGCCTTGCTTGAAGATTTTCCTTGATATACGCTTGTCATGCCATTGTTTTGTTCTTTCTTTATAGATTTTGGCATTTTCATAGGCGTCTCTTCTGAGTTCCTCTAATTCGTTTATGTCAAGGATTCTCTTTTCACCGGCGGCTTTATAATTCAAATTTAAATTTCTAATAGCCCAATAGGCTTTATGTTCTAATTCTACCGGGAGGTGACAGGATTTTCCATAAATGAGCTTAAATGGGGTCGTCCCTATGGGAGTTTTATAAGCAGTTCGGTATGCCCATAAAGCTTCTGGTAATTTCAATGACCAATCTTTCCTTGAAGTGGCGACCGTTTTTTCTAGTATTTGCTTGATTTCTCTGTTAGATACTTCCACTTGTCCACTGGTTTGAGGGTGGTAAGGTGTTGCTATCCTATGTCTCACTCCATATTTAAGTAGTAGTTTTTCGAGTACCTTGGATATAAAGTGTGATCCACCATCACTGACTACTATTCTTGGGATGCCAAATCTCGGAAATATTATATTTTTAAAGAGTCTAGTTACTACTCGGGTGTCATTTGTTGGAGAAGCTATAGCTTCGATCCACTTTGATACGTAGTCAACTGCCACGAGTATGTATTTGTTACCGAAAGAGGATGGGAAAGGTCCCATGAAGTCTATCCCCCACACGTCAAAAATCTCTACTTCCAAAATACCTTTTTGTGGCATCTCGTCACGTTTAGATATGTTTCCCGTGCGTTGACATCTGTCACACTCCTTAATAGCCGCATGTACGTCCTTCCATATAGTCGGCCAATAAAAGCCGGCTTGTAGGATTTTTGAGCAGGTTTTGGATGTACTTGTGTGTCCGCCATAAGGCGCAGAGTGACAGTGTTGGATTATATTTTTTATCTCTTCTTCGGGTATACATCGACGGAAGATACCATCGGGGCCTCTTTTGAAAAGTAAGGGATCATCCCAGTAATAGTGTTTTATGTCGTGGAAGAATCGTTTCTTCTGCTGGTAAGATAAAGTAGGTGGAACTATTCCGGCAGCTAAATAATTGACTAGATCAGCGTACCATGGTGTGACAGATATAGCTAAGGTGGTTTCTACTTGCATGTCGGAGTTGTTCTCTTCCAAAGTAGCTATGAGTTTATCATACGAGAAATCATCATTAATGGATGTTCTTTCCGGTTCAAGGTTCTCAAGTCTAGAGAGATGGTCTGCTACTACGTTTTCAGTTCCTTTCTTGTCCTTGATTTCTAAGTCGAATTCTTGTAGTAACAAGATCCATCTTAGGAGTCTAGGTTTAGCATCTTTTTTTGTTAAAAGGTACCTGATAGCAGCGTGATCAGTGTAAACTATTATTTTGGCTCCTACCAGGTAAGAACGAAATTTATCTAGCGCAAATACCACTGCTAGGAGTTCTTTCTCGGTTGTGGCATAATTCATCTGTGCTTCATCCAGGGTTCTGCTAGCGTAATATATAACGTGAAGCTTTTTATCCTTTCTTTGTCCTAAAACAGCACCTACAGCATAATCACTGGCATCGCACATTATTTCGAATGGTTCATTCCAGTCTGGTGTCTGCATAATGGGTGCGGAGATCAATGCTTGTTTAAGAGTTTGAAATGCTTTTAAACAGTTATCGTCGAATATGAATTCAGCATCTTTCATCAACAGTCCAGTTAAGGGTTTAGTTATCTTAGAGAAGTCTTTGATGAATCGTCGGTAAAAACCGGCGTGTCCTAAAAAGCTTCGTACTTCTCTCACAGTTCTTGGGGGTTGAAGATTTTCGATTACCTCTATTTTGGCTTTGTCTACTTCAATTCCTCTGTTCGAGATGATGTGTCCTAAAACAATTCCTTCTTGTACCATAAAGTGGCATTTTTCCCAATTAAGTACTAAGTTTACTTTTACACATCGCTCAAGAACTCTTTCTAGGTTTTCAAGGCATTCTTCGAAACTTTGTCCGTATACAGAAAAGTCATCCATAAATACTTCCATGATGTTTTCGAGAAAGTCGGCGAAAATCGCCATCATGCATCTTTGAAAAGTTGCAGGGGCATTACACAGACCAAACGGCATTCGCCTATAAGCGAAGGCACCAAAAGGGCATGTGAATGTCGTCTTTTCTTGGTCATCAGGGTGAATTGGTATTTGAAAGAAGCCTGAATAACCGTCTAAATAACAGAAGTGTGAATGTTTAGCTAATCGTTCTAACATTTGGTCAATGAATGGTAAAGGGAAATGATCTTTTCGGGTTGCTTTGTTTAGTTTCCTATAATCAATGCACATTCTCCATCCCGATTCGATTCGTTTAGTTATAGTTTCTCCTTCTTCGTTTTCAATAACGGTTATGCCTCCTTTCTTTGGTACAACGTGTACAGGACTAACCCATTTGCTATCAGATATAGGATATATAATACCTGCTTCTAATAACTTGGTTATTTCTTTCTTTACTACCTCACTTAGGATCGGATTTAGTCTTCTCTGGTGTTCCCTAGAGGTTTTACAGTCTTCTTCTAAGATGATGCGGTGCATACAAATAGAAGGGCTTATTCCTTTGAGATCGGTGATGTGGTATCCTAGTGCGGTTGGATATTTTCTTAAGATATGTAGGAGTTTTTCTGTTTCGAGTCTTCCTAGATCTGCATTAACTATCACAGGTCGTTCAAGTTCTAAGTCTAGGAATTCATATCTCAGATTTTTGGGAAGTGTTTTCAAATCAGGGGTTGGTTTGTTAAGACACTGCGTAGGATCCGGTGTTATTGCTAGGCATTGTTTAGATTTGTCCTCTAAAAGATAGTCTGATGATTTGTCTTCTCCTGACTCTGCTTCTTTTATGCATTCATCGATGATATCCATGAAATAACATGTATCTCCTATTGCAGGTGCTTTCAAGAATTGGGAAAGAATGAATTCAATTTTCTCTTCACCTACTTCGAAGGTGAGTCGTCCTCGTTTTACGTCTATGATTGCACCGGCAGTTGCTAAGAATGGTCTTCCTAGTATAATAGGTGTCGTATCATCTTCTCTAATGTCCATAATTGTGAAGTCAGTGGGAATGTAAAACTGACCTAAGCGTACGGGAACATTTTCAAGGATTCCTACAGGATATTTGATGGAACGATCTGCTAATTGCACAGACATTTTGGTCGGTCTTAATTCTCCCATTTCCAGTTTCTTACATATGGATAAAGGCATAACGCTAATTCCGGCTCCTAAATCGCATAAGGCTTTGTCGATGACAAATTTTCCTATGTGACAGGGTATAGAGAAACTACCCGGATCCTTGAGTTTAGGGGGCATGTTTTGGATTATAGCGCTACATTCGGCAGGGAGTGTAACGGTTTCGCTATCCTCAAGTTTCCTCTTATTAGAAAGAATTTCTTTTAAGAATTTAGCATATGAGGGCATCTGCGTAATAGCTTCGGTAAACGGAATTGTAACGTTTAATTGTTTAAGGAGATCAACAAATTTTCTAAATTGGCCTACATCTTTGGTTTTAACAAGCCTTTGAGGGTAAGGTATAGGTGGTTTGTAAGGTGGTGGAGGTACATAAGGTTCCTTCTTTTCTAGGGTTTCCTTATTACTCTCTTCCTTTTCCTTAGGTTCACTTTCCTCAGTAGATTTCTTAGGGTTTTGGTTTTCTATCCTTGGGTCAGACGGTCCTTCCACTTCCGTTCCACTTCTTAATATAATTGCATGAGCTTGGCTTCTCGGATTGGGTTGGGGCTGTCCAGGGAATGTACCAGTTGGTGCAGCAGTAGGTGCTTGTTGTTGAGCTACTTGAGATATTTGCGTTTCCAGCATTTTGTTATGGGTAGCCAAGGCATCTACTTTGCTTGCTAGTTGTTTAAGTTGTTCGCCAGTGTGTATGTTCTGGTTTAAGAAATCTTTATTGGTTTGTTGTTGGGAAGCTATAAAGTTTTCCATCATGATTTCCAAGTTGGATTTTCTAGGGGTATTATTGTTAGGATTCGGTTTCTGATATCCCGGAGGTATAGATGGGGCTTGACTTGGAGACTGTCCAGGTGCGTATAAAGCATTATTACTCTTATATGAGAAGTTTGGATGGTTCTTCCAATTTGGGTTATAGGTATTCGAATAGGGGTTTCCTTGAGCATAGTTTACTTGCTCTGTTTGGATTCCAGTCAAGAGTTGACATTCCGCCGGAGTGTGGCCTTGGATTCCACAGACCTCGCAATTCTGAGTTATAGCAACCACGGCTGCTGGAGGTGATACGTTTAAACTTTCAATTTTCTGGACCAAAGCATCCACTTTTGCATTGACGTGATCAAGGTTACTTATCTCGTACATGCCAGTTTTCGGTTGAGGTTTTTCCACATTCGTTCGTTCGGTTCCCCACTGATAGTGGTTTTGGGCCATGCTCTCGATAAGCTGGTAAGCATCAGCATAAGGTTTGTTCATTAGTGCACCACCTGCAGCGGCGTCTATTGTTAACCTTGTGTTGTATAAGAGACCATTATAAAATGTGTGAATTACTAACCAGTCTTCCAAACCATGGTGTGGGCAAAGTCTCATCATGTCTTTGTATCTTTCCCATGCTTCGAAAAGAGACTCGTTGTCTTTCTGTTTAAATCCGTTTATCTGGGCTCTTAACATAGCTGTTTTGCTTGGCGGAAAATATCGGGCAAGAAAAACTTTCTTCAACTCGTTCCATGTGGTGACTGAGTTGGAAGGAAGAGATTGAAGCCATCTTCTAGCGTTATCTCTTAATGAGAAAGGAAAAAGACGAAGTCGAATTGCCTCTGAAGTGACACCATTAGCTTTAACAGTATCAGCGTATTGGACAAATACGGATAAATGAAGGTTTGGATCTTCGGTAAGATTTCCAGAGAATTGGTTCTGTTGCACAGCCTGCAACAACGAAGGTTTAAGTTCAAAGTTGTTTGCTTCGATTGCGGGCGGAGCAATACTTGAATGCGGTTCATCTTGCGATGGAGCGGCGTAATCTCTAAGAGCACGAGCTGGTTCTGCCATCTCGGTTAAAGAAGGAAAATCTTTGAGATCAGGAAGGTCTATAGGAGGGAGATTGTTTTCAGCACGATATTCCCGAATTCGTCGTAAGACTCGGAGATATAGTTCGATATCGTTGATTCGTAAATAGAGCGGTTCGCCTTGAGAGCGAGTGCGTGGCATACAAATCAACGAAAGAAAGAAAATAGAAGAAAAAGAAACCTTAGTCTCTACAGCGTAACGGAAGAGTTACGATATCGATTGAATAAAAGTCCCCGGCAACGGCGCCAAAAACTTGATCGCTCGACTGGGTGAGTCGAGAATGGGATACAAACTGCAAGTGCACAGTTCTATCGCGTAGTTTTAAAAGATATCGATCCCACAGGGACTTATGAATCGATATACCGTTTTCTAAGGTTACTACGTAAATCTAAGGTGAAAATGTTTGATTGTTTGGGAAAAACTAAGAGCTAAACTAATATCTAGATTAAATATTAATAAGACGGATATCGGTATGTAGTTCGTCAAAACTAGGGAATCAAGTCTTTGTCGGTTTCTTAGTTTTAAAATGAATCGTTTCGGTTAACTTTATTGGTTAAAGGTTCTAACTCAAACTCTCGCTCTGTTGAATAAACCATGATTTTATATTAATGTTGCTGTCACTTATAATTAAGTCAAAAACCATATTTTGAAAACAATAAAGTTGCAGAAACTCTTTTTAAGAAAATACTGACCGTTTTAAACACCCTTATCTCAAACTCTCGCTCTGTTGACTTAGGTTATATAATTAAATCCAAATGCTTAACTCTCGTCCTCACATTCAATCTTTAAAAATACTTTTTGGAAAAGGTCAGAATTTAATTAACTCTAAAACTTGCTCTCGCCCTGATCTAGAATTAATGCCTAACTTACACTGTCCAGTTAAAATCTCAAACTCTCGCTCTATTGATTTTAACTTCTTTATGTCTTTTACTTTTGTAAAAAAATCTTGTTATTAAACCTGTAAGTTGAAACCGTAAAAAGATTGATTTTGATTTTAAGTTTAGATAGACCGACTCAGTCTTGATCCCTTATTCTGCTTACTTTACATACCGATACCTAGGCAAATTAGCCAGACATGCTAAATGAATAAGAATTTATATCATGCATAAACAGACTCATTCCAGGCAGATAATATAGGTAAATAATAAAACAAAATATTAAATAATGATTAAAGAACCTGAATGCGTAATACAATGGTCTTGAACACTCCACCACAAGCCGGTAGGATTTGTTCTTGGATTCTTCAATTAAACAGTAAATTAAATCAAGGAAATAAAACTGGAATATAACGTAAGGTTAAATCCGGTATAAAGATGCACAATAGTTTCCGGTGTAGAAACTATTATGCGAAAAAATATCTAAAAGCTAAAATTGGAAAGGTAAATTTGCAAGGGAAAAGAATGTAAAGCTTGCAAAAGGAATAAATAAAATAAACAGTGCTAAGTGCTGGAAAGGAAAAATAAGCAAAAGGCGTGAAAAGAAAATTTGGCAGAGCTTCGGCAATGTGAGCGTGGAAAAAAACCGTTCTTTGAAACTTCCCAATTAGTTCCTATTTATACAGCTGCTGGTGTAACTGCATTTCAAGGGTTTCCGTGTGCGTGGTCTCGTTCCGAGGGTTAAGCGTGCGTGGAAGTAGCTTTCAACGTGGTCAGTTGAGTTCCTTGCGCCAAAAATATAGAGGACTGGTGTGACGTTCGTCACACCATGTGTGACGCTCGTCACAGGAGTGCTTTTAGTGTGACGCTCGTCACACTCCGTGTGACGCCCGTCACAGGCATAACGTGCACTTTCTTTGGGCTGGGCTTGGTCTTGGTTATTTGTTTCCTTTTTATTGCTTTTTACACCTCCTTTTCTTCCCTTTTTCACTTTTGCTTCAAAATGGATACCTGACATAAATAGCAAGGAAATACTGCATAATATCTGATAAAATGAGATATACTAAAGTAAATGATAGTATAATCTAATTGAATTAAGTCTTAAAATGCGATATAATTTCGTGTTATCACAAGTGAAGTGTGTGAAGAATGTGTTCAGAAAAAGCAAATCAAGAACAACTTCAACAAAGATGCAAAAAGTAATTCTAAAGCCACCCTTGAGATCATATACTCAGATGTGTGTGGTCCTCTTCAGGTAGATCCAATTGTAGGTAACAAGTATTTTGTTACATTCATAAATGACTATAGAAGAAAACCGTGGACATAACTGATAAAAAAGAAAAGTAATGCGATTGAGGTATTCACCAAGTGATTTTGATGCACTATGTGAAATAGAATGGATTGTGTATGAGGTGGTGCCACCATACACTCCTCAACAAAATGGACCCACTGAAAGGAAGAACAATACCATCCTAAATATGGTTAGGCTTATGTTAAAGGACAAGCATCTACCAAATGAGTTATGGGGTAAGGTAGTGTCAACTGCAAGATACATCTTCAAAAGATGCCCACCAAGAATCTAGAAGGAATCACACCAAAAGAATGTTGGGCTGGTGTCAAGCCTAGCTTAAGTCATCTAAAAGTGTTTGGACCCGTAGCACATATACATGTTCATGATCAGTTGAGAAGAAAACTTGATGACAAGTCAATCCAGATGATCCTGATAAGATATCACTCAACTCATGGATACACGTTGTTTGACTCTGTAAACAAGCAAGTTATTATCAACAAAGATGTGATCATAGATGAGATGAAAGGGTGGGATTTGAATGACAATGTCAAGAAGGATTCAATAAGATTCATATGTGATATGCCACCTAGTGAAGCTGATAAGGAAATTTGACCAGAAGGATGCAGAGTTCAAGCAAACCTCAAAGCACAAGAAACATGACAACACGACTGCAAGATGTGTGATCACATCATATGATATGGTAAATATTAAAGGTGAGCTGATACATTATGCTTTCTATGTAGATATTGATCTAGTCAATGTATTTGAGGCATTGAAGGACTCAAAGTGGATACAAGCCCTGATGGAGGAACTGGAATCCATAGAGGTAAACAAAATCTGGCCACTGGTCGAATTGCCACAAGGTAAGAAGGAAAATGATGTGAAATGGATGTACAAAGTGAAACAAGAATCCAAGAGGAGAAATGGCCAGACATAAAGCAAAATTTGTAGCAAAAGGATTTCTTCAGAGAGAAGGAATTGACTTTGATGACATTTTTGCACAAGTTACTAGGATTGAAACAATCAGGTTGGTTGTTGGACTAATAAACATAAATGAATGGTATATGTGTCAAATGAATGTGAAATGTGCATTTCTAAATGACCCGTTAGATGAAGAAGTTTATAGCCCAACAAGTTGGTTTTGTGAAACAGGACCAAGAAAGCAAGGTATACAAGTTGCATAATGTTATGTATGAACTCAAACAAGGTCCAAGAGTTTGGAATAAAAAGATACATGATTTTCTAAGGGATAAGTAGTTTGTAAAGTGTACAACTGAACATGGTGTGTATGTTAGAAGAAGGAGTCGTGAATTGCTCATACTTTGCCTCTATGTAGATGACATGTTCATAACAAGCAGTTACAAGAAGGAGGTTGAAGATTTGAAATGTGATCTGAGAAAGCAGTTTGAAATGTCTGACCTGGGCAACATGTCATATTTACTTGTTATTGAATTCTACAAGATTAGTAGAGGTATGATGATGCACCAAAGGAAATATGCAATGAGATACTCAAAATATTTGAGATGGAGGATTATGATGTTGCTTCGACACCAGCTGAACCAAGACTATAACTAATGAAAGATTCAAATGAAGATGATGATGATCCAACACAATACATAAGACTCATTAGATCATTGAGATACACCTGTCACACAAGGGCTACCATACCATATAGTGTATGCATGATGAGTAGGTTCATGCAAAAGTCAAAGGTATCTCATCTTGCAGCCACCAAAAGGATACTGAGGTTTATCAAAGGAACACTAGATTATGGCATTTTATTTTCTGCAGCAGATGAAGGAAAGGAATTCAAACTAGTGGGATACAATGACTCAAGTTGGTGGGTGGTTATATGTTTATGGTAGTTGGTGCACTAGTTGCATGGAGCTCAAGAAAAGAACCAGTTGTAGCTCAATCATCATATGAGGCTGAGTACATAACTTCCTCTCTTTGTGCATGTCAAGCAACATAAATGGTGAATCTGATTGAGGAGATTGCAGGTAAGAATCATGGAGCAATGATCATGAAGATTGATAACATGCCTGATATCAATTTGGCTAAGAACCCAATATCACTTGAAAGAAGCAAACACATTGAGATGAGATTATATTATCTTAGAGAGCAAGTAACAAATGGGAAACAAAACTTGGAATATTGCAAAACTGAGAATCATACTTCATGACAAAGGTTGTGCAAGTGGAATTGTTTAAGAGATTGAGAACTATGATGAATGTAGATAGCTTAGACACAATAAATTACGTGGTGTGTTAAATATACGATTCTTTGTGTTAACAATATTTATAAATGCTGGATTCGACAGAGTCGAAGTTGCATGTATTCGATAGAGTTGAATATAATTTGTAGTAGTCGAATCTACATGTATCTGATGGGGTCAAATATAACTTGTAGTAGTCTAAGTTGTATGTATTCGACAAAGTTGAATACAATTTATCAAAATTAATTAGTTGATTTCGGATTGCTTAATGTGCAAGTAATCTCATAAATAGGAAGACACTTTGTATTTGAAAAGTGAAGATCAAAGATATGAAGAAAAGAGTAATACATTCTTCCTTTCACCTCCATAACCAATACTCTCTCAATTCTATATTCTCTCTCTAAAAATTTCAAAAAAAAAAATTATTTAAATTATTGAATGAGAGAATCATCTTGCAATCAAGTTGTGGTTAAGTCACTCGATTGAAAAGGGAAGAAGAATAATCTTAAATCAATAAAAAAGTAATTGAATATTGTTGTTAATTCCAACATCATATTGACTACTAAGCATGACTGCCAAAGACCCAAGTCTTTTGTGTTATAGCCAAAATAATAAGGTACATACAATTATATTAATTTTAACGAAGTAACATAATATATTTGAAAGGAATAATAAAGTAAAATTGAAAAGTATAAGTTAAAAGAAAAAAATTGATAAAGGATAGTATATAAATATACATGGCAGCCCTATTTTATTAAATACTCAATCAGTTTTGATCTCAACCATTCAAATAACATGAATTAAGAATCCAAGTAAAAATTATTTTAGACCTCAATTCACTTATTATACAAAATTAATTATACAAATGAATTAATTCAAAATAAATTATAAAAAGCACAAATAATCCTCGTATTAAAACAAATTTCACATGGCATTATAGTTTTACAGTCTTCCTGTCCTAGCAGAGAAGATTGAGAGGAATCAATAAAAATAATAATACTACTATGAGAAACAAAACTCTTATATAACAAAAACCAATGTGCTAGATGGAAAAAATCTTATTTAATATGGAGGTTCCACCCTTGGATGCTACAATCCTTGTTCATTCAAGAAAAGGATAGTCAGTATAACCAATAACTGGATCTGAAGAGTAGAATGTCTCCCTATTATACTTGTTTAGAGGAGCATTGAGTGCAAATCTCTTTGGTAAATCTGGATTAGATATGAACCAACGACCATAAACAACAAGATCTGCCCTGTTTTCAGCTATAGCTTTTATCCCATCTTGTCTGTTATAACCTCCTGCAACCATGAAAGTTCCATTGAAAGCCTTTCTCATTGGCTCCAAACAGTGAGGGGTTTCAACTGGATCAAAGGTAACTATTATTCTTGGTTCCACCATGTGGCAGTACAGAATATTATATTTGTTCAAGGCGTTAACCATATAAAGTCCCAAAGCATTGGGATTGGAGTCTCCACTTTCTGCAAATTCAGCAAATGGTGATAATCTTATTCCAACTCTTTCTGCTCCTATCTCATTTACAACAGCTTCAACAACTTCTAATGGAAACCGACAGCGATTTTCAAGTGATCCACCATATTCATCGGTTCTGTCATTCACTTTATCTTTCATGAATTGATCGAGTAGATAGCCATGAGCTCCATGGATTTCAACCCCATCAAAACCAGCTTCAATAGCATTTCTTGCAGCAAGTTTGAAATCATTGACAATATTAGGAATCTCATCTGTCCTTAGTCGTCTTGGTGCCGTGAATTGTTGTTGATCATTACTTGTGATTGCCTTATCTGTAGAAGATATCGGAGCTTGTCCGTTCGGCTGATAACCTGATTATTAACAACACAATAATTTAGAGAAAATAACAAGCCTGATCTATATATTTATGCAAAGAAAAATGGATTGACTATAATCAAATAGAGACATACTTGAATTTGAAACCCTTCCAACATGCCAAATTTGACAGAAGAAGATAGCACCTTTGGCATGAACGGCATCTACAATAGGTTTCCATGCCTCCACTTGTTGTTTTGTCCAAATACCCGGTGTGTCTGGTAAGCCTTGAGCCGTGTCAGAAACACCAGTAGCTTCTGCAATGAGAAGACCACCTTGAGATGCTCTTTGAGAGTAATATAGAATAGCATGAGGCTGTGGAACATTGTTGTATGATCTTGTTCTAGTGAGTGGTGCCATAACAACTCTGAAAAAAATGATGCAATTTGAAATAACAAGTTAATCAAGAAGAGCAAAAGATTGGAATAAGATGGAAATTGAAATAGTAGTTACTATTACCAACCTGTGAGAGAGCTTGAATTTTCCCATATTGTAAGGTGTAAGAAGAGGAATTGGATCAGTAGTGGTAGCACCCATTGAAATAAATGATTGATTAATAGGAATTGAGAATGCAAAGTATGAAGTTGAATCTGAAGAGAGTTGGTTTGATGTATCTATCTTTATACTACTATGTGCATGTGTTGTGCTCAAGTACTAGGAACTTCTTTTTCCATTGAGAAAACGTAAGGGGTTGAAACTCAAATCTCTCCCGCCTTTGTGACGTGTGCCATTGCATCACATGGCTTATTGCAATTCGCGACTACGTTTTCGTTCTTTTTGTTATTGAAGTTTGAAGGTATACGTAATTACTCTCATCCTCAAGTTAGACTTGTATAGTCTTCAAGACGTGGGATTGGTATTTCTATGGTCTTTTAATGTTCCAACCTCAATCAAGCCTATTCCATCATGTCAATCAATATTTAAAAAAATTCTGATTTAAGATTACACCTACCTACCGTCGAACTATTTATTAAATAAATTATTAATATAAAACAAAATATTATAAATATATTACGCATAATCATATATATTCACAATTTAATAAAATGAATATTTCAAAAATCCATTATAAATTTAATACAACAATATTAATAGTGTATATAATAACATAATATAGTTTTACATTTTATTTCAACATTCGTTTAAGAATTACTCGTATAAATTAAAGAATTACAATAAAATGAATTAAATTAATTAAAATTAAAATTAAAATAATAGAATATAATAACTAAAATAAAGTTTAAAAAATTAAAAATTTTTAAATTAAATAAGATTGAATATCAAAAATAAACAATACAATATACTTAATTAAATAACAAAAATCGAATTTGAATTTAACTATGACAAACAAGTCATAATTGACAACAACAAATAATATTGACTTGAACGACAAACAATATTTAGCTAGATATTTTGACTATGTTTGAAAGAGACATTGTGATGATGATGAAATGTGGTTGAAAGATAAACTATAACGGTGTGATAAAAATTAGAAATTTGTATGATTGTAAAAAAATATGATTTTTTTTTTGTGATGGGGAATGTATGTGAAGTTTTGATATTGACATATTAAACTTTTAAAAAATGGTCAATTTTATGCATTTTTTTTAACCGGACGGTTTTATAAATTTGGTTCCGCTTCTTTGGTTCGAATGGTTTTGGACGGTTCAATCCAATTTTTCCAGTTTCGACCCACTAGCAGTTTTGAAAGGTTGACCTAATCGGATTCATCTCTGATTCTCGATCCAACCGATTGAACTGGTTTGGTTTTTGTGGAAGTCCCTCAAAAAAATTTCCTTTGAAAAAAGCGTTAAATTAGATTAAGGAGTATCAATATTCTACATAAATTATCATTGATCACGATTGGGACCTTTTGATGTATTTAAATAATAATTCGTAGGTGAGGCTAATGAGATAAAGACATGACTCTCGAGCATGCTTGTAACACCCCTTTTCTACCCCGAAATACTTAACATATAATCAGAGTGAATAAACACGCATATAAACAAAAGGGCGTCACATCGACGTTTTCAAAACTAAAAGCTTTCAAAACCACCATCATTCATCCTCGATATACAATACACCTGGTTATTTAAAATAACACATTTCAAATATCATGAATATACAAGAATATGCGTTCGCAGCGGAAAATAATGAATATTCATGCATTTCATAAAATGATTCATGTCCCATACCATGATCATCTCTCAATAATCTCTTCAAGATAAAATAAACTCATATCCAGAATATTTGGCACTATGGCCTCTCAAACAGCAAATGCAACTAAACATGTTCACAAGTAATAACATAATACATATCCAAATAAGATATGAGTTCAATACTACTAATCTACCCAGTGTTACATGACCAGAGCATTGACTCACTACCTAGTCTCCAAACTAAAATACGGAAGCTCTCCGGCTAAATCTCGAATGAGCTACCTTCCACTTACTTCAGCAATACTACTCTTGAGTATCTGCACAATGCCCATGTAAAGGCAACATTCAAACAGAAGGGTGAGAATTCGAATCATTATGAAGAAGTATAATAAGGCACAATGATTAAATCAACAATTAAAGAATTCATCACATCTTGTATAACCATGCAAATAATACTAACCAATATTTATTTCACATGTTTCAAGCATACACCAAAATTCGAGGAGTATAATATTAACATCCAATGCTATATTCCCAAATATACACATAACTATAATTATCACATAATCACATATTTTACCAAGTTATGTATCCAAACATCACCAAACTCAATTACCATATCTCATACACACATCACAATCACATCAATGCATACATTCAATTATCACATAACTCTAATGTGACTCAATGCAAGGCATGTGACTCTATGCATGTGGTACTGCAATGTGAATCCAACGTTTCACCGCTTTCCGATTCAATATCTAGAATCCAAGTCACGCTTCCGATCCGGACAAGATCAAAGCCACTACGTCTATTTCCAATTAAGGATCAACGTCTGCTACGCCTATTTCCATTCAAGGATCAACGTCTTCATTGGACTATGAACACCCTGCAAATATCTTGTTGACCTAAAAGAAAAGCTATTACTACCACCTTTGGATGTAGTTGCTAAATTCTCACTTCCATTAACCTTTGACACACTATCTTCATCACCATTAGATTCCTTTGACAGAACAGTTGCAACAACATTATTGATACCTTCAACAAAAGAATCATCCATAGAAACTGATCTCCTAGGCCGAATACTGCCACTAACCGCATCGACAACTGGTCTTCCGTTTTCACAAACCTCCAATTGCCCTCCTTCCCCTTCTACCCTATTCCTCAACTCATAATCATGAACCCTATTTTGAAACCCTAAATTGGATTCAGATTCACCACTATTTTCATCAACATGTCTATCATCCAATGAAGTTGAATGAGAATCAACAACAACAGATTCCAAAGACTCAACCCTCGCAATTGTAGGGTTAGTATTAACAATTGGAGCTCTACACATAGGACAATTAGTATGAGATCTAAGCCAAGTATCAATGCAAGGTAAATGAAAAGCATGATGACACTTAGGTAAAAGCCGAAGACTTTCATCTTCTTCAAACTCACTCAAACAAACGGAACATTTAGTTCCTTCAATCAACCCTTCACCTTTCTTATACTTACAAACACTAATTGCATTTATAACAGATTGTTGAAGACCTAGGGTTCGAATATACCAAATTGGATGATCCACAACAGAATCATGTTGTTGTTCATCATCAAAATTCATCACTAGAGTTTGTTGAATCCTCGATGATAATGATGATGAGGATGGTGGTGGTGGTGCTCTTGTCCTTGCCACTGCCCTTAACCTTAGCATCCTTCTTCTTGACCTAAAATTGACATAAATTGCACGAATACAAACAAGGAAGAAAATAAAAGCAAGAATAGAAAGAGTGATGATGAAGTAATTGGCGATTTTGTGATGGTTTTGATTTGAATTTTAGAATGGAAATTCTTGTTGCGGTGGTGGTGAAGAATAATGAAAAGGGTTTTGGAGATTGGTTAAACAGATATTGAAGCAAAGAGTGCAATCTTTGTTTGATGAACAATTAGGTAAATATTCCTTTATGTGACAAATGGAGTCGCATATTTCTGGGATCAATTTTCTGTGATGCAATCCCATTTTATTATAATTACTTCATTACAATTTTATTCTGATCAAGATGATGATAAAGAGAGGTTTCATCTAGAATCCAAGTCACGCTTCCGATCCGGACAAGATCAAAGCCACTACGTCTATTTCCAATTAAGGATCAACGTCTGCTACGCCTATTTCCATTCAAGGATCAACGTCTATCACCATGTGAACCCACAGTTTAAGGATCAACAATCAATTAATTAATTAACACTCCAAATAAATAAAATAAAATATAATAATAATAATATAAGAAATAAATACTAAAATTGGGTTGTTACAATGCTCGTGGGTTCAGATCCCACATATGGCACCAATGCTTCTACATAGACCTCAGATTCACAATAGTGCCAATAAACTATCAAGCGATAGGGTTGTTTGATTGGACATATTTTCGTCATTCTGGATGGAGAGGACCTATAATATATTTTAATATAAACTATTAAAAAAATTATATGAAGGTAAATTTTAAATATAATACATTAAATTATTATGGCAAACTAGTATATTCTGTGAATTCAATACGGGGTAACATGGGCAATCGTCTGAAAATGAAAAAAAAATATTCATTTTTATATCCTCCCACTTAAAGAAAAAAAGTTGAGTGACTTTTAAAAAGTTGTATTTGAAGAATTATTTTTCCAAACTTATTATAAGAACAAGTATTCTTATGGGAACATAAGTTTTTTTTCTTCTGTAACTTGATCTGCGAGTAGAGATGACAATTAGGCTCATCCTTATTTAGTTCCATTAAATATTATCCACAATGAGTAGTATAAAAAATTCACCAAAATAGGCATGGAAGTTGATACGAGAAAATTACTTACTAAAATAAACGGGTATTGGCGCGGGTACATGCACCTAAGCATCCATCCCACCCCATCCACCCCATACCCGTACAATATATATTTACATTTATTATTATTATTATTATTATTATTATTATTATTATTATTATTATTATTATTATTATATACACATGTTAATTTATCAATTTTATTAAATACATCACTATTAAACTTATTCGCATTTTAATATAAATGTTTGATTATTTCTTAACTCAACAATAACGTTATTGAATTTTTTAATATTGTTAAAAACTTAAATGACATGATAAATTATAATTGATGGATTATTTTTTATTAAAAATATAGGTAAATAGATATAGGTATAGGTACTTAGGTACCCTTAGGGTACAGGGGTACACGTACATACATTGGTGTACATGTTGGTATGAGCTCGGGTACAAAGATTTTTTCAAAAACTACGGGTATGAGGACATGTACTATATAGTCTTACCCAAATCTTACCCATTGACATGAACTATGATTGAATTACGTATGAATACTTTTCTCCGTTCTTTGCATGTGTATATATAGTCGGCCTGATTACTACCATATTATGCCTATTTAATGGCCACGTCTCCTTGTTTGAGCGAGATATTTATGACCATAACGACTTTTTCTTATTTCTTATTGATACGCCATAAGCGTATGACTATATTGAAGTAATTAAATAAGAGTATTATCCCTCAAAAATCAATTTTTGAGCACCGAGTTTTATTGATTCTTTGTTTTGCAAAGACAACTAATGATTGGTTTGGAAAATTGATTTTGTTTATGAAATTAAAATTCATCAAAATAGGACTTAGGATCAACGATTTGTATCTCTATTAGACTCTTGAAGACTCCAATTTATTACAAGAAAACAAATTCAATTGTATAAACATAGACAACAGTAGACAACACCTACTTTCTTCAACGTGTTGTCCTATTTTGACAAAATACTCTGTCCTATTTTGACAAAATACTCTTTCCAATTTCCATCAACGTAACATATTTATTCAAAATCAATTACTAAGTACAACTATGAAAATGAGACTTTCTCAACTGAGTTCAATACATTTTCTCCGCCTTAACTCAATTATCTAGTATTTCTCGTTTGGATACCAAGTCACACCCTTTCAACATGTGAATCATATCTATTTTTCCTTTACGTTCATAAAAACTTATACATTAAAAATTAGAAACACTGGAACAAACGTTAATAATTCTCTCGTAATGAAATGAATTAAACTCTACATGAGATATGTCACAAGATAGTTCTCATGATCCTAAATCCTTATAAACTTACTCAAACATGATAAAATTGAAACCATGTAAAGAAAAGGTTAAATACATACACACAATAAAGTAATAAGAAAACAAAATGGAAACCTCTATTGCACCGATTCTCAGAGTTATAGATGCTTCAACGAGACTTTTCCAAAATAGGAACAACTTGGGGAATTCTTACAAATGAAAACTGCGGAAAAATTGGAAATTGCATAAAATAAAGTAAGATAAAAGTTTAGCCCTTTATTCCATGTTACAACACATTTATATAGGCCTCTAGAGCATTAATTGACACTAAAGAGACTTAAACATGAAGCCAAACACCTGAAAAACTGAGAGAATCTGAAAGAAAAAGGATGAACTCCAAAATTCACCCTAAGTTTGGGGGAATTATGGAAGTAACCCATAATTATGGGCATGTCATAATTCTTGTTGGACCAAAATTAAAAGCCTTCTTCAGAAGGAAATTACAGTCGTAACTCCTTCTTACACGCCAACTGTAATTTCCTATGTAAAAATCAATGTGCATTGATCCCGTCTTCAATATAAAAATCAATGTGCCAAAGGAAAACAAATCTTATTTAATATAGAAGTTCACCTTTGGATTCTCCAACATGTGTTTCATCATTCAAGAAAAGGATAGTCAGTATAACCAAGAACTGGATCTGAAGAGTAGAAAGTCTCCCTATGATACTTGTTGAGAGGAGCATCAAGTGCAAATCTCTTTGGTAAATCTGGATTAGCTAAGAACAAACGACCATAAACAACAAGATCTGCTCTATTTTCAGCTATAGCATTGATCCCGTCTTGTCTGTTATAACCTCCTGCAACCATGAAAGTTCCATTGAAAGCCTTTCTCATTGGCTCCAAACTGTGAGGGGTTTCAACTGGATCAAAGGTATGTATTAGTCTTGGTTCCACCATGTGGCAGTACAGAATATTATATTTGTTCAAGGCATTAACCATATAAAGTCCCAACGCATTGGGATTGGAGTCTCCACTTTCTGCATATTCAGCAAATGGTGATAATCTTATTCCAAGTTTATCTGCTCCTATCTCATTCGCAACAGCTTCAACAACTTGTAATGCAAACCGACAGCGGTTTTCAAGTGATCCACCATATTCATCAGTCCTATCATTCACTTTATCTTTCATGAATTGATCCACTAGATAGCCATGAGCCCCATGGATTTCAACCCCATCAAATCCTAGAATTTAAGTCACATTAAGCATGTTAGGTGATTTTCAATATGTCCTTGTTCCCTCTAAAGAAAAAAAAAACATGTTATTGGAAAAAATTATTGTACTATGATTGGAGTAGCTTTTAAATTTGGATAACTTTGAAAATATCAGTTAAGTTACCAGCTTCAATAGCATTTCTTGCAGCAATTTTGAAGTCATTGACAATATCAGGAATTTCATCTGTCCTTAGTCGTCTGGGTGCTGTGAATTGTTGTTCTTCATTGCTAGTGAGTGACTTGTCCGTAGAAGATATTGGCGCTTGTCCATTGGGCTGATAAACTGTTAGATTAACAAGAAGCAACATGGAAATACATTGAGTGAGTATTCTATTTACATAAGTGTGTGTATATATTACTTAATAGACTTGTTAATAGTAACACTGACTAATAAATTACTAACAGCCTCCAACTCAAATTATTTGATTGATGTATAAAAAACATGTTATATACACAAATAGATACATACTTGAATTTGAAACCCTTCCAGCATGCCAAATTTGACAGAAAAAGACACTGCCTTTAGCATGAACAGCATCTACAATGGGTTTCCATGCTTCCACTTGGTCTTTTGTCCAAACACCTGGTGTGTTTGGATATCCTTGAGCAGTGTCAGAAACACCAGTAGCTTCTGCTATGAGAAAACCCCCTTGAGAAGCTCTCTGAGCATAATAGTTGATAGCAATGGGTTGAGGAACATTGTTGTAGGATCTCATTCTAGTAAGTGGTGCCAAAACAACTCTGAAATAAAGAAATTGGTAATAATAGGTTAGCAAGAACGAAGCATTAAAATTGAATAGAAAGTAAAGTAAGATTGAAACCAACCTGTGAGAGAGATTGAAATTGCCCATTTTGTAAGGCGTAAGAAGAGGAATTGGATCGGAAGTGGTAAGAGCCGCATCCGTATTGAGATTCATTATTGATAAATTATGGAATTGAATTTCAAGAGGTTTGGTTCTGTCTTTGTGCAATTGCATATATCGATTTCCAACTATCGTTTACCTGTTAGGTAAACCGTCCACGTTCCTTCTTTTCCCATTAGTTTGGAATCGGAATAATTTCTAGGTAGGTGTCCTGGTGTCTTTAGTACCAAATGTTCTGTTTATGAATAACCCTTCACCTGCGCGCTTTGTGCGGTTTTTACTCTAAAAATTATTCTAATTACAAGAAAAAAATATATATGGTTTAGTTTTGTTTGATTTGATTGATTTGTAGATATAAAATCAAATCAAATTAAATCAAACTAAATCAAAGTGATTTTAGTTGATTTGTTTGGTTCGATTTTTTATAAAAAATTTATTAAGACATAAATACACCTATGAAATATAATATAATTTTGTGTTTAATCGTTCATATATGAACAAATAACAACAAAATTTATTATATTTATACAAAAAATTCGTATTCAATATAAAAAGTCAGATTAAACAAAAGTGGAATAAAAAACATAAAATAGTAGTATAAAACAATATCGAAAACATTATAATAAAACAAAAAATAGAGTAGATTGAAGATTAGAGAAGATGAAAAAGAAAGAAAAGAAGAGATGCAATATTAGAGAAGAAATGTACGATAAAAATATATTTGGAAGAGAGAAGAGTAACATAAAAATGAGAAGATGGAAAAAAATAAGAGAAGAGAGATTATAGTAGAAGAGATGAGACATACATGGCAAAGAAGATGAGAAGAATGTTGATACTATTAGGAGAGATTTTAGAAGGTTGAAACTGAAACCATAAGTGTGAGTAAGAGAAAATCGTTTGTAATTGTAAGGTTAATGCATAATAGGTTTGAGGTTTAGGTTGGATGTGAGATAAGTGAAGGTTGAGTTGTAACATAATGTAGTTTGGTTTGGTTTGGTTTAGTTCAGTTTGTAAAATACAAACCGCAAACCAAACTGAACCACGCAGTTTTGTTAAAAAATGATCCAAACACATCTGAACCAAATGTGACTTTTTGCAGTTTCGGTTTAGTTTGCGATTTTCTATCGGATTGTTTCGGTTTTGAACACCCCTACGTTTATGCATGAACTCAGTTATTTTTTGTTGACTCTACGGTATAAACTAGGGGTGGTAAACGGGAATATCCGCACCGTTTAGTCCCGTCCCGCAAAATCTCGCAAAAAAATAGGGTGTGACAGGTCGAGCATACTTGAGGATGCGAGCCTAAAACCATGGTTTGTCCCGCACTAAAAATGAAGGTGGGCCCACAGACACTGCTCATTTTAGGTCTAAACATACAAAAATTCATGCAAGAGAATTATTCTTTTCGTCCTTAGGATATGAGAGCTAGCAAAAAGCAACGATATTGTAAAAGCAAAAGTTCAGGAGAAAATTGAAAAAGAAAATTTTCAAAAAAAACTCAAGTAATACTGATATATGGAAAGAAAAAGAAAATTGCTTTGACAGAAACAAAAAGTAAAAAATAAAAAAATTTAAGCATACAAAAAGAAAAAGACGCACACCAAGGATTGGTTGTAAGAAATTGGAAATAAAGAAAGTGAAATATGTGAAAAATAAATACCTTAAACTCTCTAATCTTTAGGCTTTTTGAATCCAAAGAAAAATCAATACTTTTTTTAAGCTCAAGCATGTTACAACCTAAAGAAATACCTTAGATATGCATGATTGATGATATATCTTGTGATAATTCTAAGACAGAATACAAAGTATTACTATAGTATATGCATTGTCCAAATTTCTTAGGAAATAACCATTGAGAGATACTCGATGAGATCACGATCATGATGAATGATCAACTGTTGACTTTGACTTATTATAGAAATCTAACTTTGGTCAAGCAAAAAATTCATTTGTATGCAATGGTTCATGGATATTCATGATGTTGATTATGAACTTGTATTTGAAAAAGAACATCATGCCATACAATTTCAAAAAAAATTGACCTAAAGTCAGTCAACCTATTAGAAAACATGCATCATTTTTTATAATCTGATAATTTTGTTTGAAGACAAACAAAAGGGTAAGCTGGGGAGAGTTGATAAGTTCCAGATTTACTTTAAATACATCGACACTTATCTCTTTATTTTACAGGTAAACATCATAACCCCCCCCCCCCCCCCCCCCCCGATTTACCTATAAAAAGAAAGAAACATCTCTTTAAACTTTTCTTGTATGTATTTATCAAAAACATGTGAAAAGAATTGGAAAACCACAAATCAGAATGAAGAAAACAGGCAAAAGCAAAACCTGAAGAATCAAGACTCGCCAGGCCTCATCTAATTGTGCGTTGGGTGCAATGCAGGGCTATGTGACAACACATGGTGCAATTACTTCATGGTGAATCAATGGTTGGTGCGTTGGTCAATAAGGTGATGCGCTGGGAGAGCAAAGGCGACCAATGACACATGGAAGACATGCAAGATTTGCTTGCTGAAAAAGATAGCAGGCTAGTCAGAGTGACAGAGTAGGGTAGATGTGTTGGGCGAGAGATGATGTGCCCATTTAGGGCTCAAATTTTTGCCTCAAAAAAGAAGTTTTTAGTTTAGTGAAAATAGAGTTTCAGTGGATCAGAGGAGTACAGAATTGGAGTAGGTTCACTCATGTCTATAACAAGAGGATAAGAGAAGAGGTATGAAGTCGGAAAAACTATTTAGGTGATAGGGAATCTCACACTTCCAAAGTTGGCATCCTAGATTTTCCCGTTGATACGTTGACCATGAGTAAGCATAACTAAAATCTATATTGTTGGGATTAGATGTAGTCATTATATTAATGTACTAAATAAGTCATGTTGTTCTATGAAAATATACTCATGTTGTAATATGCATGACTATTTAATCTTAATGATTGTTTTAGATTTGCAACCTAAAACCTATTTTCACGTGACATGGAATTGAAAGGTTCATGTCATTACTAGATCCAAGATACATATTGAGCACTACGCCTAGAAAAAGATATAGGCTAAATATCCACACATATTGTAGAAGGATCGGTGTTGAGTCTCGCTCTTCTGTGGCTGTTGGGACTTAATGTTTTGTGTTAGTTAATAGTATCATATATCGTTCTATTGGATAATGCATTAATCTCACGACATGTATACCAAAAGGAGATATAAATGAAAGTAATAGATGGTAGTATTATACGGTGAGTAGAGGATCATATTAGTGACCTATAGATGTGCATGATGGATACGTAATAATGAAATTTATCCCCAACATGCAGTCTCACTGTTAACATTATGTTATTTATTTTCCTGTCATTTACATTTTGCACATCACAACAAACTCAAAACCCTTATCTTGCTTAAGATAATAAATCCTGTGACCCTGTCTTTAAAATCACTGATCTCTATGGATACAATAATTATAAAACTATTTTTGCTTCTAACGCAACACTTTGTTGACTTGGCTATAACTCATATCATACACCAGCAGACAAATAAAAATTGTAGTTAATGGTAATAAAGGAATGTCAATCATACAAAAGTCATTACGAGTATTTTTTTTAATCATTTTTAACTAGGTAATTTTAATTGTTTTCTTAAGTTTTTCTTCACTTTTTATTTAGTTTGCTACCAAACTTCTTAGTTTTGTATATGTTTTAGATACCTTAAAGGAAGGGAACTGGTTACTAATGACGAAGGAAAAGAAAATACTAAAGTGGTGAAATACATAGGAAATTACAGTTGGCGTGTAAGAAGGAGTTACAACTGTAATTTCCTTCTGAAGAAGTCTTTTAATTTTGGTCCAACAAGAATTATGACATGCCCGTAATTATGGGTTACTTCCATAATTCCCCCAAACTTAGGGTGAATTTTGGAGTTCATCCTTTTTCTTCCAGATTCTCTCAGTTTTCCAGGTGTTTGGCTTCATGTTTAAGTCTCTTTAGTGTCAATTAATGCTCTAGAGGCCTATATAAATGTGTTGTAACATGGAATAAAGGGCTAAACTTTTATCTTACTTTATTTTATGCAATTTCCAATTTTTCTGCAGTTTTCATTTGTAAGAATTCCCCAAGTTGTTCCTATTTTGGAAAAGTCTCGTTGAAGCATCTATAACTCTGAGAATCGGTGCAATAGAGGTTTCCATTTTGTTTTCTTATTACTTTATCGTGTGTATGTATTTAACCTTTTTTTTACATGGTTTCAATTTTATCATGTTTGAGTAAGTTTATAAGGATTTAGGATCATGAGAACTGTCTTGTGACATATCTCATGTAGAGTTTAATTCATTTCATTACGAGAGAATTATTAAGGTTTGTTCCAGTGTTTCTAATTTTTAATGTATAAGTTTTTACGAACGTAAAGGAAAAATATATATGATTCACATGTTGAAAGGGTGTGACTTGGTATCCAAACGAGAAATACTAGATAACTGAGTTAAGGCGGAGAAAATGTATTGAACTCAGTTGAGAAAGTCTCATTTTCATAGTTGTACTTAGTAATTGATTTTGAATAAATATGTTACGTTGATGGATTTGGGAAGAGTATTTTGTCAAAATAGGACAACACGTTGAAGAAAGTAGGTGTTGTCTACTGTTGTCTATGTTTATACAATTGAATTTGTTTTCTTGTAATAAATTGGAGTCTTCAAGAGTCTAATAGAGATACAAATCGTTGATCCTAAGTCCTATTTTGACGAATTTTAATTTCATAAACAAAATCAATTTTCCAAACCAATCATCAGTTGTCTTTGCAAAACAAAGAATCAATAAAACTCGGTGCTCAAAAATTGATTTTTGAGGGATAATCCTCTTATTTAATTACTTTAATATAGTCGTATGCTTATGGCGTATCAATAAGAAATAAGATAAAGTCGTTATGGTCATAAATATCTCGCTCAAACAAGGAGACATGGCCATTAAATAGGCATAATGTGGTAGTAATATGGCCGACTATATATACACATGCAAAGAACGGAGAAAAGTATTCATACGTAATTCAATCATAGTTCATGTCAATGGGTAAGATTTGGGTAAGGTACTATAGTACATGTCCTCATACACGTAGTTTGAAATAATCCTTGTACCCGAGCTCATACCAACATGTACACCAATGTTTGTACCTGTACCCTAAGGGTACCTAAGTACCTATACCTATATCTATTTACCCATATTTCTAATAAAAAATAATCTATCAATTATAATTTATCATGTCATTTAAGTTTTTAACAATATTAAAAAATTCAATAACGTTATTGTTGAGTTAAGAAATAAACAAACATTTATATTAAAATGCGAATAAGTTTAATAGTGATGTATTTAATAAAATTGATAAATTAACATGTGTATATAATAATAATAATAATAATACAACTTTTTAAAAGTCGCTCAATATTTTTACAAATTTCTAATTTTTATCACACCGTTATAGTTTATCTTTCAACCACATTTCATCATCATCACAATGTCTCTTTTAAACATAGTCAAAATATCTAGCTCAATATTGTTTGTCGTTCAAGTCAATATTATTTGTTGTTGTCAATTATGACTTGTTTGTCATAGTTAAATTCAAATTCGATTTTTGTTATTTAATTAAGTATATTGTATTGTTTATTTTTGATATTCAATCTTATTTAATTTAAATATTCTTAATTTTTTAAACTTTATTTTAGTTATTATATTCTATTATTTTAATTTTAATTTTAATTAATTTAATTTATTTTATTGTAATTCTTTAATTTATACGAGTAATTCTTAAACGAATGTTGAAATAAAATGTAAAACTATATTATGTTATTAGATACACTATTAATATTGTTATATTAAATTTATAATGGATTTTTGAAATATTCATTTTATTAAATTGTGAACATATATGATTATGTGTGATATATTTATAATATTTTGTTTCATATTAATAATTTATTTAATAAATAGTTCGACGGTAGGTGTAATCTTAAATCAGAATTTTTTTAAATATTGATTGACATGATGGAATAGGCTTGATTGAGGTTGGAACATTAAAAGACCATAGAAATACCAATCCCACGTCTTGAAGACTATACAAGTCTAACTTGAGGATGAGAGTAATTACGTATACCTTCAAACTTCAATGTGACGCAATGGCACACGGCACAAAGGTGGGAGAGATTTGAGTTTCAACCCCTTACGTTTTCTCAATGGAAAAAGAAGTTTCTAGTACTTTAGCACAACACATGCACATAGTACTATAAGTATAGATACACCAAACCAACTCTCTTCAGATTCAACTTCATACTTTGCATTCTCAATTCCTATTAATCAATCATTTATTTCAATGGGTGCTACCACTACTGATTCCGTTCCTCTTCTTACACCTTACAATATGGGAAAATTCAAGCTCTCTCACAGGTTGGTAATAGTAACTACCATTTCAATTTCCATCTTATTCCAATCTTTTGCTCTTCTTGATTAACTTGTTATTTCAAATTGCTTCATTTTTTTCAGAGTTGTTATGGCACCACTGACTAGAACAAGATCATACAACAATGTTCCACAGCCTCATGCTATTCTATATTACTCTCAAAGAGCATCTCAAGGTGGTCTTCTCATTGCAGAAGCTACTGGTGTTTCTGACACGGCTCAAGGCTTACCAGACACACCGGGTATTTGGACAAAACAACAAGTCGAGGCATGGAAACCTATTGTAGATGCTGTTCATGCCAAAGGTGCTATCTTCTTCTGTCAAATTTGGCATGTTGGAAGGGTTTCAAATTCAAGTATGTCTCTATTTGATTATAGTCAATCCATTTTTCTTTGCATAAATATATAGATCAGGCTTGTTATTTTCTCTAAATTATTGTGTTGTTAATAATCAGGTTATCAGCCGAACGGACAAGCTCCGATATCTTCTACAGATAAGGCAATCACAAGTAATGATCAACAACAATTCACGGCACCAAGACGACTAAGGACAGATGAGATTCCTAATATTGTCAATGATTTCAAACTTGCTGCAAGAAATGCTATTGAAGCTGGTTTTGATGGGGTTGAAATCCATGGAGCTCATGGCTATCTACTCGATCAATTCATGAAAGATAAAGTGAATGACAGAACCGATGAATATGGTGGATCACTTGAAAATCGCTGTCGGTTTCCATTAGAAGTTGTTGAAGCTGTTGTAAATGAGATAGGAGCAGAAAGAGTTGGAATAAGATTATCACCATTTGCTGAATTTGCAGAAAGTGGAGACTCCAATCCCAATGCTTTGGGACTCTATATGGCTAATGCTCTCAATAAGTATAACATTCTGTACTGTCACATGGTGGAACCAAGAATAATAGATACCTTTGATCCAGTTGAAACCCCTCACAGTTTGGAGCCAATGAGAAAGGCTTTCAATGGAACTTTCATGGTTGCAGGAGGTTATAACAGACAAGATGGGATAAAAGCTATAGCTGAAAACAGGGCGGATCTTGTTGTTTATGGTCGTTGGTTCATATCTAATCCAGATTTGCCAAAGAGATTTGCACTCAATGCTCCTCTAAACAAGTATAATAGGGAGACATTCTACTCCTCAGAGCCAGTTATTGGTTATACTGACTATCCTTTTCTTGAATGATGAAACACATGTTGGAGAATCCAAAGGTGAACTTCTATATTAAATAAGATTTGTTTTCCTTTGGCACATTGATTTTTATATTGAAGTTGGCCACTTAAATAAGAAACTTGTTGCTTATAGTTGTATTTTTTCTTATATTGAGTTTTCTGATACTTCTCTGCTAGGACAGACAGTGTGTAAAACTATTGTATTCAAATTATGTTGATACTCTGTGTTAATATGAGGATTACTTTAGACAATACTCAAATTCGTAGCTGTTGTATTAAAATCATTATAATACTAACATTTTCCAATTTAAATGATTATTTCAATACACAAAAAATTAATTTATTTAACAAAGGTTTGAAAAGGAGTTAGATTTTTAGAAAAGAAAGTATGATTCTCAACACTTTATACTATACAATAGAGTAAAACAAACAAATAAGTCAAATTTTAACAAATTCATTTGTCTGTAATTTTATCAAATTTATTGTGTTATCTGTTAATGAAACCAACAGGGAAAACCCTAACTTATAATCATATTAGTTGTTGAGTGTATTAGATATACACTAATCCTGAGGATATGATAAAACAAAACTTGCTGATTTAGAGTAATCACTAAATTGGCTTTTAATTTTAGGTATCCCTAAAGTCTATGAATTCACAGAAGCTTCTTGAGTCATTCATCTAAACTCAACTTCTACAGTATTCCTATAAACAACATCTTGCTTCTTACTTCTCCCAGTAATTAAATTTTCTTAAATATGGATACACTATCCAACAGTGGATCTTTTTGTTAGTCACAAATCTTGCCTAAACAAAATACTTAAATATAAAGACATCTCTCTCAAATGATAATCTGATCATCACGCCCTCAACATTATAGTTGGAGGATTTTGCAAAGGAGACAATTCGAGTTCACCGAACAAAAATATGTTTGTTATGTTGTGCTTGTCGTCACCCTCAAAGCCTTGTTCATCTTTTGCTATTGGGGTCAGTTTCTCACACAAAAACATCTGCGAAATACTACCCCAAAAACATGTAAATGTTCAGTTGAGACGTCAAAAGAGTCCTCATAGATCCAATAGTTTTGCTGACATTCTTTATTGGGGTACCTTTGAACGCTTGCAACTAGATCCCGAGAATTTGGAACTCTTTAAAGGTTCTATAGTAGATTTCTCCATATACAAGTTCATGTTGCGAAAAAACAACCTAAACACACAAGAGATTAACATGGAAATTCTAAATCGGAAAAAAAACCACGGCCGTTGTCAAATGACAACTAGAGAATAACACTTTGAAAATTGTTACAACACATAGATTATTCTCAACCACCCCCAAGACCTCGATACATCCGCACTCTTCAAAACAAATATTTAAGTACTCTCACAACACTCTAAACGAATAGTATAAGAGAAAAATATAAAAAGTCAAATACAAATTTAAAGTGCTTTTGACTGGTGTATCTTAGAATGAAGAATTTGAATTCTCTCTTCATTCAAAAAATTAAATGATGTGAGACTTTTTCAACATGTATATTTTTAATCAATCTCAATAATACAATGATACATCTCCATCACAACAACTTTTGGAGTAGGCGAAAATGCCAAGACCTTCAGAGTCACGTAATCATTGGATGCCCTGTATTCAATGTCCTGGAGATGACCCTATCCACACTCTACCTAGCCACGATGTATCTCTTAGACAATAGCTAGAAAATGTGATTAAGATAACCTCATAAGAAAGATAGAGACATGAGCCGACGACCACTTCTAGAATAAACGTTCACAATATTAAATCTGTAGACCTAGACCCAAGGGAAGAATACATGGAAGATAGCCTGGTTCCTACTGAAGATCTCAAAGAATTTCAAATCATCCCCCTAAAGATTCAAAACTATGAAAGTGGGAACCTCTTTAACAAGGGACGAAGAAAAAAATTTAATTTGCATGCTCTCGAGAATATAGATAGATTCGCATGGAGTCCTTCTAATATGCCGATAGTAGATGATGATATTATCATTAATCGCCTCACCCTAAACACCACCATCAAATCAATCATAAAAAAGAAATAGGAGAGGAAATGGGAGTAGTTGTTGACACAAAAGTTAAAAAGTTAAAGGGACAAAGTTCATTAAGGAGATTAAGTATCTCACATGCGTAACCAACATTGCGATGGTCAAAAAGTCCTCGAGAAAATGAAGGATGTGCGTATACTTCATTGATCTCAATTTGAAGTCTCTAAGGGATCCATATCCCTTGGCTAACACATACAAGTTGATTGAAAGAGCATCAGAGTACAAAATGCTCAGTTTAATGGACATGGATTCGGGGTACAACCAAATCAAGATGAACCCCCTAGACGCATTCAAGAATTCCTTCATGAAAAACACTTGTAATTATTATTACAAGATGATTCCTTTTGGCCTCAAGAACACTCTAACCACATACCAAAGACTAATGATAAGTGCCATATAAATATTTATGTTAAATATGTCGACATTTATTGACTTATTTCGCGAGCAATTTATACAAAATCCCCTGATTTATCTTTGAAAAGTAAGAAAACATATGTTTAGACTTTTCTTCTATGCATTCATAAAAAAAAGTTTAAAAGAATTGAAAAACATGATACAGGATGCAGAAACCGGGTCAAAGCAAAACTCTGGCGAATCAAGGCTCGCTAGGCCTAACATAGGCGCATGATGGCATGGACAGATGGCACAACTAACTGCAACTACTTCATGGTGAAGCAAGGGTTAACTCGCTAGTCAAAGGGGTGGTACGCTAGTCGAGCAAAGTCAGACAAGGCCACATGGCAAACATGCAAGCATTGCTTGCCGAGGAAGCAAATACGGCTGATCAGAGTTGGCAAAGCAGGGTAGGCGCGCTAGGTGCAAGGAAGGAGCGTCTGGCAAGAACCTCATAATTTTTCCTATAAATAATAAGTTCTAGTTCAGCGCATAGTGAGTTTCGGTGGATCGAGGTAGTACAAATTTGAAGTAGGTTCAATTTTTTCTACAACGGGAGAATAAGAGAGGAGGTCTAAGGTGGAAGCGCTACTCAAGTGATATGGCATATCACACTTCCAAGGTCGACATCCCGAATTTACCCACTGATACTCTAACCATGAGTAAGCGTAAATAAAATCTCTTTGTTGGGGGTTAGATGTAGTCATTATATTCATGTACTAAATAGTTCATGGAGTTCTATATAATTCTATTCATGCTTTAATCTTTATGAATCAATGAATATGGTATCAGTGGAATCAATGAATCTCATCACCTTCTCATTCCTTCTTCTTCATTAATCATGTTCATCATTTCTTCGGTTTTCATCTGCAAACTTGTTTCAGTTTCTTGCAGTGGATGTGTTCATCATTTCTTTGTTTTTTCATCTGCAATTTAGTTTAGTTTCTTGCAGTGAATCTTCTCTCTTTCGCCCATAATTAGTTTTGTTCTTATCATTTTTTCTTTCATCGATCCAAACATGCCTTTGCATGTCACACCGCCTCAACAAATTGATAATGATTATGTTTACTATGTTCATCCTAGTGAAAGTCCAAGTCTGTTAATGTTACTCCCAAGCTTGATGGCTCTAACTACCTTGCTTATAACATATCAAATGATCTCAACTTTGCTCAATGGGGAAGATGAAATCATCTTATTCACTCCTGGATAATCAATTCAGCAAGTGATCAAATTGCTTCCACTATTGTTTTTCATGAAAATGCAATAGATGTTTGGGATGATTTACGCGAAATATTTTCAAAAGATGATCGTGTTAGAATAACTACACTTAGATCTTCTATTAACAATCTGAAACAAAATTCAAAATCGTTCATGGAGTACTTTCTTGAATTTAAGGGATTACAAGAAGAACTTAATTCTCACCGTCCCTTATCAATGTGTACATGCTATCATAGTTGTTATTGTGAGGCGATTCAAAATGCTCAAGATTATCGACTTGAAGATCAAGCTATTTAGTTCCTTCTAGGTGTGAATGATACCTTCTCAGTTGTGAAAACTCGGGTCCTACTCATGGACCATTTACCATCAATTAATTGTATATATTCTCTTGCGGTTCAAGAAGAAAGTAATCACAAGAACTTAGCACTTGTTGAAGACAACTCCATCTTGGCTAATGCGACACATAGACTAAATTTTAAGCATAAAAGTGGTTACAACAATGTCAATAACTCTTATAGTGTATGCACCTTCTGCAATAGAAGTGGTCATACTATTTATTTTTTCCCTTAAAAGCATGGTCATCTCAACTTCAACAAAAATAAATCTTTTGTTAATGCTAGTCAGACTGATACAAATGTCTCTTCTCAATCTACAGAAGAAGTTCATGCTACTTCTTCTACAAGCAATCATGTACAAATTTCTTAAGTTCAGTATGATCAGTTAACCACCGTATACTTGTAGCCTATCACGCTTGCGGTCTGTCACCTTTTATATTTGACAAATACCTGACCTGCCATTTCTTTCTCTGTTCAACACCTAAGTCAATATTTTGCTAATCCATTTGTTTCACACTATTAAGCTGCTACAAGAATTCTTCGTTATTTGAAAGTTTTTCCTACAAAAGGATTTTTTTTTCCAACTCTTGTCCTCTCAAGTTACATGAATTTCTTTAAAGTCCCCATTTCTTTAAAGGTTGAATATAGGGCATTAACATCTACCTATGAAGTACTATGACTCAATTACTTGTTTCAACACTTCCACATAAAATTATATCAACCTAGTGTTGTTTCTGTGACATCAAATCAACTATATATTTTTAGTTAATTCAGTTAGAATTATAGATAGTTAGTTATGATTAGATCAATTATTTAATAAAAAACGCTTAACCCAATATTATAATTACATTTCTATAATAAGCCATCTTTTACTTTTATGAAGAAAAAATGATTATATAAACATCATTTAAAAAGTTAATCTTTTAAACCTTGTCACTTCCGGCGCGTAGCCTAAAAAGAACAAGCGACGTTATATCAACGCTCATGAAACCTTGGCGTAAACAAAATATATGATTAATGTTTACCACAGTTTGTCAAGCGCAGTCTAAAATAAATAGGACGGTTTTTTACGTCTTATCAAAATCTGGCAACGAGTTAAACACGTTGTCTAACACAGTTCACAGCCACGGATTTGTAGCTGTTGTCAAGTTTTCCTTGGCCAATGTTGTGGTGTTTGTACATGGTTTTACATTTAGGAGCCTATTAGACATTTTACAAATTTAAGTTTGTGTTTTAGTGATAACTTTCAACAATAATTTAAAAATCAGGCTGAATCGGTTAAACGGAAAATTGAAGGAGTTTTTGATTGTTGAATTGGGTAAAATATTGAACTAATGAAAATTAGTCAAAGTTGACCAAAATCAATAAAACTGACGAATCGGCGGTTTTGGAAAATTGACTGTCAAAGATTTTTTTTTTCTAAAACAAAATGACTGTTTGTTTTTTTTATAATTTTACAAAAAATAATTAAAATTAAAATATAAGTAGATTTTATTTAAAATTCTGAATAACTTTCCCTCGTTGAAATTAAATTATTAGGCACACTAGTTATTTTATTATTTAATTTATGTTGCAATTAAATTTTATTCAAAATTTATTTCAATTTATATTTTGTTGTATGTGATGACTATATTTAGAATTTGAGTTTTAAAAAAAATAATTTTACATTATGGTGTTTTGAAATTTTGTAATTTTGTAGATGTTATGATAACTTTAGAGATTGAGTCATCCAATTCGATCAATTTAATAACTATATAGTTTTGTTATAGAGATTGATTTATTCAACCGAATCATCCGATTTAATTTAATTTAGTTATGCGGTTGGACCAATAACTCAGTGGTTCGACCAATGAACCACTAATCAATAACTATGATGATAGGTGATCAGTCACCATTTTCACTATGTTTTCGTTGCTTATCTGACAAGAAACCAAGAATTTTGAGACACTGTGTACGCATGATGATATCTTTAAAGTTAATTTTCATTCGCGTAAGTTATTTAGACAATTTTATTAATTGTCAATTTTATTTTGTGTTTTCGTGATTTTACACTTTGGTTGTCGTGTTTATGTCTTCCAGGTCCACAGAGAAGATCCAACGGACTCAATGCGAGAAAGTGGAAAGTTCCGGCGGTCGAAAAAAAGAAGATTTCGCAGTTCAGGAGACCTGACACGGCCATCCGTGTCACTTGACACGGGTCGTGTCAGGAGGAAGACCAAGAAAGAATAAGTAATGCCCAAGACAGTGGTCTGACCCGGTCGCCCATGTCAGCCCAAAACACTAATTTTTCAGTTTTCGGGCTTTTTCATCGGGCTTAAGTTGCATGGACGTTTTGGAGATTTCCATCTTCTACCAAGGGATTTTCACTATATTAGGAGAGTTTCTACTAGAGAAAAGATCATCTTGGAACGAGGCGAACACAACATTGTCAAACGAGCAAGGATTATAGAGATCAAGGAATTCGGAGAGCAGAAGGTTTTCATGAGCGGAAGCGATTGAAGATCCAAGTCATCCAATTACTTGTAATGTGTATTTTTTATCCTGAACTTGTTTTGAATAGTATGAGTAGCTAAATCCCCCAATGCTAGGGGGTGTCCCTGACTTAGAGTTATAATGACTATGAGTTTAGGATTGCATTTATAATATTGTTTTTACGGTAATCTTTTGATGTGTTTAATGCTTTCTCTTTCGGACCAATCAATATTGCCTTATGGTTATCAATAAGGCTGGACTGCCATTGATAAGGTTTTCATAAGATTACTCTACAGTAGATATCATCTAGAACTAGGGATACCCTGTATGAATCAGAGCATTCTTAATATAATAAAACTTAACTTCACCTTAATTGCCCATGGACATAGAAATTAGGGTAGAATGATTAAAGGTTTTCTCACCAATGACTTGGGAGAAAATACCATCGAGAACGAGTAATAATTGATATTTGTTGATGCAATAGTGACTCTGAGTTGTTACAGGAATAAATTATACACTTTCCCCGACATTGTTCCTCATACCATACAAACCTTTATTTTTTATTATTATTATCCTTTGCCTTTATTTTTATATTTTTGAATTTAAAAACCCCAATTATAATTTTTGTTTAATTGAATGATGAATTAAACTCAATATTAACTTGTAGTCCTTGAGATCAACATTCAGGAAATTTTCCCTTTATTACTATAACAGGAAAAATAGTACACTTGCTATTTTTTCGATCAAGCTTTTGGCGCCGTTGCCGGGGACTGCCAAAATATAGAGTTGAATTTTAAGTTCAATTAAAATTTTGTTGCTTTGCAATAAAATTATTTTTCTGTCATTTATATATTTTCATTCACTAATTTGTGTATGCGAGCAGAGCCTTCAGTAAAATTTCTTTTTGACGCAAAAATCGAGAGAATCCTTCACAGGAGACGCAGAAACGCTAGATTGGATTCCAAAGAAGAAGTTCCCTCTAATCACTCAGATTCAGAAAAATAAACTATGGCTAAAATTCCTCTAGTTCCACCGTCTCCACCTCCGGAAAGACTCCTAGGTGACTATGGAGGTGTAAATGCATCGGGTGGTAGATCGACCATTGTCAACCAACTGATAAATGTGACGAATATTCAACTACATCCTAGCACAATCAATCAACTTGAGAGAAAACCTTTCATTGAAAAGGTTAATGAAGATGCCAACAAGCACCTGCAGAGATTCCTAGCCATGAGTACTACTTTGAAAATTGATGGTCATACTGATGAAGCAAAGAAGTTAAGAATGTTCCCGTTCACTTTATCTGAAGAGGCGAAAAAGTGGTTCTACTCTCTTCCAGCTGGCAGTATTACATCATGGGAAGAGATGGAAACAACTTTCTTAAATGAGTATTTTCCAGCATCAGTATTTCTGAGAAAAAAGTATGAAATCTTGAACTTCAAACAGAAAGATGGTGAGTCTTTGGGAGATACCTACAAAAGATTCAAAAGGGTCCTGGTAGCTTGCTCAACTCATAATATGGATCAAACTAAACAAATGAAGATGTTTTTCAATGGGTTGAAAATAAAGATAAAACAGTTGATTGATACAACATTCGGTGGCTCGACAAATTTCTCAACAGCCACCGGTATTCAAAGGATCATTGAAGCGATATCCACAAATGAGCATCTGGAATTATATGATAGGTGTACAAGCAAACCTGAAGGAGTCATTGACCTGAAAGGAGAAGCAAATAAAATCCGTTTGGAAGATACAGTCGCTGCTGAAGTAGAAAAGAAATTGAAAGCGATGAATATATGTACTCAACAAGTAGCTCAAATTCAACTTGCTCAGACCATCACTTGTGAAATCTGTAATGGATCGTACCATACTGTGTATTGCTTTGCAACTCCTCAACAAATTGAAGAGATAAAATTCTTAAAGCAGAATAACCCCTACTATAAAACTTACAATCCGGGTTGGAAGAATCATCCAAACTCTTCCTAGAAAGATCAGAAAGGGAATGCTCCACAACAAGGTCGAGGTCAATATCAGACTCAATATCAACAATAGCAGCAACAACAAGCTCCAAGGAAAGAAGACTGGAAGATTGCCATTGAAAACATGGTCGCTCAAAATAGGCAATTCGAAGAAGAGACTAGAAACAATCAGAAAAACACCACCGCCTCTCTAAAGAATCTTGAAGTTCACCTGGGTCAGATAGCACAACAACTAGCAAGTTCTCGAACACCAGGTTCCTTACCAAGTGAAACAGTTCAAAATCCGAGAAATCAAGAGAATATTAGTACTGTCACGACGAAAAAGAAAAAGTCCGCTAAAAAGAAAAAAGTTATATCACCGGGCGAGCCAACTGAAGAGAAAATTACAAAGGAGACTAAACCAGTGATTAAGTTTCCCTACCCTTAGAGAGTGACAAAGAAGGAACCAAGCGAGTCAGACTTAGAGAAATTCATGACAATGTTTAAAAAGGTCGAGAGTCATATGTCTTTGTTTGAAGCACTCAAAAGAATGCCCATGTACAAGAAATTCATGGAAGAGGTAATGGCCGAAAAGAAACCAACAACAGAAGAACCGATAGCCTGGAAGGAAAAGTATAGTGCAAACTCATTAGGGCAGAAAATTCCAAACAAACAAAAGGATCCGGGAACGGTAATGGTACCATGCACAATTAAAGAAATAACCTTCAAAAAGGTACTAATAGATTTTGGAGCTAGTGTGAGTCTGATGCCATTATCAATCTATCACAGGTTGGGTATTAAAACTGTCAGTGATACAAAGATCAATATGAAGTTTGCGGATCACTCAAGAAAGGATGCATATGGTATATTAGAAGACGTACAGGTAACAATAGAGGACTTTAGTTTTCCTGTTGATTTTGTAATCCTAGACATACTAGAAGATGATGAGGCACCCATCATTCTGGGTCGACCTTTCATGTAGACAAGTCGATGCAATCTCGACATGGACCAGGGCACATTAACCTTGAAAGTTCACGACAAAGAAATAACATTGAATGTTATTGAAGACCAAGAGCTAGAGGAAGATGCAGAGTCCTCACTATCAAGTAGGCTTGATCAGGACAGAGGCGAGAATGCAAAGTAACATACCAACATCGGAGAAAGATACGGGAAGACCCTTTCGACTCTCACCACTGCCATTAGCAACCCCAAATGGAAAGACTCCTATTGCCATTCCAAAAGCCATGAGAAATAAAATAAAACAAAAACAAGGTAAGGATATGGAGGTTAGAAATGACTTATGGCACAAAAGAATTCATACCTATGAAAAAGACGACTTCTTAGTTTTGGAAAAGAAGTGCAACAAGGTGTGGAGGCTGAAGTACCCCCCATAACAAGTGGAATGAACCGTCGAGCCATGCGACGTTAAACAAAGAACTTTGTGGGAGGCAACCCACACATTTCTATTTCTAATTATTTTTTGTGTTTGTTTGTTATTTTAGGTTTGCACAGTGTGCATAAAAGGGAAAAGGTACTCACATGGAAAAAGTTGGAAAAATGAGCATAACAACAGTCTGGCACGACCACCCGTGTCAGCTGACATGGCCCGTGTCAGCTGACATGGCCCGTGTCAGGCCTGCAGATTTGAAATTTGTTTGGAATATTTGAATTTTGTGTGGGCATGTTGCACTTTCCGCCACATCCCCTCAGTAGGGCATTGTGAGTCACCATCCTTCTATCATGTTCTAAAACATTGAGGTCAATGTTTAGTCCAAGTGTGAGGGAGGTTTTACTATGCTTTTTGATTTAGTTATTTATTTTTGTTTTATGTTTTATTTGATTAGTTCCCAATTTTTACCGTTTCACATTTTATTTTATTTTACTGTCGGGTATCATGTGCTGCATGTATTTCAGATTCTTGATATTATCATTTGATGAGGTGATGATCAGTAGCGGTAGTGGATGAAATGATCACTTCATTTACTATTGCTTGTTGTGAAGGATCTTCCCAAAAAGTCGATATTACTGAAGAAAAGATCGGACGCAACTCATAAAGCTCAACTAACGTAGGTTCCTTGTGCATTCCGAGTTGAGTAAGAAGTCGCACCATACTCGAAGTACTGCGGATGCTGCCAAGCTTTACCTAACACAGTGAGTGCATAAAAAGTCAAACATATTTGTCATCATGAGCGATATTCATACATGTCTTTATCACTCTGGCTTTGCGTAGGTTCTCTGGGAATTTCACTGCATGTATACAGACACTGAGACACGTTGTTTGATTCTAGCCCTGAGTCTTTCTAGCCATCCCATTAATGTTATCCTTTGTTAACCCCATTTGAGTATGTACAATTTATTTGTCTAACCACATAAATGTAACATGCGGCCCAAACAATTCCTTACCCTGTTCAGAGTCAATGTGATGTCATTAAGCTATGTTAAATTCTAAGTTTGGGGTAAACCCCATAAGTATCAAAAACCAAGGAGAGTACAAAAAAAAATTAGAAAAATGACCATAAAAAAATTGAGAAAACGAAATGTAGTCGATGGTTCGAAAGAAGCACTTATCGAAGGAATATCACTCAGTTGGAAAAATAAAAAGAGAGAATATTAAAGAAAAACTAAGCAATTGAAAAAGAAAAGAATAAAACACAGTGAAAAAAATATTAACATTGGCTCTGAACCTAAAACCACTTGTTTTCCCTTTTGTTTGTATTTTCCACACCATAACCCAAGCCTCATTACAACCCGAAAGACCTCAAAAAGTGTGTGTTATGTGTAGTTGGTATGAATGGAGAAACTATTCGAACTTATGAGTTGATATTGCACATTCTAAATTGGGAGTGAAAACACTTAAACCCCGAGAGACTTCGTGAGAGTGTGATATAAGCTGACAGGTGAAGCGGTACCTCGATGAGGAAGTGCGACAGAAAACTCATTAGGAAAAGCAGGAACTATAAAAGAGATAGTGAAGGCGTTGGCGAAAGATCTCAGCAGTACCATGTGTCGCGGCGGGATTTTTCACGAGATTAAGTATTGATTGAACTTAACCCGTTTGAAAAATATTTTAAATGCAAGAGTCGCCACCGTCTTTTATTTTATCCAAAAAGAGGAAGGGAAAAATAACGATAAATCCCTTTAGAGTTACGGGTTCGGGGGTTGGTTATGCAAAGGGAAGGTATTAGCACCCTCTACATCTGTGGTACTCCACAGGAACCTTTTTGCTTATGTTTATGTGAATGCTTTGCTTTTTTCGCTTTGATCGTTTGATTGGGGAGATGAGAAAAGAACTTGATTTTATTGCTTTTGGACTCGATAAAGTCGTAGACTTCATGCCTACGTATCTCCAAGGCGCAATGGAGAAATCAGAATCCACGTAGTTCTCCCAAAAGAAAAAGGGGAAAGTCTGTTTTGTTGATTTTAGATTGGCGTGTCTTGCCATCTCTTGCTCGACCTAGGCGGGAGGCTTCGAGACTGACACGTCCTTTTGAAAATGTTTTTAAACTGAAAAGCCAAAGCTGACAAAGGATTTGAATGAGCCTAAACCCTGAAACAATAAATAAATGGGCTCATTATAAGGAAGCCCAAGAGTAAGCTTGTGAGTGTGTGAAAAGAGTTTCTTAAACGGCGACCGTTGGAATCGCATCGGGTTTCTCTTTTTTGGATTTTTCGATTTTTTAACATAAAACGTGAACAATACGATTAAACACACAATACAGAACATAAAAAATGCGAGAAAGTAAATTATTACAACACAGTTAGCTATGAATAGTTAGTATTACGAATAGTTAGTGGAGTTAATCGAGCTGAAACTGAAACGAAACGGTTAGTAACAACATAAACAAATATAAAAAAACAATATAAACATTTACTTTAGACAAAATAAACATTTGATATAAATAAACATTTAATTAAAATAAACATTTAAACAAATAATTAATTTAACTAACATTTAAATAAAACATATATGCAAAATAATAATAAAAGATAAACAATATTTAATAAACAAAAGTAATATATATATATATATATATATATATATATATATATATATATATATATATATATATATATATATATATATATATATATATATATATATATTTATATTTTAGACAATAAATATATAGTAGACAAAAATAATATATATGTACATTTAGACAAATAATACATAATAGACAAAAATATATATATATATATATATATATATATATATATATATATATATATATATATATATTTAGATAAATAATATATTAAAACACATGTCGGCAAGCCGGAACTTTGCCGATTTCAGAGATAAGTGAAGAATATTACCTTGTGTGAAGAGGATGAACTTCTGATCGTCCAAATGATCGACCGAAAGCTGGAAACCGTCACCGACGCAGTGCTGGCTGCCTTCGTGAGTACCTGACTTCAACGTCGCTTTTGATCGGTGAAACGACGCCGGAATGAAATGAACCTTGGATATTTGTGACCTGGACTCAACGAACTTCAAAGATATGAAATCGGTTTTGTGTTTCGGTGAATAATCGGGACGATTTTGGGTTGCCGAAAATGAAGAACAAGTGAAATACGGTAATGCTTTTGGAAAAATATTTCTTTTCAATTCTCTGTTTCTCTCACCACACGTTTTTTCCTTACTGATCCACCTCTTTTTTTTCCTTTCCTTTTTTCTTACTAACCACATCTATATATATATATTTAGATTACTTAAACAATAAGAAACCTAAAAAATATCTAACATAAATTAATAATATATATTTAGATTACTTAAACAATAAGAAACCTAAAAAATATCTAACATAAATTAATAATATATATTTAGATTACTTAAACAATAAGAAACCTAAAAAATATCTAACATAAATTAATAATATAATTTATATATTATATAATAATAATAATAAACTAATATAATATTAATCCTAATTAAATAAACTAATTAACAACTAAACACAATTAATATTAAGCACAAATAATATTAAACGGCACACGATTAAAATACGATAAAAACGAGCGACACGAACGCGATAAAAACGATGACAATTTGCACAGCAAAACAGACAAATTGATAAAACCAATAAACCAGTAAACCGGTAAACCAGTAAAATCAACAACACGACTCAAACAGACTCGATTAAATCACACGGCACAACACGTAATTAAATAAACAACCCTAGGCAATAATAAAATCAACACGACATCACGAAAAACGCTGACAAACACAATCACAAATAATCGGACAATACGAAAACTCTAATATATTCGAAATACAGTCAAAATACCGACAAACAAACAATTAAATAGATAAAAACGCACAAAACCTAATCGAAGCGATGCCACGCACAAAAGAGATAAGCGAGATAAATACGAGGCAACGATATCGGCCAGGTTTTGCTAAAACAACGAAATACAACGCGGTAAGTTACGAAAACACACAAAACCTAATCAAACCAGTTGTCATGCGAAGTTTAAGAAATTGAGATGAATACGAGACAACGAGATTAATCAGGATATGGTCAACAAAACCAAAGTCAAATTTTGGGGTGCGACAGATGCCCCTATTTAATTAACTTAGGCCAGATAGCCGGAGGCTATCGAATGGCGTAAGGTAATTAAATATGACAAACGCCACAAAATTTGACCGCAAATGCATGTATGCATGATGCAAAAGACAGACAGACACAGAGACACAGGAGTGCAAACTCTACTGGGGAAGGACATACACCGACTCAATGCATGAAGGTAAACACTGAGAACACTCAGCTGGGGAAGATTCACTACCTATTCATAGATGGAAAATAGGAGGAAAAGAGATATCGACTCAATGCTGACGATACATCACTATCTCATAAATGAAAGTGGGAAAAGATCAATATAATAAGAGTACTGATGTGACAGTACATTACCAACTCAAAGATGGAGGTAACAGAAAAGATGAATACCAACTCAAGGATGAAGGTATAACAAGGGCATAATAAGAATCGAACTGCGTTGACTCATGGTTGACAGCTCACTACCCACTCATTGATGAGGTAAACAGGACATGCCAACTCAAAGTTGAAGGCAAGCTTCAAAAGATTGATAATAACACTGCTAGGGAAATCAAATTCCAACTCATTGATGATGGTGTAGATGAAGAATCAGATCTAAGGATCATTGTGCAGACTTACAGTTGAATGCACACTACCAACTCATTGATGAGGTAGACAGAGAAATGCCGACTCAAAGTTGAAGGCAACCACCGATTCATTGACAAAGGTGTTTAAAAGAATTTAGAACATATTTTCCTGGAGATGTTTATCATTACCGACTCAAAGATGATGGTGGAAGGACAAAATGTACCTAACTCATAGATGAAGGTACTCCATCAACTCAAAGACGAAGATGGAATCAGAAGTTATCTGTGCAGACTCAAAGATGAAAGCACACTATCAGTTCAACAAGGATCAAACATACCCTACTCATAGATGAAGGTACTCCATCAACTCAAAGACGAAGATGGAATCACAGGAAAATGTGCGAACTCAAAGATGAATGCATATTACCAGCTCAAAGTTGCAGGTACTTCACCAACTCAAAGACGAAGGTGGAATCAAAAGGAATCTGTGCTAAACTCAAAGACGAAAGCACGCTACCAGCTCAAAGTTGCAGGTAGAACCATGGAACTTTCTGTGAGGATGTTATCAACTCATAGATGGAGATAGTAATTAATTTATCCGAGGGATAACAAAGGTTCTCATGGATGTAGGTAACTCAAGTTTGTAACGGGTACCAACTCAAAGATGAAGGTATAAAGGACTTGGACACAATATCTGTCATGTCTGTTTTACTGAATGAGAGTCACAAAGACTATATTGTTGCCTTCTTTTACTGGCAATTTCTGAGCTTTATCTGGAGACACGAGGTTCAAACTAGGATAGAACTAGAATGAAACGGTCAAACAAGACTTCAACTGAAGAGGAATGAACTCATCAGGATTTACAACTGAAACAACCATCTTCCACGAGGCATAGATCTCTGTGGGGAACATGACCAATAAAAGGTATTTTGTTGCTTATGAGGATACTCTATATGGAGAGATTGACTCAACCCACAATATAAACAAGGAAACAAGGTGCATATGAATGCAAGCATGATATGTCATAGATATGCATGAATATTTAGTAATGAATGCATGATGGACAGACAAAACTAGGAATAACTAAAAATGTTAACAGCTGCATAAGGACTTGCTGGAGATTTGCACTGAGACTCGCTAGGGAGTAGTACAAAGACTTGATGGGGAATTGGTACAAGAGCACCATGTCCAGGTTTCTTTAAAAGTCTGTCTCTGCTGAGGATTCCGTAGAAGAATGGAGATGCCTTCTACTTCAAAAATGCAGGAGATTCCCTGTGGTTCTTGAATTTGTGAGGTATATGAGGATTGGACCTTTCTGAGGACTCCGCTGGGGATACAAGGTGTTATCCTCTGGAAATAAGATAATATTATAAGAGAAGTCCTGCAATTCTTGAATTTGCTGATAATGCAGAAGGGATTATTCTTCTGGAAGACTCCGCTGGGGATAAAGTCCGCTGGGGATAGGTGGTATCTTTCCAGGGAATAAGAATATAGGGGAAATCTATCCTTGATTTTTTTGCTTTAATTATCATGGAGACTTTCTGTATCTGAAGACTCTGCAGGGGATTATGGTGTCTGATATCTGGTTACGAGATTTTTCCTCTAGGAGACTCTGCCGGGGAACAGTGATGTCTGACCTTTGAATATAAATGAGAATTCAGGAGAAATCCTGCAATTCTTGAATTTGCTTAAAATGCATAACACACTCTTCTTTTACTACAAAACATTACTGAGGAGGAGACATATCCTTCTATTGAATGGACAGAGAACAACAGGAGATTCCCTGTAGTTTCTGAATATCAACTTTCTTCACTCGCTGAGGGATGGAGACCTCTGTATTACTCCTGCTCAGGGAAATCAAATCTTCCTTCTCATCCTCTGCTGGGGATATTGCTGATCCCGCCTTAATAAATTACTGGGGAAATACCTGTAGTAATCCCATAGGCCAAATCTGTAACTTAAAACCTGGATCAAAGTCTTCATGATCAATTAACCGGGGAGTCTTCATGATCAATTAAACTGGGGAGTCTTCATGATCAATTAACTAGGGAGTCTTCATGCCCCAAGTGAAGGGAATAAACTTCTTGAAATATTTCTTGCATGATCTCTTGAGGAAAACTAGGAAGCATAGCTGGGGATATCCAGAATCACAACCTCTGCTGGAGAAATATTACTGCCAAGACACCTGTGGAGATTTTTTCATCATATACATATAAGGATAGTAATATGAACATGTCTAGTTGGAATCACATGATTTCAGAATTACTGGGACCACATGTCTCAATCCTTTTATTGATGTCCACAAATCAAAATAAATAATCTTTATATTTTTCAAAAACTGTTTTTAATTCAAAACTTTTGTTTCAAAACATATCTGTCAAAGTAAAAGAACTTTCGTAAATTGAAATGAAAATTAAGAGTGCCAAGAAATATAGAAAGGCTCAAATTGATTTGATAGGATGGTAATCAGCCAACAGCGTGATTCCATAGATCTTTACAAATTGGAAAATGGTAATTTCGTGGAAAAAGGGTACGTTGAACTACAATGACATCATTCTCTCTTCCACTTTTGACCTGTATTGCAGCCTTGAGAAAGTTGGAGAACTGTTGAAAATATTCTGATACTTCAATGATCTTATCTCTGTTATGCAGTTACTTGCCTGAAATCCCTAACTTTTGCCTAGATTGCCCTTTCGGGTTTTCAATCTACCGGGATAATATTCTCTTTGTTTTTTTATGTCTCTAATTTCTGCTTGGACCGCCCTTTCAGGTTTTCAGTCCACCGAGACGCTCATTTTTGCCTAAGCCGCCCTTTCGGGTTTTCAACTTAGCGAGCTGTTCTTTTCATTTTTTAGGCGAAGTATTTCTTGACTGCATCTGTATTCACGGGACGTGGAAGCTCTTCACCATCCATGTTTGTAAGAATTAAAGCACCGCCTGAGAAGGCTTTCTTGACAACATAGGGTCCTTCATAGTTAGGAGTCCACTTGCCCCTAGAATCATTGTGAAATAGTATCATCTTCTTGAGCACAAGGTCACCCTCTTTGAATTCTCTCGGCTTAACCTTCCTATCAAATGCCTGCTTCATTCTCTTTTGATATAACTGTCCATGGCACAAGGCAGTCATTCTTTTTTCTTCAATCAAATTCAACTGATCGTATCTGCTTTGACACCATTCAGCCTCTGACAACTGAGTTTCCATTAGTATCCTCATTGATGGAATTTCAACCTCTATCGGTAACACAACTTCCATACCGTATACAAGTGAAAATGGGGTTGCCCCAGTTGAAGTACGGACTGATGTTCTATATCCGTGTAGTGCAAAAGGCAGCATTTCATGCCAATCTTTGTAGGTAACAACCATCTTTTGAATGATCTTCTTGATATTCTTATTTGCAGCTTCAACTGCCCCATTCATCTTGGGACGGTAAGGAGAAGAGTTGTGATGCTCGATCCTGAAACTTTCACATAATTCATCCATCATTTTGTTGTTCAGATTGGAGCCATTGTCAGTGATGATCTTGTTTGGAATGCCATATCGGCAAATGAGATTATTTTTGATGAATCTGACCACCACTTGCTTTGTCACCTTTGCATACGAAGCTGCTTCCACCCATTTGGTGAAGTAATCAATTGCCACGAGAATGAAACGGTGTCCGTTGGAAGCTTTGGGTTCAATCATACCGATCATGTCAATGCCCCACATTGAGAATGGCCAAGGAGCAGAAATCACATTCAAAAAGGTTGGTGGTACATGAACCTTATCAGCGTAGATCTGACATTTGTGACACTTCTTTACAAATTTGTAGCAATCTGATTCCATGGTCAACCAGTAGTAACCAGCTCTCAACATCTTTCTTGACATAGAGTGGCCGTTTGCATGAGTACTAAAGGACCCTTCGTGAACTTCTTTCATCAACATTTCTGCTTCCTTTTTGTCAACACATCTGAGTAAGACCATGTCATAATTCCTCTTATAGAGCACATTCTGATTAAGGAAGAAACTGCCTGACAATCTTCTCAAAGTCTTTTTATCTTTTTCTGTTGCTCCAAGAGGATACTCCTGAGTCTGAAGGAAATGCTTGATATCGTGGTACCATGGTTTATCATCAAAACTGGCCTCAGCTGTAAACACATGTGCTGGTCTATCAAGTCGCTTGATCACTGGGTACTTCGTTTGGAAAACCCACTTGATACATTAAAGACAACGTAGCTAGAGCATCCGCCATCTGATTCTCATCCCGAGGAATGTGATGCAACTCAACCTTGGTGAAGAAAGTCAACAATCTTCTTGCATAGTCTTTGTATGGGATCAAGCCAGGGTGGCGTGTTTCCCATTCTCCTTTGATCTGATTGATAACTAACGCTGAGTCACCATAAACAGTAAGATTTTTGATGCGGAGGTCAATGGCTTCTTCAAGACCCATGATACAGGCTTCATATTCAGCAATGTTGTTTGTACATTCAAAACAAATTCTTACCGTGAAAGGAATATGAGAACCTTCTGGAGTGATAATGACTGCACCTACTCCATGTCCATAAACGTTGGAAGCTCCATCAAATACTAAACCCCATTGAGAATCTGGTTCAGGTCCTTCTTTAGGAAGTGGCTCTTTACAATCTCTGGATTTTAGGAACATGACATCTTCATCAGGAAACTCATCCTCATTATCATCGTGATCTTCAACGGGTTGGTGAGCAAGGTACTCAGCCAACACACTGCTCTTGATAACTTTCTGGGTATGATACTCAATGTCGTATTCTGATAATAGCATCTGCCATCTTGCAATCTTACCAGTGAGTGCAGGCTTCTCAAAAATGTACTTGATTGGATCCATTTTGGATATCAACCAAGTGGTGTGACTTAACATATACTGCCTCAATCTCTTAGCAGCCCAAGCCAATGCACAACATGTCTTCTCGAGTAAGGAGTATCGTGATTCACAGTCAGTAAATTTCTTGCTTAAGTAGTAAATGGCATGCTCTTTCTTTCCAGTTTCGTCTTGTTGACCCAGAATACAGCCCATATAATTCTCAAGCACTGTCAAATACATAACCAACGGTCTTCCAGCAACAGGTGGTAACAAGATAGGAGGCTCCATGAGGTACTCTTTGATATTGTCAAATGCTTTCTGACAATCCTCTGTCCAAACACAATTCTGATTCTTTCTCAGCAATTTGAAGATAGGTTCACAAGTGGCAGTCATGTGAGAAATAAACCGGGATATGTAATTCAATCGTCCTAGAAAACCTCTCACTTGCCTTTCTGTTTTTGGTGCGGGCATCTCTTGGATAGCTTTTACTTTATCTGGATCAACTTCAATGCCTTTTTGGCCGACAATGAAGCCCAAGAGTTTACCTGACCTGACGCCAAATGTGCATTTGTTCGGATTGAGGCGAAGACGAAACTTCCTCAATCATTGAAACAACTTCAATAGATCTACTAAGTGACCTTCTTCTGAACGAGACTTCGCGATCATGTCATCCACATAAACCTCAATCTCTTTGTGCATCATGTCGTGAAAGAGCGTTGTCATGGCTCGCTGGTAAGTAGCACCTGCGTTCTTCAACCCAAACGGCATCACTTGATAACAGAATGTTCCCCATGGTGTTATGAATGTAGTTTTTTCCATGTCTTCGGGAGCCATTTTGATCTGGTTATACCCGGAGAATCCGTCCATGAAGGAGAATATGTCAAACTTTACTGTATTGTTTACCAACATGTCAATGTGAGGCAGGGGAAATCATCCTTTGGGCTTGCTCTATTTAAGTCACGATAGTCGACACACATTCGTACCTTCCCGTCCTTCTTAGGAACTGGCACAATATTTGCTATCCACTCTGGATACATTGAAGTGGCAAGAAAACCAGCATCTATTTGCTTCAGAACTTCTTCTTTAATTTTGACGGCCATATCTGGATGTGTTCTTCTCAATTTCTGTTTGACCGGTGGACATTCTGGCTTCAAAGGTAGCTTGTGCTCTACGATGTCAGTGTCGAGACCAGGCATATCTTGATAAGACCAAGCAAACACATCTACATACTCTTTCAACAGGCTGATCAATTGCTCCTTGACCTGTGGGGATAACAATGCTCCAATTTTGACTTCTTTCACATTTTCTTCCGAACCCAAGTTGACTGTTTCCAAAGGCTCGTTGTATGGCTGAATAGTGTCTTCTTCATTTTCAAGCTGGCGGGCGACCTCTTCTGGAATCTGATCCCACTCTTCCTCTTCAGCTTCGAATACAGAATGTTCAAAGTTGGGAGAGGGCATGATGTCATTGTGTTCAACGGGTTTAAGTAACCTGTACAAACAATTGTTTTTAGAGGACTGACCATGACATGCAAAAATGTGTTCTTTTTAAGGTTTTTTTTTTGTGTTACCATTTTCCGAAAAAGCTGAAAAGATAAAAGGACACAAGTGTATAGGAACACAAAAGATCTTTTTCATGGATAGTACGTTTTTGACAAAAGTGCCCATTTTACAAAATTAATGCTTCGCGCTTTGGGCTAAAGCGGAAGATTTTTGAAAACTGAAAAGCTTAATTACTTTGATATGTGGACACAATGTGGGATGTCAACTGCGGTCCAGTTCTTCATAACTACTCCAGTCGCCATTCTGTCTTTCCCTCGAAGAGCTTTTATCTCTTTTTGTAATTCCGCAAACTGATCCTGGAATTCATCCATTCTATCATTGAGACCAGGATCCTCACTTGGGGTAGGGCCGTGATAGACAGGTTCTCCTAGGTGAGGAGTATAGTGAACAACGGGAGGCACATTAGTGAAGACAGGAGCATTTGGTGGAACGAACTCTTGTTGATATCTATCTTGATTAAGATCCCTGGGTATTTCCCAAGGACGGGATGTTGTGATGGTAACAGAAGTGACTGGGACAACGTTGATTTCTGAAGCGATGACTGTAGTGACGGGTGCTGTTGTTGTCTGATTCTGAATTTGAGGTTGATTCTGTGCCGAAGTCTGTCCTGAATTATGAACTTGAGCCCTAGCCTGGGCTTCCTCTGCTTGTAGACGGGCGGTTAACATTTGGTTGCGCATCTCTGCTGCCTGTGCTTGCGCCTGGATCTGTGCATCTTGTGCTTCGGCAACCTGAGCTTGTGCTGTTTGAAGTTGAGCAGCTTGGGCTGCTTGGTTTGCTATCAATGTCTCGACCATAGCAGAAAGGCGGTCAACCTGAGCTTTCAATTCTCTGTTCTCGTTATCTGTTATCTCCATTCTTCTTTTGTAGTTGGCTCTTGTGTTGTAATTATGCGTCAGCTTGAAATGGATCTGCTGGCGGGAAGCAACTGTTAGAAGACTGGACCAAGACAGACACCCTGTATGCACGTGATGCATGGATATGCAAAATGAATGATTTTCCAAGGAACTCTAAGTGAAGGAAAAGATAGAATTGCAAACATTTTTGATAACAAAACAAAGTTATCAACCCAAAATACAACCAAGAAAACCATTTAAAGACATGTGTCATCAGGATGAGCATAAACAAGTAGGAGTTGTCCTTCAAGTCTCTCAATTCTTTCTTCATAGGCCTTCTGCATAAAAGCTTTCTCCTTCACCAAACTGTCTACAAGACCTTTCCATGCACCTGAGGACTGTGGAATCTGGGAGTAATTTGTTGTGCCTGAGGAAAATAAATCCTCTTGCACCCTTGGACGTTTACCTGCACGATCTTCTCCACTCTGCTCCTTTAACTGTCTCTGAAGTTCTTCATTTTCCATTTCGAGCACCTGGGCCTTATCCTTCCAAGCGTCTCTCTCTTTCTTGACCCTCTCCAAGGTGGCTTGGAGTTCTTCTTTGTCATCTAGCGGAAGGTAGGGGGTCTTCAACGGAGCGGGTTTGATAGGATCATGATGTGGGTATGGCATTTTCAACTGTATAGCTCTGGCTCTGATCCACTGGAGGTACGACTCATAGGAGGTACAATCTTTCTTACCCAATTCAAGTCTCCCTTTGCGACAAACACGATGCCAAGCTCTTACTACTCTCTCTTTCATGGTAGGGTCCTCCTCGTTATCCCTCAAGAAAATACCTTCTAAAAGAATGTTAGGAGGCTTGTCCTTCATAAGGTAACGAAGTTGTCTCATAGCAAGTACTGGATTATAAGAAATGATTCCCTTTGTGCCCATGAGGGGCACATTGGGGAACTCCCCGCAACTATCAATGATCTTCACATCGTCTAAAACTCTACTATACCATGCAATATCTGACTGGGTAAGAGACATAATCCTCTATGACCACTGAAGTCCTGACTTGCGATCCCAAAAAGTAGCTGACTTAGGAAGATGAGAGACAAACCATTTGTAGAGTAACGGTATACAGCAGACTATGGTTCCTCCTCCTTTCAAAGTACGGTAATGGATGGAATGATAGGTGTCTCCGAGCAAAGTTGGAACAGGATTACCACTTAGGAAGATGCGTATAGCATATGAATCCACAAAACCTTCAATATTAGGAAATAGTAACAAACCGTAGATCAACAAGGCGAACAGATGCTCCACAATAATATCACAACCTTGACTGGCAAAATAAGAAACCTTCCCCATTAAGAACTTGGCAGTGAAACCTGGAAGTCCTCCTTTGGTGGTGAAGTTATTCTTGAGTTCTGACTTCTTCATGTACAACACTTTTGCAAGAGAACTGTGCTCGGGTAACTTTTCTGAACCAAAGAAAGGTACTGTATCAGCAACTGGGATGTGAAGCAATTGGGCATACTCTTCCAATGTAGGCATGAGTTGATAGTCTGGGAATGTGAAACAGTGATAGACTGGATCATAGAACTGTACTAATGTCTGCAATAACCCTTCTTCCATCCTAAGTGTCAATAAAGATATAAGTGCCCCATATCTGTCTCTGAAACCAATAGGATCTGCGATCGAAGAAACCAGTTTCTTTAGTTCATCTATCTTTGGATTGATGATATTGTACTTTTTCACACTTCTCCGTCCAAAATCCATGTTTCCTGCAATATTTGCAATCCTCACTTTAAGTTCCTTGGAAAAAGGTTGAAATGATGGGAATGAATGCATGTCATGCATGAATGCAACAAACACAAACATGGTCAAACAATACAAGGCTCAAAGTTCATCACCAGCATGGAGTTTAGGACAAAGCCCCAAGATAAGTTCTAAGGTTCACCTGCCAAACGGGTTCTAAAAGTTCCCAAGGTTATGGATCCTTCTTCGGATAATACCGGGTTAAGCAACTGCTCGCTTTCCAATATTATTCTCAAAAGAATCTCGCTTGAGTGTGATATCGCGTATCAACCAAACCAGACTTTTGGTCCGAAGTGGTCACCGCATCACATCCTAAGTAAGGCCAAGATGGGGTAAAGGTAAACTAAGGTCCTTGGCTTCACGGGCCCGTCGAAAGCAACAATGCCTCACAAATGACTTGTTTAGCACTATCACCCTCAAAGAGGCCTCCACCAAGCGAACAAAGGCTCAAGTCAACTCGGTAAGGATTGTCTCCTATCAAGTCAACCTGAATTATCATCCATCCTATCTCAAATGTGCCCCAAATCCGGGTATAGGATTTATCACAAGTATCCCCCAAAACCCAAAATAACAAACATTACAAACAATACAATTTAGCAAATATTCACAAAGCAAACATATAAACAAGCAAAGATAGGCTAAACCCTCAAATAAGTTTAATCATGTAAATCCCCAGCAGAGTCGCCATTCTGTCGCGGCGGGATTTTTCACGAGATTAAGTATTGATTGAACTTAACCCGTTTGAAAAATATTTTAAATGCAAGAGTCGCCACCGTCTTTTATTTTATCCAAAAAGAGGAAGGGAAAAATAACGATAAATCCCTTTAGAGTTACGGGTTCGGGGGTTGGTTATGCAAAGGGAAGGTATTAGCACCCTCTACATCTGTGGTACTCCACAGGAACCTTTTTGCTTATGTTTATGTGAATGCTTTGCTTTTTTCGCTTTGATCGTTTGATTGGGGAGATGAGAAAAGAACTTGATTTTATTACTTTTGGACTCGATAAAGTCGTAGACTTCATGCCTACGTATCTCCAAGGCGCAATGGAGAAATCAGAATCCACGTAGTTCTCCCAAAAGAAAAAGGGGAAAGTCTGTTTTGTTGATTTTAGATTGGCGTGTCTTGCCATCTCTTGCTCGACCTAGGCGGGAGGCTTCGAGACTGACACGTCCTTTTGAAAATGTTTTTAAACTGAAAAGCCAAAGCTGGCAAAGGATTTGAATGAGCCTAAACCCTGAAACAATAAATAAATGGGCTCATTATAAGGAAGCCCAAGAGTAAGCTTGTGAGTGTGTGAAAAGGGTTTCTTAAACGGCGACCGTTGGAATCGCATCGGGTTTCTCTTTTTTGGATTTTTCGATTTTTTAACATAAAACGTGAACAATACGATTAAACACACAATACAGAACATAAAAAATGCGAGAAAGTAAATTATTACAACACAGTTAGCTATGAATAGTTAGTATTACGAATAGTTAGTGGAGTTAATCGAGCTGAAACTGAAACGAAACGGTTAGTAACAACATAAACAAATATAAAAAAACAATATAAACATTTACTTTAGACAAAATAAACATTTGATATAAATAAACATTTAATTAAAATAAACATTTAAACAAATAATTAATTTAACTAACATTTAAATAAAACACATATGCAAAATAATAATAAAAGATAAACAATATTTAGTAAACAAAAGTAATAATATATATATATATATATATATATATATATATATATATATATATATATATATATATATATATATATATATATATATATATATATAATATATATATAAAATATAAATATATATATATATATATATATATATATATATATATATATATATATATATATATATATATATAAATATAAATATATATATATATATATATATATATATATATATATATATATATTATTTTTGTCTATTATATATATATATTATTTTTGTCTATTATATATTATTTGTCTAAATGTACATATATATATATATATATATATATATATATATATATATATATATATATATATATATATATATATATATATATATATATATATATATATATATATATATATATATATATATATATATATATATATATATATATATATATATATATATATATATATATAATAGATAAATAATATATTAAAACACATGTCGGCAAGCCGGAACTTTGCCGATTTCAGAGATAAGTGAAGAATATTACCTTGTGTGAAGAGGATGAACTTCTGATCGTCCAAATGATCGACCGAAAGCTGGAAACCGTCACCGACGCAGTGCTGGCTGCCTTCGTGAGTACCTGACTTCAACGTCGCTTTTGATCGGTGAAACGACGCCGGAATGAAATGAACCTTGGATATTTGTGACCTGGACTCAACGAACTTCAAAGATATGAAATCGGTTTTGTGTTTCGGTGAATAATCGGGACGATTTTGGGTTGCCGAAAATGAAGAACAAATGAAATACGGTAATGCTTTTGGAAAAATATTTCTTTTCAATTCTCTGTTTCTCTCACCACACGTTTTTTCCTTACTGATCCACCTCTTTTTTTTTCTTTTCTTTTTTCTTACTAACCACATCTATATATATATATATATATATATATTTAGATTACTTAAACAATAAGAAACCTAAAAAATATCTAACATAAATTAATAATATATATTTAGATTACTTAAACAATAAGAAACCTAAAAAATATCTAACATAAATTAATAATATAATTTATATATTTATATAATAATAATAATAATAAACTAATATAATATTAATCCTAATTAAATAAACTAATTAACAACTAAACACAATTAATATTAAGCACAAATAATATTAAACGGCACACGATTAAAATACGATAAAATCGAGCGACACGAACGCGATAAAAACGATGACAATTTGCACAGTAAAACAGACAAATTGATAAAACCAATAAACCAGTAAACCGGTAAACCAGTAAAATCAACAACACGACTCAAACAGACTCGATTAAATCACACGGCACAACACGTAATTAAATAAACAACCCTAGGCAATAATAAAATCAACACGACATCACGAAAAACGCTGACAAACACAATCACAAATAATCGGACAATACGAAAACTCTAATATATTCGAAATACAGTCAAAATACCGACAAACAAACAATTAAATAGATAAAAACGCACAAAACCTAATCGAAGCGATGCCACGCACAAAAGAGATAAGCGAGATAAATACGAGGCAACGATATCGGCCAGGTTTTGCTAAAACAACGAAATACAACGCGGTAAGCAACGAAAACACACAAAACCTAATCAAACCAGTTGTCATGCGAAGTTTAAGAAATTGAGATGAATACGAGACAACGAGATTAATCAGGATATGGTCAACAAAACCAAAGTCAAATTTTGGGGTGCGACACCATGGTAAGAATTAAATTTTTGGGAAGTGACACACTGTGTCGTATAGGATATTACTTGAGGACGAGCAATAAGCTAAGTTTGGGGTTGTGATCGGTCACCATTTCACTATGTTTTCATTGCTTATCCGACAAGAAACCAAGGATTTTGAGACACTGTGTACGCATGATGGTACCTTTAAAGTTAATTTTCATTCCCGTAAGTTATTTAAGCAATTTTATTAATTGTCAGTCTTATTTTTTGTTTTCGTGATTTTACACTTTGGTTGTCGTGTTTATGCCCTCCAGGTCCACGGAGAAGATCCAACAGACTCAATGCGAGAAAGTGGAAAGTTCTGGCGGTCGAAAAAAGAAGATTTCGCAGTTCAGGAGGCCTGACACGACCACTCATGTCACCTGACACGGGTCGTGTCAGGAGGAAGACCAAGAAAGAATAAGTAATGCCCAAGATAGTGGCCTGACACGGCCCGTGTTAGCCTGACACGGCTATTGTCAGCTCAAAACGTTAATTTTCCAGTTTTCAGGCTTTTTCACCGGGCTTAAGCTGCAGGAACGTTTTGGAGATTTCCACCTTCTGCCAAGGGATTTTCACTATATTAGGAGAGTTTCTACAAAAGAAAAGATCATCTTGGAACGAGGCGATCACAACATTGTCAGACAAGCAAGGATTATAGAGATCAAGGAATTCGGAGAGCGGAAGGTTTTCATGAGCGGAAGCGATTGAAGATCCAAGTCATCTAATTACTTGTAATGTGTATTTTTTTATCATGAATCTGTTTTGAACAATATGAGTAGCTAAATCCCCAATGCTAAGGGTGTCCCTGATTTAGAGTTGTAATGACTATGAGTTTACGATTGTATTTATAATATTTTTTTTACGGTAATCTTTTGATGCGTTTAATGCTTTCTCTTTCGGACCAATCGAGATTGTTGTATGGTTATCAATAAGGCTGAACCGTCATTGATAAGGTTTTCATAAGATTACTCTGCAGTAGATATCACCTAGGACTAGAGATACCCTGTGTGAATCAGAACATTCTTGATATAATAAAGCTTAACTTCACTCTAATTGCATATGGACGTAGAAATTAGGGTATAATGATTAAATGTTTTCTCACCAAGGACTTGAGAGAAAATACCATTGAGAACAGATGCAATATTTGTTGATGCAATAGTGACTCAGAGTTGTTACAGAGATAAATCATACACCTTCCTTGTCATTGTTACTCATATTTTTTATTATTTTCCTCAATTGTTACCGGATAAATCAAACCCTTATTTTTTATTATTATTTTTCTTTGCTTTTATTTTTATAATTTTAAATTAAAAAACCCCAATTATAATTTTTATTCATAATTTTTGTTTAATTGAACGATGAATTAAACTTAATATTAACTTGCAGTCCTTGAGATCGACATTAAGAACATTTTCCCGTTATTACTATAACAGTCAAAATAGTATACTTGATATTTTTCCGATCAATAGAAATGACTAATATAACTAAACTAAAATTAAATAACAAAAATGTAACAATATAATTATAAGATGAAAGTAAAAATCATAAAATAAGTTAAATTTAACTATAATACTATAATATACCGAATTAACAAACAAATATTAACCGTTTAGGAAGCACATAGTATATGTGCTGTGTTGATGTTGATGCAATATACTAAACCCTTTTCCCCAACCAATAAGCCATGTAGTACTTACCTTATTAAACTAAACAAATCAAAAGAGGCAACTATACCAACGCAACGTCACACGTCAAAAGAACCAAAAAAGGTGCGCGATTCACTTCCCACCCCTTTAAGCCAATACCATATACTATAAATACATATACCCAACAAACTCTCTTCAAATTCACTTCGTTACTTATCAATAATTTAACTTATGGGTATCAAAAAAGTTGAAATGTCAGCTGCTGATCCTATTCCTCTTGTTACACCATACAAGATGGGAAACTTCAATCTCTCCCACAGGTAACTTTGTTCATAGTATTAGTAACATTTTTCATTTCAATGCTTATTTATTAATTAACCATTTTCACTTGCTTCATTTTTTCAGAGTTGTTTTGGCACCACTCACTAGAACAAGATCATACAACAATGTTCCTCAACCTCATGCTATCCTCTATTACTCTCAGAGAGCATCTCAAGGTGGTCTTCTCATAACAGAAGCTACCGGTGTCTCTGATACTGCCCAAGGCTATCCAAACACACCAGGTATTTGGACTAAAGAACAAGTGGAAGCATGGAAACCAATTGTAGATGCTGTTCATGCTAAAGGCGGTGTCATCATCTGTCAGATTTGGCATGTTGGAAGGGTTTCAAATTCATGTATGTGTAATGTATCTATTTGATAACTAACACCAGTAGTTATTTTTTATACTCTCTCAATGAATGTATATGTTTCTTGTTATTTTAACAGGCTATCAGCCGAATGGGCAAACACCGATATCTTCTTCGGACAAGTCACTCACAAGCAGTCATGCACAACAATTCACGCCACCCAGAAGGCTAAGCACCGACGAAATTCCTGATATTGTCAATGACTTCAGACTTGCTGCAAGAAATGCTATCGAAGCTGGTAACTTCACTTATATTTTTTTAGAATTTCTTTAAACTGCATTTTGCAAATCAGTTAACATGCTTAATTGGATGTAAATGGTAGGTTTTGATGGGATTGAAATACATGGGGCTCATGGCTACTTAATTGAACAATTCATGAAGGATGAAGTGAATGATAGAACAGATGAATATGGTGGATCCATTGAGAACCGTTGTCGATTTGCTTTGGAAGTTGTTGAAGCTGCTGTGAATGAAATAGGGGCAGATAAAGTTGGAATAAGATTATCACCTTTTGCAGAACATTCAGAATGTGGAGACTCTAGTCCTAAAGAATTGGGACTTTATATGGTGAATGCTCTCAATAAATATAATCTTCTTTACTGTCACATGGTGGAACCAAGAATAAAATCTGCTTTTGAAGTGGTTGATAATAGTCCTCACAGTTTGGTGCCAATGAGAAAGGCTTTCAATGGCACTTTCATAGTTGCAGGAGGTTATGACAGACAAGATGGAATCAACGCTGTAGCAGAAAACAAGACAGATCTTGTTGTTTATGGTCGATTGTTCTTAGCTAATCCAGATTTGCCAAAGAGATTTGCACTTGATGCTCCTCTCAACAAGTATAATAGGGAGACATTCTACACTTCTGATCCAGTTCTTGGTTATACTGACTACCCATTTCTCGACTGATGAAAGTATGTTGGAGAATTCCATGGTAGAGTACCATATTAAATAAGTTTTTTTCCCTCTTGTGCATTGGTTTTAGTAGTGAAGTTGGTCACTTAAATAAGAAAGTTGTTGCTTATAGTAGTTTTTTCTATTGATTCGTATCATACTTCTCTGCTAGGACAAACTATCTGTAAAACTATTATATATGAGTTTTGTGTTAGTATGACTATTATGTACTTATATTTTAATACCGCATTCCATTATACTTCTTTCTACTTATGTTCTCTCCATACCAATCTGAATTATAAAAACTAACCAGCTTATCTCTTTAGCCCTCGGGTTTGAAAAATAAGATGTCATGGTCTATTGTACCCTAGATATCTCATGAGTTTGAGTTTGTTGGTTGCATGCATATGTGAAAGTTTAAGTTCCTGCATTAATTTGTTTAACACACATAAACCGTGACATATATCATGTATGGATTTGCAAGCTTACATCAAGCATCCCACACTTTATTTGTATAGAATATTATCGAAATCTTGTCATCTTCATTTTTTCTAAATTTTGATTTTTCTTCCATAAGAGTATTTGGAGAATTGCAGTTCAACATATTAAATCTCTTCGAGACATCACTGTGAATTACCAAACCTTTCATAGTTGAAATAAATTCAAGGCTAAGAAAGTAATCTAAGTCTCTTAAGTCAATCATATCAAATTTAGTGTCCACGTTGAATTTGAGATTTTCAATCTCATTGTGATTATTTTTTGTGATGAATAAATCATCTACTTATAGACACGTTATGTGGGGATTGTCTTTATTCAGTTTGTCATACAAATTTAATGATCAAATGTACACTTGGAATAGTCAATTTACTTTAGGGACCCATCATTCCTCTTTCTAGGCTTTGGAGCTTATTTCAAGTCATAGATGGTCATATTAAACTTCAAGACCTTATCTTCTTCATCGTTTACAATGAATCCTTGTGGTTGTTCAACATAAATTCCTTCTCAGTATAGACAATAAAAAATGGAGACTTGACATCTAGTTGAACAAGATTGATCATTTTCTAGAAGTTAGCCATATCTATCACAAGTTGATTATCTTATTTCTTGCAACAGGTGCAAAACAATCATGTGGAATCGAGGCCAATATTTTTTAAGAATTATTTTGCAACAAGAATTGTTTTTAGTGTGGCAATGGAGACACATAGGAAGTGTGTCACTTTGTATACCCATTTGACTATAGTAGATCTCTTTTGTCATGGTAAAGAGACTAGATTTTATGTTTGGTTCTTTTTTATTTCCTTAATTTATTTCTCTATAAAATTAATCCACACAAAGGATGTAGTTGCTTCTGCATAGCTAAGCGGCCCCACATCAATAAATAAGGTTAGGTGCACTAGGTATACCTTTAATGTGATCATCTGATTTGGAATGACATCATATATTTGTACACTTCTAGTTGAGAATATAATCCATTGGTATTTTCTCACTTGCTCTACTTGTACATCGCCTCTTTTAGATATATAACGCACATTCTAAGAATGTTTCTTGTTATGGTATTTGCTTCTTCTATGACACATAATCAATTTTTTTTGTTTCTTTAGTCTAGACATGAAGACATGAAACTTAGTTGTAGAAGTTTTTTGTTTCTTTAGTCTAGCAGGTAGAATGGTGTCCTGGTCAGTCGAGCTATCTGAGTACAATACCCATTTTGTTCCTAGAGGAAGTATAAAATATCATATGCTGACAGGTTTTTTTGCCAGATTTCAGGTCACCTGTGGGCGAGGAGGACTCCTAAGTATGGTCACTATTAGTAGATGCTGCCTTGATTCTAAAGGGGAGTGGCGCCAGAATAGTGCTAGAGTGTCTATACAACCTCCTCTTAGAGAAATCATTGAGAATGGAGTTCAAAGCTAACAACAATCATGATGAGTATGAAGCCTCAATTGTTGGTATAAACCTCATCATAAAGATGTGCTCTTCGAGCCTCAGATCTATGAGCGACTCACAACTGACCACAAATCAGGTCAACGTAAAATATTAAGCAAAAGAGGTCCAACTGATCAAATATCTCATAAAAGAATGAGAATTATCTTATTGTTTCAAATTCTTTCTAGTACCAAGAAACCCGACCATAATTAGACATACATACAAGAAACTCTTACTGCCCCTAATATTGAAATAGAAGAAATTAATGTCACTGAAGTCACCCAACCCATAAGTTTGATGGCACCTATAATGTGTTACTTGAAGAAAAACGATTTACCTTCAGATGAGGTTGAGGCGAAGAAGATCCAAAAGCTCGTAGTGAAATATACATGATGTTTGAAAAACTCTATAAAATGGGAAGGCATCCCTCATATTAAGATGTATGTGGGAGGACAAGACCATCTTGTGTAACTATACCTAAGGGGAGGGGGGTGAATTAGGTTTGATGTATTTTTCTAGTTTTCTTTCCCTTTTATTTTTTTTTTTATTTTTGATGAAGAACATAAAACAAAAATGCAAAAAATAAAGTGTAGGAAAGTAAGTGAAACACAAGAATTATACTAGTCTCCCTTAACTTCAAGGGTGTATCTAGTTCATTCACACTCCGTGAAGGATTTTTACTATGTTAGATATTGCTACATCCTCACACCAAATCCCTCTACAACCTTCTAACAAAATCAAGAAATCACACCACTTTCTTTTCTTACAACATTCAGAGAAAGAACACTACTTTCTCCTAAACTTGCTTGTTGCCACAAACTTAGTGAACAAGTTCACTACTACGGAAAATACATATCACAACGGTTGAAAAAAGGGATACCACCATGTCGGACCAACTGTTGTGAGGTAAGCTATAACTATATGTACGATGCTTTCCACCATAGTTGTGCGACCGTGATTATAAGTTATGTAACATGCTACCTACCACAACAGTTACTTTAAACAAGCGTTGTGATATTCTTTAATGTGTAATATTTTACAACAGTTGGTATAAACAATTGTTGTGATATATACACTTGAGTTTATTATAAATTATGTGGAAGGCTTATTTCACCAATGCTCACTAAATATATAACCTTTTAATATGATCTAGAACATTATAATATGACAAATTTAGTTATATTAGAAGAACAAGTTCACGTTCAATGCTAGACAAGAGTTTTTCAATTCTGTATCAACATTTTTATTTAACAATTCAAACTTTGTTTAATGATCCTAGTTCTTCAAACGCCCATTCCTTAACCTCTAGTTCATTTTGAAAAATATTATTTACTTTGCAAACTAAATTAGAGGTGGAGAGAGGGGTGGTTAAAGAACTACAATAATTAAATAAAGTTCTAACGGTTAAAGAACAATATGAAGATAACGGGATGAAGTTTTCTTGTCTAGAATTGAATGCGTACTTGCTTTCTAATATAAATTTATCTATCATATTATAATTTTCTAATGCAATCTGAAAAAAGTTATACATTTGATAAGGGATTGGAAAAACACTCAAACCACATAAGATATAATAAATTCATATTTTAAATAAACATTAATAACATTCTTCAACAACAAACCATAAACAACATACACGATACAACAAACATATCAACTCATAAATGTTTCAAAATTATACATGTCGCATAATGGCATCCATAATGAAAGAAGGATGAAGTTGTAGTTATAGTTGCAAACTTATGTCTATTTTGAATGGATGCCATTCTGGATCTTTCACACAGGTTTGCAACACTCACTTTATCTTTGTCCTTGTTATTGAAACAAATATCCCTATCTACAAGTCAAAATAAGTAGAAAGTTCAAACATTATGAAACAAACTATTTAAACATAAACAATAATACAAAAACAGATTTTGAAACATAAACTATAGTGAAGACGGACTTATAAAGTAGTCATTTGCTAAGATTTGATGCAACAAAGGTATCCTTCGAAAAATACAAGTTGGTTGCATAAGTTTGGGGTTTCCATATAAGAGAGACGGGTAATAAAGATGTTTGGGTCATATTTTGAGAGAGACGAGTGAAAGAGATGTTAGAGTTTTGTTTTAAGAGAGACAATTGTAATGTACTGAAGCGGGAGATATTTTCGCTTATATATAAATAAGTAACACCTTTCACCACGGTTGACAATATGAACCGTGATGAAATGATTACAACTTACACCACGTTTGATTATAAAAATCATGGTGATATACAAGGTCAAACTCATTATGTCAAGATAAATGAAAAGTTGTTGGTGTTGGAATTTGAACCATTTCACTCCAGGTTCATTTCAGTACGGTTGATATCTATGACTGTTGTGAAATTTCCTTTAGTAAATACAAAAAAAAATGCCCAAAAAAGAACTATTACCACGGTTAATAGAATACCGTTGTAATATTGGTGTTACATAAGGTTTATTTTGTAGTAGTGGTTACAACATATTTATACAAATAGATTGAGTACAAGTGATTTTGGATGATTTCCAAAATTATGAAATTTATCTTCTCTTTCTAATGGTTGAAGAAACTTTTTATCTGATGTATGAAATTTATGCAGTAAAAGTTTCTAAGAGAATTGTGTATGAACACTATGAAAAGTAGGTGAATTGTTTGAAAAATGTAATGAAATAGGTAAATTGAATTCCGAAAATTTTGTGTTTTAAATACACCATAAGATGCCTCTAGGATGAGTAGTAATAAATGGGAAAAGTTCATGATGGATTCTAATGTTTTGGAAAAGCTTTAGTGAACATGTGCAATAAACAAACATCATAATGATTCAAAATTTTCACAATGCATCAGGAAGCAATCAATTGATTATTTGGATTAATCAATTGTTTTATTCCAACGTTAAATTTTTTGACAAAATATAAAGCATAAATCAATTTCTTAAATGCATCATGTTGTTCCTTTTGATTGGCTGCATTATGAAAAACAACATGGAGTGTATAAGATGTTTTGGTGAATAAAAGGACACATGTCAAATACGATGTTCCAGCATGTGTGCAACATCTAACCTTTGTCAGCAGACCATGGTTGTTATTATTCTAAGTGAAAATTATGGTTGTATTTCAATCAGATTCGTTGCTATCTTTTAGCAATGTGTTATTTAAATATTTTTGTTGAAAATGACACATTTATTTGGAGTTTTAAATTTGAATAAAAACAAATCAAATCTTTTTGTTGGAGATTTTTTGAAAAACAAAATCAAAACAAAATCCTCTACAAATATGAATGTGATCAAATATTATTCCCTTTGGAGAAAAGCCCAGAAGTTGCAATGTTATTTAAGGAGACTTAAACCTAATTATTACGGTATTCTCAATTATTGAATATCTTTATGTTAGGGTTTCTATTTTAAGCCCTTTTTTGATTTATTATTTTTGCACCACTCTAGCGCCTGCATTCATATCTAAAGGCATAAAGATTGGTTTGATAGTTGACTTTGTTGGCGTAAGCCCTAGAGGCCAATACTTTTGGTACTTGTATCAAATTATTTATTAATAATAAAAGGCATTTTCTTTATTATGGTTGATTAATAAAGTCCCTGGAATAGATAGTCCGTTTAATGTATTAAGTGTGACTTAATCATGAGAACACATTAAACATAAGGACACTATTCTTAAAGTATCCGTAGTCGAGCTTTAATGTGAAGTGGGATAACATTAAAGCATTAAGACTATTATGTTTGTAGACTGATGATCACATCTCATGGATCATGGATAAAGAGTTATCAAGTCTTAAACATAGGTATGAATATTAGGAGTAATATTTATACCGGATTGACCCGCTATGAGAATACTATATAGAAAGTTATGCAAAGTGTCATAAGTTATTCTCATGGTGATAATAGTGTATACCACTCTTCGACCTGAAACCACTATGGATCCTAGATGTAGAGTCGAGTGATTTGTTGCTGATCCAACGTTGTCCGTAACTGGATAACCATAAAGACAGTTGATGGGTACTCCACGAAGCATGCTGAGGGACATGAGTGTCCTAGATGGAATTTGCCAATCCTGCGTAACAGGATAAATGTCTATGGGCCCAATATTGAACTGGACAAGGGTGACACGGTCTATACCTTGTGTTCAATATAGACATAAGGGCAAAGGGGTAATTATACACATAATTATTATCACAGGAGGTTTTGTCAGATCACATGACATTTTCGTGACTTGGGTAGCAGTGATGTGTTGCTAGATACCGCTTACTATTTATTATGTTAAATGCGTGATTTAATATAATTGCCAACACCGCGAAAACCTATAGGGTCACACACAAAGGACGGATTGATGAGAGATAGAGTAACTAAGGAACACTGTAAGGTACGGTGCACTTAAGTGGGAGACGAAATATGGTAAGGTACCAAATACTTAAGTGATTTTGGGCATATTATAAGATATGGGCCAAAATACACTTAAGTGGGCTTTTTAGCTTGAAGCCCACACAAGTGGTTCTATAAATAGAACCCCTTAGGTAGAAGCATTGTCACTCCAATCCACTCAGACAGAAATTCAAGTAGAGACTTGGAATTTTGTTTCCCTCTTTCTCTCACTCAAAGCCTTCATTCATAACAGCTAGCACTACGATTGAAGGAATCCGTTCGTGTGGACTGAGTAGAGACGTTGTCATCGTTCAACGTTCGTGATCGCCCCGTGGATCTGTATCAAAGATTTTGATCATTATCAAAGATCTGCGCCAAAGGTTTGAATCGCAACAAGAGGTAACGATTCTATCACTGATCATGCCCATTCGTAAGGATCACTAAATGGAGAAATTTTTAAATTCCGCTGCGCCTTGGATGGCAATTCTCCTACAGACTTGTCATTTAAATAATTAATATTCTGATTATTATATTGATCACTAGGGTTAGTGGTTGAGACAAAGAAAGAGGGGTCTCATATTTAGGGAGAGTCCTAAATGGAAATACATGAGTATAATTAAGAAGATGGGAATTGAACAAGTGTTAGTCATATAAGACACTTTTTTACTAATTCTATTGAGAGTAGATTTCATTTCTTGGGTTGGAGGCCCCCCAAACGTAGGTGATGTTGCACTAAACTGGGTTAGCAATCCTTTATGTTCTTTATTGCTTTTTGTTTTATTTCATAATTGATGTAAAACTATTATCATCAAGTTGTGCACAGTTGTCCGAGACATTGTGTCCAACATCTATCCCCTTAAGAATAGAATTTAAATTGGTATAAGAGCAGGCACCATGTTCTGTTTGGGTGAGCTTCAGGGAAGATATTTTCTGCTTAGATGGATAACATAAGGATGGAGGATCAATAAATAGACCACATGTCTTTGATGACACCAACTATGTTATTAGAAATCTAAAATGGTTGCTTTTCTTAAATCCATGGACAACAAAACATGGAAGGTTATGATAAAAGGTTGGAAACACCCTGTGATTACCTCTAAAGATGATGAAGCTCTTTGAAACTCAAATTACTTTAATGTTATTTTTAATGGTGTGGATAAGAATATATTTAAATTGATCAACACTTGTATTGAATCCAAAGAAGCATGGGAGATTCTTAAAACTGCTCATGAATGCACATACAAGGTTCGTATGTCAAGGTTGCAACTCCTCGCTAGAAAGTTTGAGAATTTGAGAATGAATGAAGATGAATCCATCTCTGACTTCAACGTCATATTGTGCGACATTGCCCACACTTCTCTTTCATTAGGAGAGAAGATATATGAAGAAAAGCTATCCAGAAAAAGTCTCGGTTCTCTACCTAAGAGGTTTGAAATGAAGGTCTCAGCTATTGAAAAAGCCCAAGACTTAAGTGTAACACTCTATTTCTCGACTCACAAAATAATACAATAATTCAAAGTATATTTTAACCCAAGGGGGTCACACATTCTCAAATAAAACAAATGTTATTAAATTAAACAACTTGCAGCGGAAATAATGAAACATTTAACAACACCTTCACATAGTGTCATCAAATGAAATTACTCAAATAGCATCAGTTTTTGAAATGAACACAGTAATTTTCCAAATAAAAGAAATAACATCCCCTCCCCTATGTTACAATATCAGAACGACACAAAGGGTACTAGAAAAAACGGAAAAACAAAGAACAAGGCAATGACCACCATTCTTCAATACCACAACACTACATGCTACTTGTATCTACAACACGGGCATAAAAGCTACGCGCAAAAAAAAAGGGGTGAGAATAATCCTTACAAATGTTAGTGGTGAAAATAAACAACATTACAGTTAGAAAAATGCATAGATCATTCTCACACAACAACACCAATATAATTTATAACGCAAATGCAAAAGACACTAACTTCCCCTCCAATATGCATGTGGTACTGGATTTTTGGACATCAGAGGTGTATTACTGATTTATCAATGTCTCTGGTTCCTCTCTGAACCTTGTACCTCTCTGGACATGAGACTGTCATGGTTCTTTTTTGAACCTGACCTCATTGGAATGAAGTCCTACCTAACTCCAGTATATATGTATGCATGATTATGGCAGAAAATAGTAATAGAACTCAAACAATCACCAAAATCGTTCTCAAAATTTCATACTCAAACAGGTTCCTCTCTTAAACCATAAGTTTCCCAATTATCAGGCCACACTGTAATTACTCTGAATTACTCAACTCAAATTATTCATATAATTAATTTAAATAATTATATTATAACTCATAAGTTATCAACAACTAAGTAAAATTGTATTATTACTCATGAATTTGTAAGCCAACCAAGATACTCAAAACATCTCAACAGAGTATTTTATCATTTTATTATATATTCATAGCTTATCAAAGGTTATAACAATTTTTATATATAACTCAACAGAGTTCCCAAAGAACTCTAAACAGCTATACAACAATTTCTAAATCTAAAAAATGACTATATTGACAGTCTTTCACAAGTGATAACTCTACTGAACTCTCAGGGCTGACAGCTTGCCTCAAAATTACTCAAAAATAACACAAAGATAACAAAAAGGTCACTGATACTATAATTTCTAAGAAATCATCGAATTGACCTCCGAACTCGAAAATTGTCGAAATCATTATTGACCCGCCCCGATCCGGACCCACCAAACCACCCGATTTGCGGCAGTACGATCGCCATTATCGTGGTTCCCCCCGTTGCGATAACAAATTTTGTGCACGACTACGTGACACCTAAACGTCCATCATCATCGTGGCGCAACCAGCCGCCGCCGAGACACCCCATCGACTGTCGTCATTAGGGCACGAACTGCTGCCGCCGAGGCTCCGACGACGGCGCCACATCGATTTTTGGCCACCACCGCACACCACTTTTCATCCACCGACGACGGCCACCATCATACAACACCACTGATTTTGGCCCCCATCTCGACTTTTTCCAATTTTATGATTTTTGATAAAAAAATCCTGTTTTCCTGACTTTTTGACTTTTCTGACATTTTACGATATTTGGGAAAAAAGCCCAAAAGGGTTGCACAAAAATTCATTGATAAACACAAATATAATACAATTCCCAATTTACCACAAAAATATCACAGATGAATCGTACAATGCATCACAAAAATCCCAAAATGGCATATCATAACATTCACGGATTTATACATATTTTCATTACAGTAACCTCAGGGGTTCTGCCCAAACCCTTTTGGTCACCAACAAGGCCACAAACCAAGAAAACTGAAATGCTGAGATAGGAGCGTAAAAACCCTCACCATCCAGACTGCTTTAAGCCACCCATGAGTTAAGAAATCCCCCATTACCTCAAAGTTTTGAAGGTTGATGGAATTCTTCCCATTTTCTCACGATTGTTGTAACGTTGCTCTCTTCTCATTTCAGATTTCCCTCTTTTGCCAAATTCCAATTTTTCACGTAAACTCTCAAGCCCCTCGCGTTAGAATAAATATAACCATAATAGTTCCAAATTATTTCCACCCCCTCTCACTCACAACCCCTATAATATCTGATTTAAATTAAAATAATATTTTTATTTTATTTTATTTAAATAAAATCCGACTAAATAATTATTCAATAAAAAACCTAAAATATATATTAACTATAAAATATTCGTTTTCTATTTTATTTGATAATTTATCTAATTATCTCTAAATAATTAAAATATCTAATTATTTCTAAATTAAATATTTCTATTTTATTTCTCCGCTCTCAATACTCTACATTCCTATTATTTACTAAATTACTAAAATACCCTTAAATTTCCCCAAAAAAACACATAATAATAACAACAATTCAAACAAGATATATATATATATATATATATATATATATATATATATATATATATATATATATATATATATATATATATATATATATATATATATATATATATATATATATTCACTTAATTAAATCTAATAATTTAAATAAGTTAATAAACTATTATCGGGGTGTTATATTAAACATCGTAAAAGTGGATGAACTCATTGAATCTTTGCAAACCTTTGAGATGGAAATAAATGATAGAACTGAAAATAAAAAAAAGAGTATTGTCTTTATATCCAACACTGAAGAGGATGAAGATCAAGGTGAAAGTCTATTAGATGTTATAGCTCTTGTTGGAGAAAATTTAATAAAGCTTTAAGAAGGTTGGATAGAAAATAGAGGACATATTTCCAAGACAAGATGTCACATATCAGTCCCCAGAGCAAGAACAAAGATGAAGACAAACATAATCGAGGTAAATATGCACAATGTTATGAATGTGAACGGTTTGGTCACATTGAAGCTGAATGTCCTACTTTTCAAAAGAAATAGAAAAAGGGATTGTCAATTACTTGTTCTGATTTTGATGATGAGAATGAAGAAGAAATAGCTAATAAACTGATGTCTTTTATTGGAAATTATGAATCTTATAGTGAGAAACAAAAGAAAATTATAAGTGCACTATTTTTGAAAAAAAAGAGAAACTTGGCTCAACCATTGCAGGTCTGGAAGAGTAGGTTATATTGTTAAAGTTTAAACTTGATAATATGACAAAGTTTTTAAATATGTTGAACATGGCATAATCTAAAAGTTGGAAACATGGCTAATGATGCGAAGGGAATAGGTTTTGACTCCAGCTCAAAGAGCAATGTAGCAAAAGTTCCATTAAGGAATTTGTTTTCTCTATGAAGAAGACTAAAGTAAAGATGGTGAAACATATGTCCTAGCATCATGCTCAACATATGTACCCTTAGTACAAAAGAAACAAGAACTCATCATGGAGATTGATTGCTTGTCGTGGCTATATATAAAATATAGTCTCTCGGGTACTTGACTGCAAGTGCACAGTCTAGTCGCTTTAGTTTTAAAAGATATCGATCCCACAGGGACCTATGGTCAAACTAGTGCTACTATAGTCACTATGTTTAGCTAAGGAAATTGATTAGTAGACGTTCGGGGGTAATATAGTAAATCTAAGGGAAATTTTCGGTTTTAAGAAAGAATTAATGGAAGGGATCAGTATGCAGCGCATTAATCGTGAGGGATTCGATAAGTTACCAGTGAATAGTTTAAATGCCAAATATCTCTCAGTAGAAAATGTTTATTTAAAAGACTTTATCTCACACTCTCGTGGTTGTTGATTCGACCTATAACTTTAAGTCAGAATGTACGCTCTCGCTGTCCCATTTGAAGTCAAAACTACTTTTTAAAAATAAATAAGTTCTAATTGTTTTTAAAGTGCTCTCGCTGTTTTTAAACTCAATGCCTAATTTTTACTATCCAGCTCGAGCCTCACGCTCTCGCGATTGTTGGTTCTCACCTTAGTTAATTTCCCACTCTCGTGGCAAAACCGTATTAAATAGCTTTTCACGCTTTTGTGATAAAGTTAATTAAATTTAAATTAAAAACTTCAGCCTAAAAGGTTATTTGAGAAAAAGGGTTTTCACCGGTTATTATTAAATCCCATCAAATTAAGTTGCTACATACCGATATCGGTAGTTTAGCCGGACATATAAATAAAGCAGACACAAGGCATACACAGATCAACATTGTGGCAAACATGCTTATAACAATAAATGGGCAATAACAATAATAATTCAATAAAAACCTGGAGATCGAAGTACAGAGTATAGCGATTCTTGGAGCACTTGAGCAGTCCTCCACAAGTCGGTAGGCTTTGCTTCTTCAATACAGATTAATAATAAAATAGAATAAAGTGTAGCAATTCCCTAGTGTAGAAAACTACTACTATGGCTAACTGGAAAACTAACTGGAAAAAGGGAAACTATAAAAAGAATGGCGAATACAATAAGGCAACGGAAACAAGGTTGCTGGAAAGAAAGAAAAAATGTTGAATGCTGGAAAGCTAAAAATTAAATTGTGGCGAATACAATAAGGCAACGGAAACAAGGTTGCTGGAAAGAAAGAAAAAATGTTGAATGCTGGAAAGCTAAAAATTAAATTGCAGAGCGTAAATATCAAAGTAGGCGTCCCCAATTTTTCCCATTTGAGTCCTTTATATAGTGTCCATTAGGTCTTGGTAGTTGAGAAAATCAAGGAAGACTTGGTCTTGAGAGAGGAATCTGTGGGAAAAGTTTGTTGGAGGATATTTAGGCACGTTTGGGTGTTTGTTGCTGACTGCTTCAAAGCGCACTTTGTTGCCGCGTGACGCTCGTCATGGGCCTGTGACGGTCGTCACAGTCTGGGTCGTGACGAGTGTCATGAATGTGTGGCGATCGTCACATCAGCAAAATCTGCATTATCTATTTTTCTGGTTTTTCTGTGCTTTTTTTTCCACTTGTTTCTTCTTCTTTTTCTTCCTTTTCTTCATTTTTCTCTTTAGTGCATGGAGATTCAAATACCTGCAAAAAAAACGAATACTTATGCAATAATCGGGATATTAATCGAAATGGTGTGATCTTTGGATGTAAATTAAGGCAATTATCTGATGTGTTTTCGCGTTATCAGAGATGTTGTCATTGTGAAAGATATGGTCAGATAAGGGCTTATTGTTATAAGTTGTATGAATACCATCTGTCTCATAATCATCCAAGGTTCAATAGAAAATGAGGCTAGAACCATCAAGCTATGAAAGTTTGGAAGCCCAAAGAAATTTCTCCATGTCTCATAGCTGACACATCTCTTAGATTTTCCTCAAGAGAAGATTGGTACTTTGATAGTGGATGTTCCAGACACATGACTAAAGAAATAAACTATCTTGAAGAGTTGAAACCCTACTCCAACATTTATGTTACCTTTGTTGATTTACTAATGAAAAAATAATGTCCTGATATGGATCTCTGTGTATCTGCACATCCGACTCAATCGACATTTAAAAAACTTATCAATTACAAATATGAATATCTTGAGAAGAAAATGCCACGAGTAGGACACCTTTTAAGATACCTGAGGGCTATAGTAGTTGCTTTGTAATGGTTAGTGGTTGGATTGGCCGGGAGATGACTATGTTGTTGGGTGATGAATGTGATGTCAGACCTAGTATTTGTCACATATAAGAGTCAGCCAACAAGGCACCTATAACCTGGGATGTTAGGATAAGAAGGATTTGTGTCATTCATGAGCTTGTTGGAGGGATTTGCAAGTGTGGTAACCGGTTTAGATCTAATTAAACCTGTATCAGAAATCAAGTCGAAGAATTATTTCCTTTGGCATAATGTGATGCCTTGTTTAGAATGCGCTACTTGAAGGACAAGAAAATACTTGATTTGTCTAAGGTTTTTGATTTGGAAGGTTTGATGTAGATCATGTTTGATGTGATTAAATTCATCTAGTGAGTTCCCGATAATTATTATGTCATCCACATACACCAAGAGAAGAGTAAATGTGTTAGGTGTTTTCTTAATGAAAAGTGAATGATCAGAAGGAGCTTGATGGAATTGGTGAGCAAGAGGAAGAGACGTGAGTTTTTCATACCATTTTCTACTTTCTTGCTTGAGACCATACACAAACTTGATGAGTTTACATACATGATTGGGCTTGGCTGACTTGATTCCTGGTGGAATGGTCATGTACACATCATCCCACAATTCACCATGAAGACAAGTGTTATTTGCATCTAATTGGTGAATTAACTAGTTATGGATGGTTGTTAAGGCAATGACTAGTCTGATCGTGGCCATCTTTGAAACACGAGAGTAAGTTTTAAAGTAATCAAAGCCTTCAATTTTGTTGTATACTTTTGCAATAAGGCATTCATTGAACCTTTCAATTATTCCATATGCATGGTATTTGATCTTCTAAACCTATCTGCAGCCAATTGGTTTGATGTTTGGTAGTAAGTCATCAATTTTCCAAGTACTTGTTCTCTCAAGGGCTATAAGTTCAGTTTGCAATGCTTGGTTCCAACATTCAAACTTGCTAGCTTCAGGAAAAGACTTTGGTTCATGAAGAGTATTAATGGACATGATGAAATGATTGTATTTAAGGGATAAATAAAAATAAGATAAATAATGAGAAATTGGATAACTAGTACTTGATGGAGATGATTGATTGGGTTGATCAGTAAATGAATTTCACAAATAATATTTGAGGTGAGTTTATGGTCTTTTTGTTCTTGTGGAGTATTTAGGAATCAATGTGTTGGCACCTCTAGGTGTAAGAGTGTTAGGGTTGACATATGTAGGGTGAGGATCAACATCATCATTAAGTAGAATAAAGTTTTATGTTGGCGGTCTAGGTACAATGGTAGATGGTGATTGGTTTAGTGGTGTATCAATGGTAGGTCGTGACTGGTTTGATGGTGTATCAGGCATGGTTTATGCATTTGTTTATCTGATGTGGGGTGGTTTTTAAATAGTTCAGCTTGTGGTAGATGTATGGTGTGTTAGCTAGTATGGTATAATATGTTCATAAAAGGAAGTATGTCTTGAGATGAATATCTCTTTAGTGTCAATATTAGGGGTGTACGCGGGTTGGGTTGGATCGGGTTTGGCCTAACCCGTTACCCAATCCATTCAAACTTCAATGGGTTGGGTCTGTCGTCCAACCCATAATTTCGCTGTCAAAATCGACCCGAACCGATCCGTTCATTAATGGGTTGGGTTATGTTGGGTTTGCGGGTTGTGTTTCAAATAAAAAATATATATTTTATGATTTTTTTGTTAGTTTTAAAAAAATGTAACACAACTCGATACAATTATACTCATTTACAACACTCAAATTCAATGAAACACATCATATAATATCTAATAAAACTCATCAACACGATATAACACTTCATAATAGTATAAAATTCAACATGACACATTATTTCCATAAAATACATAAGTTGGAAAGGATACAAAAGAAAATAAGAAACAACATTTAATCTTAGAATTACGTAAACTCGTTGGTCTAGTAGTATTATTGGTGGAGAATAATTTTTTTTGGAAAAATTATGGTTATTAGTGAGATATTAATTTTATATTTTTATTTAAAATAATAATAAAAATAATAAGAAATTACTAAAGTCGCATCAATGGGTTGGGTCAACGGCTCTGCGGGTTGCAAAACTCAAACCCGATACCCGAACCAAAACTATACGGGTTGGGATGGGTTGAGTTGGGTATACCCGTAAATGAATGGGTTCGGATAATTTATGGGTTGGATTGGGTTGGGTCAGTGGATTCGTGGGTCGACCCGCACCCATGAACACCCCTAATCAATATCAAGTAGAATATTGCCTTTGAGACATGTCTTGTAACCCAAGAAAGCATCTTTTCTAGCCTTAGGTTCTAGTTTTGTTATATTATTGGATAATATGGAGGCATACACCAGGCAACAAAAAACTTTGAATTAGTGTAGGTCAGTTTCCTTGGCATGCAAGACACTATAAGGAGCTTTGTTTTGAAGTATCAGTGTAGGAATCGTGTACATAAAGAAGACTGCATGTTGAATGTCATAGGTCTAGTAGTATTTTGGTAACTTAGATTCATATGTAAGGGCCCTTCCTATATTAAGGATATGTTGGTGTTTTCACTCCACTCTTCCATTTTGATGTGGAGTCTCTATACATGATATTTGGTGTTGACTTCCTTTGGAATCATAAAAGGAAGTGAGAAGAAATTCAGGACCATTATCGGTCCTGATAAGTGCATATTTATGCACAATTCTCCTACTTTTTACTTAGGCATTTCTTTATTTTATTTTGTTTATTTTTATATTTTATTCTGTTTTCATATTTTATTTTATTTTTAGTTTAATTTAATTTTCGCACTTATTTTTCAGCTTTAGCAGTCTGCGTGGAAACGATCATAACTGGAGTTCCGGGAATCCGTTTGAGGCGTTCTAAAAATCGCCGGAAAGCTAAGAGAGAGAGCTACGACTTTCGTGTTGGAGTCGAAGTCAGATTCGGAGCTCAAAATTCCAGAATTTCGTTTCAAGTTACAGCATTAGAATTTTATTTTAGTGTTGGGTCATGTAGTGGGTTGGGTCGACCCAGTTGAGTTGTAAAACGGGTCTTTGTTTTCCCCTAGGTCTAGCAGCCGTACACCATTGGAAATTAAAACGGAAAAATCACGGTTCATGTACGAATTTGAGAGCTTGCAAAGAATGACTATGGAGAACTAATTTCCCAAGAATCAATTCACTGTAATCGGATGCCACTTTGAGGTTCTTTTATAATTTTCCATTAATCTGTTCCTTTGAATTATATCTATAATCACAATTACTTGCTTAATTTAATTGTTTTTACATGATAGAATTCTTTAATTTGATTGTTGTCTGCTTTTGAATCAATTTCGTGATTAGTGTAGCTTTTGCATTATCGCGTTCGATCATATTGCGTTTGCTTAATTCGCAATAGTTTTAATCCGTTTGCTTTACTCGGAATTCAGGGACAGACTTCATATAATTGTTATTGCGCTTGTCAGTAGCTTTTGTAATCGAATAGGATCAGACTCGTTTAGGGAATTGGAATTTTATAGGGATCAATGATAAGTCGGAAGATGATATAGTGGGTTGATTCATTTCAGCTTATTCAAATAATCACTTTTTATAATCACTTATTTTCTGCATTTTTGTAATTGAACACCAAATCAACCCCCCCCCCTCATTCGATTACGTTTAATTATTACAAACAAGAATCCTTGAGACGATATCCGAGTTTAATTGTCGCTGTATTACGTTTTTTACAAAATTACTCGTTTTGATCCGCGCGCGATAGCGGATCAATGTCATAGGTCTAGTAGTATTTTGGTAACTTAGATTCATATGTAAGGGCCCTTCCTATATTAAGGATATGTTGATGTTTTCACTCCACTCTTCCATTTTGATGTGGAGTCTCTATACATGATATTTGGTGTTGACTTCCTTTGGAATCATAAAAGGAAGTGAGAAGAAATTCAGGACCATTATCGGTCCTGACAGCTTGTGGTTTGGTTTTAAATTAAGTTTCCCATGATTGGAAACTCCGGCTTTGGACTTTAAGAGGATAATCCGAGTGAACCTGCTAAAATCATCTAGAATGGTAAGAAAGTATCTATAGCCATGAATAAGTGGAATTGAAATGGGTCCCCATATGTCAAAATGCAAGAGTTCAAATTTGGATTTAGCATGAGAAGAACTATTTGTGAAAAGTAATTTCTTTTGTCAGGAGAAATGGAATATATCACAAACACTTGCTTTGTTATATGTAATAGATGGATACAAATGAGCCATGTGAGTCAGTCTTTGGCTAGATAAGTGGCCTAATCTAAAATTCCATAAAGATGACATATATAAGAATGGAAAAATTACATGGACTAGTTTCAATTGTATTAGCATTGTTCATAGTGTTAGGAATAGCAAGTTTGTGTAGGTATGTTGGCTTAGTGTCCATCTTTAATTGGTACAATCCATTTATATGCTCCTCCAAGCCAATCATCTTCAAGTGTTTCATATACTGAATATGACACACAATATTAGTCAATTGAATTGTACATGATAAAGATTGACATGATTTGAAAATTGGGATTAAGTTCAATGCAAAACCAGGTGAGTACAAGACATTTGTGATATAAAGGTTTGGCGAAAATTGAAAATTACCTGCATAATTTACTAATACTGAATTTCCATTAGGCAAATGCACTTGAGTTGGTCTAATTTTGTAAAAGGATTCAAAGAAATGAAGGAAAAACAAATGTGATCTTTTTCTCCTGAATCAAGGAGCCATATATGAGACCTATTACTTGTAGAGTAAGTAATCACAAATGGAATACCTGAAGTGATTTTCTCATATGATGAATGACCAGAATGAATACGAGTTGATGTGGTGATTTGGTTGGAACTTGAACCAATGTTAGGATTTGCTAAAGGGATCAAGTTGCTTGTTGGAGCAAATACACTAATTGATCATACTTTTCTTGAGTCAAATATGAAACTTGAGGTTCTTGTTAATTCACTCTAGTGGTGTCATTCACTAAAATTAGTGTTGTAGGTGTTGATAGATTTATTAACTTGTGGATGACCATGCTTTTGATAGAAAAATTCAATTGTATGAGCATACTTGTGACAATGAGTGAAATATCTCGAATTGTTCTTGCGAGAACCTCCATAGCTATTTCCTCTTCCTCGACCATAACTTTTATTAGCTTCATATGCATTAGTGGGAATACTTGATTCATCAAAAATATGTACATATGCAGCGATGTGGTTACTTTATTCTTGTGCAACCAAAGAGTAAACTTTATTCATAGATGGTAGGGATTCCATCTTCAATACCCGAGTCTTGACAACAAAAAATTGATCATTAAAGTCATTCAAAAACTGGATGACTTGATCTTCAAGAATGTATTATCTGGTTGATCTCATAGATTCACACCTATGAGGATGGGGATATGTGCATGCATGAATTGGTCGATAAGTTGTAACCCCACCCCATAATGCCTTCATCTTGATGAAATATTTAATAACTGATCTTGAACCTTTATTGATATTGTTCAATTGAGATCTAAGAGTAGCAACTCGAACACGATTAATCCTGGAGAATATTTCTTTAAGATCATTTCAGACATCAATGGATTTTTCATGGAAAACTATAGTTTGAGCAATTGAATCAAAAATTGAATTTAAAAGCTAAAAATGTACCAAATGGTTTAATATTTCCCAAGATGCATAATTCAAATCATCATAATCGGGAATTCGTAAATAACCATCAATGATCGAATTTTGTTTTTGGCACTAAGAGTTATTCACATCGATCTTCTCCAAACTGGATTATTGTTTCCATAAAGCTTCATAATATTAGTGATTGAATTAGGACCATCACTGGGATGAACATAGAACAATGAATCAGTCTGAGGCTGAACCGTTTAAGCAACTTTTTGAGGCATTGTGATGAAGAAAACATAACTACAAGTATCAGTACAAGAGAGTGTTGCAGCAAAATAATGGTGAATGATAAAAAATTGTCATGAAACTATCAAGTTTCAATGTGAAACTTGCAGAAAGTTGAACAAGGAATCAAAGAAGAAGAAGAAGAAAATTTAAAAATGAATGAAGAATCTAATCAATATCTCCACGAGAGAGCTCTAGATACCATATTATGTGAGAACCACTTCTTCATTAGATTGAATAGAATCATACATTGAGTTTATATACAATGATCTAGTTTATCATTGTTATGGTGCACTAGTTATATACAATCATATATTCTAACTACCTCTGACTAACTAGTATAACATGTCACTTATCTTCTAACTAACTTGGTGTCTTATGTAACAAGTTATCTTGAGTAACTTGTTACTTACATATATGAGTTTAAGTATGGTGTAATAACATTAATAAATTAATCATTTAATAATCAACTCTAACTAACCAACCAACTAACTTCTATACTCTATTAGTGCACATATCCTATGAATTTTTTCTATGTCAAATGTATCACATTGTCCTTTATATTTTATGTTAAAAATGTTTTACTCTGTTGAAATTAAACCCCAATCTTAGAGATAATTTGAATCAATCTTGATGATCAAGAAACAATCTTTTTGATTGATCGCACCTCTCGTTCTTCACTCTTCACTTGAGTGATTCAATCACGCCTTGATTGCAAGATGATTTCGCCACACAAAAATTTTAAAGGGGAAGGATTTCAGAAGAAGAAGAAGAAGATATATATATATATAGAGAGAGGTTTGGAAAAAGAGGATTTTATTTTAATTCTAACTGAATTACTGCGTCATTTACAAATAAGGGTGTCTCCCTATTTATAGCTGAGTTTACTTATACAATAAGTAATCTCTAACTAGCTAACCTTATTCGACTTGTTGATATCCAACCTTGTCAAATACACAACTTGTTAACTACGAACTGTATTCGACATCTTGTTGAATACAAACACCTTCGACTACTAAATATTAGGGGTGACAAAACAGGTCGGACCCTCCTAGCCAGCTCGTTTGACCCGCCATATTTGGCGGGCCGAGCCGAGGTTTTTGACTTGGTGCCTTAAGTTGGCTCGCCCCTCCTAATCCTCTTTAAAAATGGGATGGGGAAGAGTTTTTCCCGTGGGATTTTTGTTTAAAATTTTTTACTTTGAATTAAAATTGAACAGTGTATCGAGGAGGGCAACCCACTAATTTTTTTATTTATTGATAGAAATTAGAATATGAATACTTACTCTAACGTTACCATGAATTGAAAACTGGTTTTCATATAATTTCGTTTATATGGGTGGTGGATGCAAGTTGCAATGATGAAGCTCAATAATTTATGAGATAGGAATTAAAAAATTAAGAAGTAATGAAATAATAAACTTATTTTTTATTATTGTTCAGTAAAATACTATAACTTTTTTATATATTTTATTATATAATGACTCTTAAAAGTGTGTATTATTATTTGGAAGATAATGACATATGAAATAAAAAATCAACTAAATATAAAAGTTTGAAAACAAAATAGTAAATCAAATTGTAAAGAAAGTAATAAATTATTTAAAAAATTGTAAATAAGTTAGTAAATTAAACTTAAAAAAAAAGTTTGGCGGACCGGCCCGCCAACCTGCCCACTCATTACTAAAGAGGATGGACTTGACTTTTGAACTCAGACACTTAAGTAGGCTCACTCCGCCCCGCCGCGCTTTAGGACGGACTTAAACGGGATGGGCAACCCACTTTACCACCCCTCCTAAACATATTTAATACAATTTTTTTTATATATTTTACCTGCATTGTTTTTTTAATCTTAAATTGGTCTTTTAGTCGCCCACCATTTGCATAAACCATACTCCTACATTCAAATCAATTTAACTCAAATCAGTTTTATAAACTTCAATCAACTATCTATCTATTAAAATAACATACATACAAACTATCAATAATACCATTTACTTTAAAAAAAATTATACTAGCAAAAGGTTAAAATAGTAAAAATCTAATCTCCCAATTAATTTATCTTACTTCAACCAAATACTACAAAGTGTCAATTTCCTATTTGATATTTTTTCAACTTTTACTTTTTCCTCCACTTCTCACTTTTTCACTCATCATCTCATTCTTCGTTTTCTTTTCATTTTATTATTTTATCTTTTTTATCTAATTATTTTATCTTCTCTTAATTATTTTTAATATATTATATTTTTTAATTATAATATATAATTATCATATTAAATATTTATTGGTATATGAATGTGTGCAATGTTGACATTTAATTTTCTTTTAAAGATAAATTTAATAAGTTTTATTTATTTATTATTATTAAAAATATTAATTAATCTATTTTTAAATTTTAATAAAATTAAGATCTTATTTTATAAAATTAGATAATACTTAATAACCATACACACATTTAACTTTCCATCTAATTGATCATTATAAAAAAGTATCAATTCTATTTTAATTAATAATTTTATTATTTAAAATACAAGATTCTTATTATCATATGTCAGAATTTTTTTTCACATATCACTATAAAAAATACTTATTTTATTTTAATTAAAAATTATCTTTATTTGAGAAGAAAATTTTTATTTTTAAATGTTAAAATTTCTTTTCTTTTCTTACGGGTAGCAAAATATCTACTTTATTTTAATTAATAATTACCTTTATTTGAAGCATAAAGTTTTTATTTTCATAAATCAAAATTTCTTTTTTTCTCACAGATCGCTATCGATAAAATATTTATTTTATTTTAATTACCAATTATTTGAAACACAAAATTCTTATTTTCAAATGTCAAAATTTCTCTTTTTCTCACGGGTCATTATCAATAAAATACCTATTTTATTTTAATTAGCAATTGCCTTTATTTGAGACACAAAATTCTTATTTTTAAATGTTAAAATTTTTGTTTTTTTTCCTTTCTCCATTTCACTAGCCTTTTTTTGTATAATTATTTAGCACAATTGAGTTTATATTATCATTATTCATTTTATAAATTAAAAACTTTATTTTAAATTTATATGTATATTTAAATAAAATTTATATCATATTAAATAAATTTATTCGTGCGAACGCAATGGTAATTTGCTACTAATTTATTAAAAATCTTACTTTATTTTTCATAACAAAACTAAATGCACACCTAATCTTGTTGATACCGTTGTAACTCTAATATTTGACTCAAAGGCACAAAATTCAACCGCAGTGTCAAAGGTGATAAAGAATCATGAACTCCCTCAAAACACTTATTTGCATTTTTGACTCAAATGCCACAAAGCTGAAACATAAATCCCAAAATACCACTTCTTGAAGAAAATATTCTCAAAATACCACGTTTTTTTGTCCTTTAGTGGACTTTTTATATATTTTTTACACACCCCATTTGGGATGGCGGACACGCCAGAGGCTAGTTGGGGTCCGCCATCTCATATGGAGGCCCTTTTTTTCATTTTTTATTTTCTGAGTTATTATTAATTAATTAAAAATAGTTTTTTAATATATAAATTAATTTAAAATACTATTTAATATAATATTATTTTAATTTTTTATGTAAAATATAATAAATATTGTTTGTTTATGTTTTAATTTAAATATATTTTATTATATAATAAATTTTATTTGTTTATAATTAAATATATATAATATATTATTTTCCCGCCCAAATAATTTTTTAGTATAATTTTTTCCCGCCTAAACAATTTTATAATATAATTTTTTCCTCTATCAGGTCTTCTATAAATAGAAGTGTCTAAGACAGATGAAGATATAATTTTTCTTTACTACTTGTTCCACATATTTCTTAATCATGTCTGGGTGTTGTATTGTGTTTTTTGAAACAGATAAGTACATGAGAGTTTCTTTGAATCCACAATGGAAATTCGGACAATTGGTTTCTGCCATCAATGGAAGTTTTCCACAACTGGGTGGTCCAATTCCATGTGTTAGAAAAATTAAATATTATTGTCCAAACATAACTCTGAGGAATGTTAGCCCAGATGGTGCATACATGTATTATTTGGATCGTGTAGAAATTGATTTGGATGTTACTTGTATATTTTCTGTACATACTGGAGAAGTTAGTTGTCGTTTAATAGGATAACATGATAAATGGCGATGTAGTGTTTATCTGTTGTAACGTTAGCACGTGTTGGTGTTTTATTGTAATAGTTGTTGTGTTTTATCTTTATTTGAAGTCGTTATTATGTTGTCATCGTTCATGTGTTGTAGATGAAAATTCTACACTATAAATAAAAGTTGTTGTTGTTATTGGAAAAGAAAATACATGAAATATAACGATGATTCAAAAAACTAAAACTTCAAACACAACTAACTAGAAGGTCCAAGCTTGTTTGGACATTTTTTGCGTATATGGCCGATTTCGTGACAAATACCACACCTCCTTTTTCTTTTTCAACAATTTTCATTTCAGCTCTAATTCGACTACTGTTTGGACAACCTTTCTTTTTTCTCTGCATGCTTTCATTGTGGGAAAGAGTGTCACCTTCATATTGCGGCCAAGTTGTTTCAGTCGGGATCCCGAGGAAGCCCTCCTCGTATACCTTAAAGACGTTTACAACTTTGAACACATCAACTATATGCATATAATAGTCTTGTTTTATGCTTGAACATGCTGCCATAACATGTAAGCAAGGGACATGAAACGTTTGAATCTTCCCCACTCACATGTCTGGTTCCTAAGGTCGACGTTGTAACGGGTAATCGGTTTACCGTCATTATGATACACAGTTTCTTGAAATAGGAAGCAAAACATATGGAGATCAAATTGCATAACCGTGTGGCTATTTGATTGATTACCTCTTCCTCAATTCCCTTCATGTAGTTATCAGTGTACAGTTGCCTAGAACCCAACATTTTAGTCCAATCATGTCCTATTTTCCCAAATAGTATGTCCAATCTATAGTATGTTGATTTTACCAAAGCAGTAATAGGTAGGTTATGTGTGGCCTTTAAAATTAAGTTCATTGATTCAGCGAGGTTGGTAGTCATATGGCCCCATCGTTTACCTCCATCGAACGATCTGGTCCATTTTTCTCTTGGAATATTGTATATCCATTGTGATGCTTCTATGTTAACTTTACGTATCTGATCGAAAAAATAGCAAGTGTACTATTTTTATCGATGTAGTAATAAGAAGTTTTATTTCCAAGTATCGATCTCAGGGATTGCGTAGGAAATACTTATTTAACTTTGATGCTATCAGAACAAAAATATAATGGTTTGGTGGTTTTAGGAATTTCAGCAATAAATACAAAAGACAGTAAAATATAATTGATTAATATAAAATATGCTAGGGGAAGTGGTTGATTTAACCAGTTACGAATTCAGTCAAGATTTCCTTAATACCTATGAAACATTCAATTACCTAACCTCAGAATGTTCTTCCTTAAGTCCTTAAGGAAGAAACTATTAAACTACCAATTCTTACTCAAATGTCCATTCAATCAATCATTGGTTTTAATCATAAACAATATCAAGGTTTTCGGTGGTTTACAAAAGTGACTAGTCCTAGATGATGCAATCATAAACCTAATTGTGTGAAAACCCTAACAATCACAATCCTGTTATTGATAGTCATAAATCAATTTGTATTTGTCCGATACAAAAGCATAATAACATCACACAATTGAATTGAAATAAGTAACTTAGTAATAAGGAAATCATTCGTTCAAATTCATAACATACGATCAAATCAGGACCACCCCCCTAACATAGGGGGTTTAGCCTCTCATAGTAGTAACCGAAATCATAGTATTAAAATTAGACATTACAAAGAACTAGGAGATTTGGATCTTCAATGGTCGGAACCCTTGAATCTTGCCGTCTTCAAATCCTCCGTTTTTGCTATCTTCTCAATGCCGTGTTTTCTTTTGTACGTCAAAAAGTGTTTTCTCCTTTCTCTTCCAAGCCTTCTTATAGCTTCAGATGAATCTCTTCCAAGCAAAAGGTCCAGACTACCCTTAATGGGCATAATAGGTTCACAAAGCAAAAGTTGGGGTTTCCAAGCCGCGCCCAATAACACGGGCCGTGTGTGTACACACGGGTGCCCGTGTTGCTCTCCATGATAATTATCTTCAAAACAAGCTACAGAGGCAACAACACGGACCGTGTTCCTCCACACGGGTAGCCGTGTTAATGCACTGTTTTAAACAACACGGCCGTGTGTCACCACACGGGTGCCCGTGTTAATCTCTGTTTTTCTTCTGCCATTTTGCTCTGCCTGATCAACAACACGGGCAGTGTTGTAGCACACGGATGCCCGTGTTGACCTGCTGTCTCTTCATATTTTTGCCTTTCTGAGTATCCATAACTTCACCATTAATGCGTTTAAACCTGTGCAATGGCCTGTAACAATGACACTACCAAACGAAGCGTAAAAGAGATCTTTTTGACATAAACTTGTAATCGAATGCGATGTGATACCAAACCAACAAAACATGATAAATGACTCTGAAGCAACTATAAACAAACATAAATCTTACCAAAGTGATGAAAATATGTCGGATTAACGGTGGGAATTCAATGGAAATGGTGACCGATCACAACCCCAAACTTGTCTCATTGCTTGTCTTCAAGTGATGTATTGAGTCCAAACAAAGGTCACCCCCGAATTCATTTTCCACAATGCAACCTAGTCTTTCACAATTTTTGTTCTTCCTTTCCAATCGAGTTTCAGGTCTCTCCGATTCAGGCAGTTTACCATATTTCCACATCAGAAACCTCTTCACCTGCAAGCTTTTCACACACTCACAACATCTTTCAGGGTTAGGTGTGTACACTCACAGCACAGTATGCAATACCAAACTCTTAAATTTGAATACATTCTAATGTCACTACCACAGCAGATTCCACACACTTTTCGAGGTTTTTTTGGGTTGTAACGGGGCTTGGGTACGGTGGGATAAACAAAAAAATGGATAACAAAGGGTTTTGAACTCGACAGTCATGTTGTGTGATTTTTCTTTCTCTTTTTCTCGTGCATCACGTATACTCTGGGGTTTAATTTCACTCTTTTGACTCTTTTTCTACTCAAATTTTTCGAGCATTTTATAGGTGTTAGAGTCTTAAGTCTCGGCAAATGCATTTTTCTCTTTTTTTTTTCTCTTTTTTTTTTCTTTTTTTTTCTTTTAAGGAACATACATACTATTTTTCTTTTTGTATGATCTCTTATTATGCACTTGCCCTCTCTTTCAAGATTTCCACCCCAAACTTAGTTTTATTGCACATCTTGCAATTCACACAATCATACCGAGTAATGGAAAAAAATTGAATGATTAAAAGTTAACAGGGGGTTTATGATGAATAAATGCTTAATAGTTAACAGGGGGTTTATGATGAATAAAATGGCTAAGGCTCAACGGGGTTCACGAAGGGAAACATACAGATAGGGATGGTTAGAAAGGCCTTGGCTAAACAAACAACTTGCCTCAGTGTGTGTTGTCATGTTGTGACGTGTCAACAGGACATACGCAAAATCAGAGTGATAAAGTCATACCTGGCTGAACTCATGCTGATATTTAGTGTTTGGCTTTTTGTGATCTCACCATGTTGGTTAGCTTGCAAGCTCTGAAGCCTCCTCGTGTTATGTGGTTCTTTTCTGACTTGGTTTTTCCATACCGCTCTCTTGGTCCGGTGTCCCCAAATTGTGTCCGACTTTATTTCCTCAAGGTTGCATCAACTTCCGGGGTGCCTTATCAGCCTAAGTTTGAAGGGTGTCATTCATCCACTACCATTGATCCCGGGCTCGTCCAACCGTTTCTCATCACTCTGTACACACAGTAGGTCCAACAGAAAAGAAAACAAACAAAACAAACAAACATACTAATATAACGATAACATAACAAAAACAAAAAAAATTGAAAGAGAATTAAACATGAAAGGAGAAAACCCCCCATACTTGAACTAAACATTGACCTCAATGTTTAAATTCAAAAACGAATGGGACTTACAGTGATCACTGTTGTGGAGGAGGCGGAGGATCGTGCGGGAAATGCAACATCAGACGTTGCATCATGGCTTGCATGTCATCCATGACTGTCCCTTGTCGAAACAGTTCCACACTCTGTCTATCTAATTCCGTATCTTGTCTGGTTTGCTCGGTGCGGAGAGTTCCCATCTCAGTCTAGAGCCAACCCCACTGGTTCTGAGACATAAAAGAGGATCCTTCACCATGTAGGCTCGAATCATGTGGGGGTGGCATACCACGGGTAGCTGGCCTCTCATCTTCTTCCATTTCCTCACCTGAAAGGTCATGGTCAAACTGAGCATCTTCCCCTACAGATTGGGCTGAACCTGTATACAACCAGTTAGCAACATTGACAATGCTAATGGAACCAGGTGCTGGTAGTGCGAGCACTTCCACATTGTGAATCACCAGAGAGTAATGAGTCGGCCTGATGGCAATCATTTGCTGATTGACTAGAGTGTGCATGTCGATCTTAGTCTTTCCCATCACTGCAGTTTCTTCCAGCAAGAGTTGATCATACCCAAAGTGGCCCGCAATCTGCGTGATCATACCACCCACAGAAATATCACCGGTAGTTGCGTGGCCAACTTGCTTCAAATGATTGGCGGCGAAAGCCGCTGCATTGATTCGCTCATTGTGGGCCATGCAATGAAGAAAAAATAACTCTCTCTTAGCAGCGACCCCGGTACTATCACCCCGTCCGAACAAGGTGTAGGCTAACCCTTTTTGTGCATATCTGAAGCACGGGTTATGAATCCCAGAAGCTTTTCCCGAGCTAGGGTTATAGCCAGTTTTACGTGTAATAGCCCTCCAGAAATCAATTGCAGAAAAAGTGTCCAGAGGGGTTCCGGGTCCAGATACCGGGAGTCTCAGAATGCTCCCAAGTTCCTCAACAGATAACTCGTGATTTTCATCAAACAAGCGGAAAGTAATTTGACCATAAAATTCCATCTCCGAACCTGTCCACCTTCTCCTCATCTTAAACTCAACCGTACTTAAGAATTCAAGTGTGATACGAGCGAAGGTCGGTGCTTCGAATTGCATGAATTCTAACATACCGATATTGTGAAACATGCGGTGCACCTCTTCCTTTAAACCTAACTCATCCAGTGTAGCATCACACATATATCGTGTCGGAATGAGCTTACGTTTAGCGAGAATCACATACCTCTCTTGATGATTCGGTTGTTCAAACAAAATGCCACGAGGATTCGTAGAGCGTCCAGCCCGTTGCTTCGATCGAGAAGACGTGGCTACATCATTCTCCTTGCTTATACGCTTTGGGGGCATAATGATACCTGTAAAAATTTCTCAAAATCCAAAGAACAAATTAGTGAAAACTGCCACCGTCACTGTGTAGAGGACGGCGAGAGGAACGATTTTTGTGAAGGTGAGATGAGGTTAAAGTGAGTGGAGCTATGAGAAAAGTGAAGCTTAATTTGATGGAGGCTAGGTTAACAATGGAGGAAGAGGGAGAGAGAAGCTTTCAAAAATCAGAAAAAGTGAGAATAAGTGGTGGGGAAGAGATGTAATAGCAAGTGGATCCCAACATTAAAAGTACCCAAAATCACAAAATTTCAAAAATTAACCCGTTACGAACAACACGGCCGTGTTCCTGCACACGGGCCCCCGTGTTAATTCACTGTTTTAATTAACCCGACCGTGTGTCACCACACGGGCGCCCGTGTTAATCCACTGTTTTAATTAACACGGTCGTGTGTCACCACACGGGTGACCGTGTGTCACCACACGGGTGGCCGTGTGGATGCCCAGTATTCCTCTTGCAGCACGACACGGGTGGCCGTGTGGATGACCTATTTTCCTCAATTTCTGAATTCTGCTATGCTTCATAGGTATGGCATCCTTTCGCTGAGAGGTGATTATGACTATACTCTCCAAGTTCCACTCCTTACCTACAACAACGTTTCACACCCACACAGAAAAGAAAAAAACAAAATAAGTTAACAATCGAACACGTGGGTTGCCTCCCACGAAGCGCTTCGTTTAACGTCGCATGGCTCGACGGTTGTCCACCTCATTAGGCGAGGCGTATATGGTCAATCAATCCAGGTTGTTGGCCTCTGTAATAGGGCTTCAGCCTCTGGCCATTCACCTTGAATATATCTCCATTGTTTTGGTTCTTAATCTCTATTGCTCCGTGGGAAAAAACCTTCTGCACGACAAATGGCCCGGACCATCTTGATTTCAATTTCCGAGGAAACAACTTGAGCCTCGAATTGAACAATAATACCAGTTGTCCTTCCCAGAAATTTTTCCTGATGATTCTCTGATCATGCCACTTCCGTGTTTTCTCCTTGTACATCTTTGCATTCTCATATGCCTGATTACGAAATTCTTCTAACTCGTGCAGTTGAAGAATTCGGGATTCACCGGCTTTTGCAAGATCACAATTTAAGAACTTGGATGCCCAAAAGGCTTTGTGCTCTAATTCCAAAGAAAGATGACACGCCTTACCATAAATTAGTTGATACGGAGACATGTCAATTGGGGTTTTGAAAGCGGTTCGGTACGCCCATAACGCGTCATCTAATTTGATTGCCCAATCTTTTCTTGAAGCACTCACTGTCTTTTCCAAAATCTGTTTAATTTGCCGATTAGACACTTCAACTTGCCCACTCGTTTGGGGATGATATGGTGTGGCAATCTTGTGCTTCACATTATATTTCTTCAATAAGTTATCCATGAGCTTATTCAAGAAATGTGTTCCTTCATCACTGATAAGTGCTCTAGGCACACCAAACCTTGAGAAGATGTTTTGTTTGAGAAAGTGTACCACTACTCTCGCATCATTAGAAGGGAGGGCTACGGCTTCCACCCATTTGGAGACATAGTCCACAGCCACCAGAATATAATTTTTTCCAAATGAGGATGGAAATGGCCCCATAAAGTCTATCCCCCAAACATCAAATAATTCCACTTCAAGCATGCCCTTTTGAGGCATCTGATTCCTCCTAGAAATATTTCCTGTCCATTGGCCAGTACAACCCTGATTGGAGGACTTTTGCGGTTATCCTGTCTCCACTAAAGTGTCCCCCATAATTTGAGTCATGACATGCCTTTAAGACTTCATTTTGTTCTTCCTCAGGGACACATCGACGAATTAGTCCGTCTACCCCTTTCTTATACAAGAATGGTTCGTCCCACAAATAAAACCTGCAATCATGAAGAAACTTTTTCTTTTTATTATAATCAAAGTCGTCAGGAATTATACCTCCCACCAGGTAGTTTGCGTAGTCAACAAACCAAGGAACACCCACCACCACGAGGATTCTTTCATCTATAAACTCGTCCTTTATGGGATGTTCCTCTTCCGTCTCTTCAATCGGAGACATTCGAGATAGGTGGTCAGCAACGGTGTTTTCACACCCCTTTTTGTCTCGAATTTCAAGGTCAAATTCTTGCAACAGCAAGATCCATCTGAGCAGCCTTGGCTTCGAGTCCTGTTTAGAAAAAAGATATTTCAACGCAGCATGGTCAGTATAAACAATTATCTTTGTTCCCAACAAGTATTGCCGAAATTTGTCAAAGGCATAAACCACAGTCAGTAACTCATTCTCTGTGGTTGCATAATTCATCTGGGCTGGATTCAACACATGGCTAGCATAGTAGATGACGTGGAGGCGTTTGTCTTTTCTTTTCCCCAAGACTGCCCCTACTGCTATATCGCTCGCATCGCACATTATCTCAAAGGGTAGAGACCAGTTAGGCGAGATCACTATAGGAGCAGACACCAATTTATTTTTCAGAGTCTCGAAGGCTTCGTTGCACTTTTTGTCAAACAGAAACGGAGTATCCTTCACAAGCAGGCTAGTCAAAGGTTTTGCGATCTTAGAGAAATCTTTGATGAACATACGATAGAATCCTGCATGTCCCAAGAAACTCCGTATACATTTCTCATTCACAGGATGAGGGAGATTGGCGATCACTTCCACTTTTGCCTTGTCAACTTCTATTCCTTGATGGGAAATTGTATGACCTAGTATTATCCCTTCTCTCACCATTTAGTGACACTTTTCCCAATTCAGGATTAGATTGGTTTGTTGACATCTTTCCAGCACAAGTGACAGATTATACAAACAATTTTCGAAAGAAGATCCAAAAACCGAAAAATCATCCATAAACACCTCCATATGCTTCTCAAGCATATCGGAAAATATGGATGTCATGCACCTCTGAAATGTCACAGGTGCGTTGCATAAACCAAATGGCATTCTTCTATAAGCAAAGATTCCATACGGGCATGTGAACGCTGTTTTTTCTTGATCCTCAGGTGCCACAGCAATTTGGTTGTACCCTGAGTACCCATCCAGAAAACAGTAGAAATGATGACCTGCCAATCTTTCCAACATCTGATCGATAAAAGGTAAAGGAAAATGGTCCTTCCTTGTAGCAGTGTTCAGTCTTCTATAGTCTATGCAAACTCTCCAACCTGTAACAGTACGGGTGGGGATCAACTCATTTTTCTCATTTTTTATCACAGTTGTCCCTCCCTTCTTTGGTACCACATGAACTGGGCTCACCCACGAACTGTCAGATATTGGATAAATTAACCCCGCATCTAAAAGTTTCACAACCTCCTTGGGAACAACTTCTTTCATAGCTGGATTCAGTCTTCTTTGAGGTTGGACGACCGGTTTTTGATCATCCTCCATCAAAATCTTGTGCATGCACATTATCGGGCTGATTCCTTTTAAATCGTCCATCGCCCACCCGATAGCACCCTTGTATTTCTTTAGGACTTTGATTAGCTCTCCTTCTTGGGTCTCTCTCAAACCTGAATTGATGATTGCTGGACATTTTTCCTCATTGTCATGAAACACATATTTGAGATGTTCTAGTAATTATTTCAACTCTATCCCTTTTTTTATATCCTGTTTTGATTCTGAAGATGTTTTAGGCCGAAGCTCCTCCCACCGTTGCGGTCGGGAACGAACCCAAGGCGGTTGTTCCTTTAACATCGCTACCACTTCAGATTCTTTCTCATCAATTCCTTCAGTATCCTCAATGATAGATAAACTCAAAACTCTCTCCAAAGGAAGCTTGGGTGTTGTAATCTGCATAGATTGAGCAAAAACTGTATCTAACACTTCAATACTTTTACTCGCCCCTTCGTCATCCTTGAATTTCATAGTATCCCTCACATCAATTTTGAGCTTTTCATCATAAACTTTGAGGGTCATGGTTCCTTCCTCAATATCTATCATGCATCTTCCAGTTTCCAGGAAAGGTCTTCCCAATATGAGAGGAATCTCCTCATCTTCCGGCATCTCGAGTATCACAAAATCCACCGGGAATACAAATTTATCAATCTTCACCAGAACATCTGTTGCTATACCATAGGGTCTCTTCATAGAATGATCCGCAAACTGCAGTGTCATGCGAGTATCATGCACCTCCCCTAACTCCAGTTTTTTGTAAATCGAGAGGGGCATTAGACTAACACTTGCTCCCAAATCGATCAGTGCCTTTTTGAATGATTTGTCTCCAATGGTACAAGGAATAGTGACTGCACCTCTATCTTTTTTCTTCATCGGAATTTTTAGGCCCTGCAAAATAGCACTACAAGTTTCAGTTAGCATGACTGGCTCGCTGTCGATCGACCTTTTCTTCGATATGATGTCTTTCATGAATTTGGCGTAGATCGGCATCTGTTCCAGAGCTTCAGCAAAAGGTATGTTGATCTCGAGCTTCTTGAATAATTCTAAGAATTTCTCAAAAAAAAAATCATGGAGATCTTTCTTCTTTGTTCTTGTCGGAAAAGGAAGAATGATCTTTGGTTTTTGTTTCTCTTGCTGGCTTGTCGGCTTGACCACCACTTCTTCAGTTTGTTTTGGCTCTTCTCTAATCTCCAAGTCAACTTCCAACAATCCATCTTCTTCAACCTGTTCGTCAACCTGTGGTTCCTTAGCTTTTCCTTTTCTGGTGACCACAACTTTAATGTGACTTTGATCACGGGGATTAACGACTGTCCCACTAGGAAGCGTGCCAGGTGCATGGGAGTTTGAGGCTAACTGTTGGGCAATTTGACCCATCTGAATTTCAAGATTTTTTATGGATGTTGTAGTGTTCTTCTGATTATTTCGAGTCTCCTCTTGGAATTGGATGTTGTGAGCTGCCATCTTTTCAATTGCGATCTCCCAATCTGCCTTCTTAGGTGCCTGTTGTTGCTGCTGCTGATATTGATTTTGATATTGACCCTGTGCCTGTTGTTGCACGTTCCCTCTTTGATCTTTCCATGCAAAGTTGGGATGATTCTTCCACCCCGGATTGTATGTGTTGGAGTAGGGATTGTTTTGCTCTAAAAATTTTATATCTTCGATCTGTTGCAGTGTTGCAAAGCAATGAACAGTATTGTGTGGTCCATTGCAAATGCCACACACTTCACTCGGTGCCTGTTGCACTTGAGCCACTTTCTGAGCACCTATGTTTAGTGCTTTCAACCTTTTCTCTACCTCCGCAGCAACAGCTTCTTCAATTTTCACCTGTTTGTTTGTTTCAAGCTTCAAGTCAATAACTGCAGATTTTGCTTGATACCCTGTCATATAACTCTAAATGCTCGTTCGAGGCAATAGCTTCAATTATCTTCTTCATACCGGTGGCTGTTGCAAAGTTGGCTGAGCCACCAGCTGCTGAATCAAGGATTTGTCTCGTTTGAATTCGAAGACCATTGACAAACATTTGCATTTGTTCAGTTTCATCCATGTTGTGAGTAGGACAAGCCACTAGGATTCTCTTGAATCGTTTGTAGGCATCTCCTAGTGACTCACCCTCCTTCTGCTTGAAGTTTAGGATCTCATATCTTTTCCGCAATGACACAGATGCGAGAAAATACTCCTGCAAGAACGTTGTTTCCATTTGCTCCCATGTAGTGATACTACCAGCAGGTAAGGAATAAAACCACTCTTCGGCCTCATCTGCTAAAGTGAATGGGAACATACGAAGTCGGATTGCTTCTTCGCTATGTCCAGGCATTTTCAGTGTTGTGTTCATGGTTAAAAATCTTTGCAGATGCTTGTTGGCATCTTCATTCACTCTTCCAGAGAAGGATCGTCTTTCGAGTTGATTAATGGTGCTGGGATGCAGCTGAAATTGTTCCACATTAATCGGTTGGTTGACAATTGTCATACGACCACCCGAGGTGTTGGTTCCACCATAGTCACCGAGGAGTCTCTCTGGTGGTGGTGGTGGTGGATTAACAACCATGATTTCAGGAACTGTTTCCGCGTCTGAATCTGAATTCTCTGAGTGCATTGAAACAACTTCCCCTTCCGCTTTCTCTGCTAATTCTAGTTTTTCTCTCTTAGCTTGTCTTAGTCTAGCGCGAAGAGTTCTTTCTAGATCTGTGTCAAAAGGAAAATCCGCTGAGGCCTTACCTTGCATAAACAAGTTAGACAAAGATTAGAATTGAATAACAAAATTGTCACAGATAAAATTTTGGTTGACGAGCAACAAAATTTCGATAGAATAGAAATTAAAATATGTATTTTGGAAATCCCCAACAACGGCGCCAAAAACTTGATCGAAAAAATAGCAAGTGTACTATTTTTACCGATGTAGTAATAAGGAGTTTTATTTCCAAGTATCGATCTCAGGGATTGCGTAGGAAATACTTATTTAACTTTGATTCTATCAGAACAAAAATATAATGGTTTGGTTGTTTTAGGAATTTCAGCAATAAACACAAAAGACAGTAAAATATAATTGATTAATATAAAATATGCTAGGGGAAGTGGTTGATTTAACCAGTTACGAATTCAGTCAAGATTTCCTTAATACCTATGAAACATTCAATTACCTAACCTCAGAATGTTCTTCCTTAAGTCCTTAAGGAAGAAACTATTAAACTACCAATTCTTACTCAAATGTCCATTCAATCAATCATTGGTTTTAATCATAAACAATATCAAGGTTTTCGGTGGTTTACAAAAGTGACTAGTCCTAGATGATTCAATCATAAACCTAATTGTGTGAAAACCCTAACAATCACAATCCTGTTATTGATAGTCATAGATCAATTTGTATTTGTCCGATACAAAAGCATAATAACATCACACAATTGAATTGAAATAAGTAACTTAGTAATAAGAAAATCATTCGTTCAAATTCATAACATACGATCAAATCAGGACCACCCCCCTAACATAGGGGGTTTAGCCTCTCATAGTAGTAACCGAAATCATAGTACGAAAATTAGACATTACAAAGAACTAGGAGATTTGGATCTTCAATGGTCGGAACCCTTGAATCTCGCCGTCTTCAAATCCTCCGTTTTTGCTATCTTCTCAATGCCGTGTTTTCTTTTGTACGTCAAAAAGTGTTTTCTCCTTTCTCTTCCAAGCCTTCTTATAGCTTCAGATGAATCTCTTCCAAGCAAAAGGTCCAGACTACCCTTAATGAGCAGAATAGGTTCACAAAGCAAAAGTTGGGGTTTCCAAGCCGCGCCCAACAACACGGGCCGTGTGTATACACACGGGTGCCCGTGTTGCTCTCCATGATAATTATCTTCAAAACAAGCTACAGAGGCAACAACACGGGCCGTGTTCCTCCACACGGGTGCCCGTGTTAATGCACTGTTTTAAACAACACGGCCGTGTGTCACCACACGGGTGCCCGTGTTGATCTCTGTTTTTCTTCTGCCATTTTGCTCTGCCTGATCAATAACACGGGCAGTGTTGTAGCACACGGGTGCCAGTGTTGACCTGCTGTCTCTTCATATTTTTGCCTTTCTGAGTATCCATAACTTCGCCATTAATGCGTTTAAACCTGTGCAATGGCCTGTAACAATGACACTACCAAACGAAGCGTACAAGAGATCTTTTTGACATAAACTTGTAATCGAATGCGATGTGATACCAAACCAACAAAACATGATAAATGACTCTGAAGCAACTATAAACAAACATAAATCTTACCAAAGTGATGAAAATATGTCGGATTAACGGTGGGAATTCAATGGAAATGGTGACCGATCAGTATCTCTCACCTGTAGTATTCGTATGTTGACTCGTTTAATGCATATCATGTGTATGAAAAATAAATTAGTATGTAGAAGTTACTGTTAGATGTCTTAAGAAAGATATGTTTAGGAAAATACCTATGTTAACAACTTTTTTGCGAAGTTCCTTGTCTCTGATTTTTCTCATAAAATTTTGTGATATATGCCTGATGCAATAGACGTGTGATGAGGAAGGGTTCTGTCAGCCATTATCTGGGTTATTATAGGCATTCTTTATTGACTCATGTCGATCTAAGATCAAACATAGGTTGCATTGTGGTGTAACGTGCATTCTAAGATTTCTCAAGAAAAAACTCCAAGCATCACCAGTTTCACTCTCTACCAATGCAAAAGCTATTGAAAATATGTTCCTATTCCCGTCTTGTGCCACATCCATTAACAAATTCCCTTAATTTTCCATATAACCATGTGCCGTCAATTTGAACTACCGGTTTGCAGAATGCAAAATCCTTGATTGATGGTTGGAAAGTCAAAAAAAGACAGTGGAGAACTCTAACATCACTGATTTGTGTCCCTTCGTTTAAAAATACAGGAAGAGTCTCGAGTTCTATTTTAATACCCGGTAGAAATATTTTCATGACCAACAACCATCGCGACAGGTCGTTGTATGAAGCCTTCTAGTTTCCATAAATAGAAGCGATAACCTTCTTCTTTGAAATCCATGTCTTTTTGTAAGAGATTGTCTAGTTGAATTTCTCCTTAATATGAGCGATGATGTGTTTCATTTTTAGCGAAACATCACTGTTAATTAGACATTTGATAATGTTACATATTATATTGGAGTCAATTTTTAAATAAAAACATAAACGAATAATTATATTATATTAAATAGTAATTTTTAATTAATTTATATATTAAAGAATTATTTTTAATTAATTAATAATAACTCTATAAAAAATCTTTCATGTGAGATGACAGACTCCAACTGAATCTGTGAGGCGTCTGCCATCCTAAGTGGAGTGTGTAAAAAAAATATTTAAAAAATCTACTAAAAAAACATGATGTTTTGAGAAAAAAAAATAGATGAAGTGACATTTTATGACTTATGTTTCAGGTTTGTGGTATTTGGGTTAAAGACTCCACTTAAAGCATTAAAAAAGAATATCATTGAACTTCATCTTCATTACTTATATTTATTATATTGGTATATCAGTTTCGGTTCATAATTAACTAAATAATCGATGAAATGGAAATCAGCGGTGATCTCGTTCCTCTTCTTACTCCTTACAACATGGGCAAATTCAATCTTTCTCATAGGTAATACTATATAATTTCATATGATTCCTTTCATTTCCTTTGCTTCTGAATTCAAATATATATAATTTAATTTCAGAGTAGTTTTAGCACCATTGACCAGATCTAGATCCTACAACAACGTTCCTCAACCTCATACTATACTCTATTACTCTCAAAGAACCTCTAATGGAGCTCTTCTCATATCTGAAGCTACCGGTGTTTCTCAAACTGCTCAAGGCTATCCAAACACACCGGGTATTTGGACAAAAGAGCAAGTGGAAGCATGGAAACCCATTGTAGAGGCTGTTCATGCCAAAGGTGGTACCTTCTTTTGTCAACTTTGGCATGTTGGAAGATTTTTTGGTTCTGGTATGTTTTATGTTTTATTTTATTTTATTAAATTGGTAATTTGTTAATAGATTTTTCTGATATAAGCACTTAATGTGTTGTATGTTCATTAGTTTATCAATCAAATGGACCAACACCAGTATCTTCTACTGATAAAATACTCAAACCAAAAATTGGAGATGATGGTGTTGTAATGTCACAGTTCATACAACCGAGGAGACTAAGAACAGAAGAAATTCCCGATGTTGTCAATGATTTTAGACTTGCTGCGAGAAATGCTATTGAAGCTGGTAATTTTACTGAACTATAGAAACTGAAACTAGAGACGGAAAATATTGTTTACCAAATATTTGATGTTTTGCAAATTGTAGGTTTTGATGGGGTTGAGATCCAAGGGGCTAATGGCTATCTACTTGAGCAATTCATGAAAGATAAAGTGAATGATAGAACAGATGAGTATGGCGGATCTCTTGAGAATCGTTGTCGATTTGTGTTGGAAGTTGTTGAAGCTGTTGTGAATGAGATAGGTGGAGAAAGAGTTGGAATAAAGTTATCACCATTTTCTGAAGTGGGAGATTGTGGAGACTCAAATCCTAAAGCATTGGGGCTTTATATGGTTGATGCTATTAATAAATATGGTGTTTTGTATTGCCATATGGTGGAACCGAGAATGGACATTGTTGATGAAAAAACTGAATGTGTTCACAGCTTGGTGCCAATGAGAAAAGCTTTCAACGGAACTTTCATGGTTGTGGGAGGTTATGACAGACAAGATGGGATCAACGCTATAGTTGAAAATAGGGCGGATCTTGTTGCTTATGGTCGTTTGTTCATATCTAATCCAGATTTGCCGAAGAGATTTGCAATTGATGCTCCTCTAAACAAGTATAACGAGGAAACATTCTATACTTTTGATCCAGTTCTCTACTATACGGACTACCCTTTTCTTGAAGGGTGAAACATAGGTTGTAGTTGATGTATTGTTGTTATGTTTTGAAAGTTTGTGACCAACTGTGTGTTGAATTGTAACTTTGTTCTAAAAGTTTACAACTAACCGTGTGTTATATTGTAACTTTGTTCTTAGTGTTTGTAATTAGTTAAATAACTTGCACAAAAAGTTATATGGGTATCAAAGTTGTTGAAAATCCATTATATATAATCAATTTTTTAATTCAATTAAAAATACTCCACTGATCAATAAATTGCTCATTTCTTACATTAATTAATTTCATCTTACAAAGTCTAGTAGCTTAGAACACAAGTTATTAAACTTTCTTCTTCTTTCTTATGTCTTGCATATCAAATTGTTCCAACAAATTGGTATAACAAAGTCTGATTTGATATAACTATTAATCCTTGTTCTAGATTGATGGAAAACTTCAATATAACTTTAAATCAATTGCATGTGATTCTGTCATTATTCAAAGATGAAAACTATGATCGATGATGTGTACAAATGAATGTGATCTTCAGATTTTAAAACAATATGAAAATTGTGAAGGATGGACTTGTAACATAGGAGAAGAATGCAACAAAGACACATAAGTAACAACACTATGAGGAAAGAAAAAAAGATTGAAATGAGTTGTTCTTAATTCATCAATTTGATATAAATATATTTGAAAAGACAATTTAAGAATAAACAAGAAAGGGTATAATGATATTTCATTTATAAATGTATTTTGCTTTATTTTTATTTAATTTTAATTGTTTTGACCATTATAATAAGAATGAGGACCTCAGTATGATTTAATATTTTAGTTCATCGATCAATCTTATCATTTGTATTATTTCTGATTAACTAGATAAATTCATGCAGTTTTGACTTTTGCAAATTGCGCAGTCTAAAGGGGTGATAGTAGCAATAAACCAAAGTTTGAAGACTTAGAGTCCACATTGAGATATACCCTATGGTGAATGAATTATATTGTCACACATTCTTTGGAGTCCAGCACAGAAACACTTGGAGTCTGGAGTGCAACTTGTCTTGGTTGGCCAAAATTTGGGTTTTTTCCCGTATGGCTGGAGACCTAATTGCTCGCTATGAATTACTATCTAGGTAAATAAATAACACAAAATTAGGGTTGAAAAAATATGAACAAAAAAGACAACAAAAAATACATCTTCAAATACATCTCCCTGTCTTTGATGTATATGTTGGTGCAAAGGTAGAATGAATGATGAACGGAAATATTCTATTAAGAGAATGACGGCTACAAAACATGATAAAAGTTACAAATGATTGTCACCCTATTTATAAGCTAAAATTAGGGTTACTAGAATAGGATAAAATACTAAAATACCCTCTAACAAACTTAGGGGCTAAGAAAATAGTACAACTAATAAATATGAATTACTTCTAATACCATCCCTTAATTCATATTCCATCAAAACTTGTAACACCAATTCCGTCCCTTAATCTGAGAAATTGATCAGTCTTGATAGCTTTCGTCAGAACATCTGCCAACTGTTTCTGAGTGCTGCAGTGTACAACTTCTAACACTCCCCTCTGAACTTGATGTCTCAGAAAATGATACTTGGTCTCAATGTGCTTGCTTCTCCCATGCAACACTGGGTTTCTAGCAAGATTGATTGCAGACTTGTTGTCAATCATCAGCTTCAGAGGTTTGTTTACTTTAATCTTCAGATCCTGCAATAGATTCAGAATCCACACAGCTTGGCATGCAGTAACAGCACCTGCAATGTATTCAGCTTCACAAGTTGACAACGCCACAACAGGTTGCTTCTTGGAACACCAAGAAATCGGACCTCCCAGAAATTTGAATAAGTACCCAGACGTACTTCTTCTGTCAACTCTGTCTCCACACCAATCAGAATCTGAATAACTCAGAAGTTCTGACTCATCCTTTCTTCCAGAAGGAAATAATACTCCATACTTCAGAGTTCCCTTGATATACCTCAGAATCCTGACAGCAGCTTGGTAATGGGACCACTTAGATTTACTCATGAACCTACTAACCATCCCAACTGAATAGCAAATATCAGGTCTGGTATTGCACAAATACCTCAGAGAACCAACCAACTGTTTGAAGGTTGTAGCGTCCACATCCTTTCCATCAGAGTCAGAATCCAGTTTCTGATTTGTATCAGAAGGTGTGACAGCAATCTTACAATTCTTCAGATTAAATCTCTTCAGAAGTTCTAATTCATACTTGAGCTGATGCAAAATAATACCTTTCTCAGAGTATCTGAACTCCATCCCTAGAAAGTATGTCATTTTGCCTAGATCAGTCATTTCGAATTCATTCATCAGAACTTTCTTGAACTTGGCTATCTCCTGTTCAGAACTTCTAGTCAGCAGTATATCATCAACATATAAACATACCAGAGTCATATTTCCTTCAGAAGTATGCTGAACATAGACACCGTACTCCATCTCACATTTCTGAAAACCTTGCTTCTTGAAAAATGAATCAATCTTTTGATTCCAAGCTCTGGGCGCTTGTTTCAATCCATATAGAGCTTTGTATAATTTGTACACCATCCCTTCCTGATTCTTTTTCACAAATCCAGGAGGTTGTGACACGTAAACTTCTTCTTCTAATGGACCGTTCAGAAATGCAGATTTTACATCTAAATGCATCAGAGGCCAATTCCTGTTAGCAGCTATTGCAATCACCATTCTGATTGTTTCATGTCTTGCTACAGGTGCAAACACTTCAGAGTAATCCAGCCCAGGTTTCTGTAGAAATCCTCTGGCTACCAACCTTGCTTTATGTTTGCCAATTGAACCATTTGACTTTAATTTCTGCTTGAAAACCCATCTGACGCTGATGGCTTTCTTGTCTTTTGGAAGTTCTGTCAGCTTCCAAGTCTTGTTTCTCTCTATAGCATCAAGTTCTTCTTTCATGGCCTTCAGCCAGAGCTTCTGCTTAAGAGCCTCTTCTGTACTTATGGGTTCAGAGTCTACTAACATGGCACACTGAATAACTTCTCCTTCAGAGTCTACTTCAGTGTCTTGCAGCATGTCAAATTCTGCATATCTTCTGGGGATGTTTCTGATTCTTTGTGGTCTCTGAACTTGTTCAGAGTCTTGAGCTTCAGAGTTTCTAGCTTCAGATGGTTGACTACCTCCAGAGCTTTGACCATCTTCAAGGGCTGGCGTATTTCCAGAGTCTGAATTGCCACCAGAATCTGGATTACCATCAGAGTCTGGGTCATCAGAGTCTGGATCATCAGAGTCACCTTCATCTTCTGAGTCTTCTCCAGAGTCAGAATCACTATCAGAATCAGAATCAACGTCAGAGTTTACTTCAACTTCAGAAATTCTTAACTCTGACCTTTCTTCAGAAGTTCTAACATCAGAATCAGATTGAGACTTATCCCAATTCCAAAATTCTGATTCCTTCACAATCACATCTCTGCTGAATTCAATTTTATTGGTTTCTAGACAATAGAGCTTGTATGCACCTGTACTGTGGTACCCTATCAGAATCATCACTTTGTTGTGGTCCACTTATGTATTGGAACTATTTCCTTCAACTTCTTCGTAGGACATCGGTTGAGTACATACGTTGCAGTGGCAACAGCTTCTCCCCAGAGCTTCTAAGGAAGTTTCTTCTCCTTTAGCATGCTTCTCACCATATCAAGCAAAGTGCGGTTTCTTCTTTCAGCAAGACCATTGTGTTGAGGGGTATAAGGAGCAGTAACCTCATGCTCAATTCCATTCTCCTCACAGAACTTCTGGAACTCTTTGGAGTTATACTCACCTCCACCGTCAGTTCTAAGAATCTTCAACTTCTGACCACTCTGATTCTCAGCCTTCATTCTGAACTTCTTGAATTCATCAAACACCTCGTGTTTAAACTTAATAAGGGATACCCATGTCATTCTTGTGAATTCATCAACAAATAACACAAAGTATTTATTCCCTCCAATCGATGCTACTGGAAATGGACCACACACATCAGAATGTACAACTCCCAAGGCATGTTTTGCTCTTGGAGCAGTTTCTGACGCAAATGGCAATCGTGGTTGTTTTCCTTTCATGCAAACTTTGCATGACTTTTCAGGCTTCTTAATTGCAGGAATTCCATGTACCAACTTCTTTGAATTCAGATGTTTTAAGCTTCTGAAATTCAAATGACCAAATCTTCTGTGCCACAACTCACTCTCCTTCTCAGCACTTGTTGCACTAAGACATTCTGAGTCTGCAGTTCTGACATTCACCTTGAATGTTCTATTCCTTCCCTGTTCTGACTCCATAATCAACTTCTGATTGCAGTCATACAGCTTCAGAAGATTGTCCTTCATGGTAACTGAAAAACCTTTCTCAATTAATTGTCCCACACTCATCAGATTGCTTCTGATGCCAGGTACATACCACACGTTCTGAATCAATGTTGTTTTCCCATTGTTCAGAATCACTCTGACATTTCCCATACCTTCTGCATTAAGATATTTGTCATCAGCACATCTGATCTTTGTCCTCTTTTCAGAGTCAAAGTCAACCAGCCATTTCTTGTTTCTAGTAAGATGATTTGAACAGCCAGTGTCCATATACCACCAGTCTATCAGATCCATATCATCAGATTCAGAGGCCATCAATAACACAGATTTGTCATCAGAACTTCTGGCTATATTTGCTTCTTCTGATTTTCTCTCCTTGTTTGACCAACAGTCTCTAGCAAAGTGACCAAACTTCTTACAACAGTAACATTGGATCTTCTTCTTGTCATACTTCTCTTTTCCCTTCTGAGCATTCTTTTGTCTATCAGAGGTTGAGCTTTCTGACTTCTGACCACCATCAGATCTTCTCCTGGCTTCTGACTGCTTCTGATACCTCCTATCAGAAGTTGCTTTCAGAGCCTGCTGCTCTACTTCCCTTTCAGAAGTTCTCTCAGTCAAACGCAACTCTTGCGCTTCTAGACTGCTCTGCAGCTCTTCAATTCTCATGGTGCTCAGATCTTTGGAATGTTCTATTGCTACCACAATATAATCAAATTGAGAGGTAAGGGATCTCAATACCTTCTCCATGATTGTTTCTTCAGAAAGAGTTTCTCCACACGCTTTCATCTCATTAGTGATCAGAATCACTCTGGAGATGTATTCAGAAACTTTCTCATTATTCTTCATGTTGAGATTCTCATATTGCTTTCTCAAGGACTGAAGCTTCACCTTCTTCACTAATGCGTCACCACCATAACATCTAACCAGTGTGTCCCACGTAGCCTTTGCTGTCGTTGAATCTGCAATCTTCTCAAATACATTTACATCAACACATTGATGAATGAAGAACAATGCTTTCTGATCCTTCTTCCTTACTTCCTTCTGCGTGTTTTTCTGTTCATCCGTCGCATCTACTGCTACCGGAACATAACCATCAGTGACAAGATCTAGAACATCTTGAGCACCGAACAGTACACGCATTTGGATCATCCAACAATTCCAGTTTTTACCGTCAAATACTGGAAGTTTGGTGTTCATGTTGCCGTTTCCGTTCATCTTTCTACCTTGCACAGTACACTCAGATTTCTCACACAGTGTTTCCCAACCCACAGAATTAAAATTCTGATCAGATTTTGTTCAAGATTCAACACGAATCTAAGAATCAAAATCAAACACACAAGACCTCACGTTCACTCGTGTTTCCCGTGTTTCCCAATGAATCCGAACCGGGGCTCTAGATGCCAATTGTTGGTGCAAAGGTAGAATGAATGATGAACGGAAATATTCTATTAAGAGAATGACGGCTACAAAACATGATAAAAGTTACAAATGATTGTCACCCTATTTATAAGCTAAAACTAGGGTTACTAGAATAGGATAAAATACTAAAATACCCTCTAACAAACTTAGGGGCTAAGAAAATAGTACAACTAATAAATATGAATTACTTCTAATAGTATATCTCTCTAATTTCTATTGTAATGTCAAATTTTGCTATATCTAAGTAACTCTCTTTAGATTAAAGTATTGATGATCATCTAGTATTACAATTTGGTCTATATATTCACAGTGATCTCTTTTATACGACTATGAATTTAGAATTATTTATTTATTCTTATGTACATTGTTTTTATTTATTGACGACGGTTAAAATTGATTTTGTTAGTAAGGCCCTTGTGTGAGATTGTCATACAGTGAACTGACTTGGGGTATTTTGCTTTTTATCGCAATGTCGCGGATAGCAAGAGTCGCCACCGACTTTTCTTTTATCCAATAAGGAAAGATGGAAAAGAACAGGAAAGACCTCAATAGATTTTGGGTTCGGGAGGTACATTATACAAAGGGAAGGTGTTAGCACCCTTTGTATCCATGGTTATCCATGGGCTCTTAATTGCTGGATCACTTATAGTTTTGTCTGAAAAGTGTTCGTGAATTGTTTAAAAAATGTTTCGAAAAGAGAGTTTAACTTTGTAATGATTCTCGTATGAATGTATACAAAGTATTTATCTCGTTTGATTTTGAAAACGGTTTAGAAAAATGTAACTTGGTAATGATTCTAGTATGAATGTATACCAAGTGGTGATTTTCTAGAATTTGCAAAGTGTGAGGGGTGGGAAATGTTTTAGGTTATGATCCAGCAATTGAGAGTTATGCCTTCCTAAGGTCGTTATGGGCATTTCCTATCCTTATGAGGGTAAAACTGTCCTTACTATTGAGAAGTAAGTAATTTTACCCTTTGGATGTTTAAGGGTCATCGTAGGGTCATCGATAGGTCATTGAAGGCAACGGTTGTAAGGATACCTTAGCATTCGAAGGGACGATCATCATTTAACCGTAGGCTACACCGAAGGATCATCGAGGGACAAAATCGTATTTTTGAAGGCAACATCCGAGGGACCATGATTTATTTTATGATGATTTAACCGAAGGGTCTTTGCTAAGTGTATCCCTACATTCGCGGGACATGACCGTGGTACCGTAATATCGTAAGGCAAAAGAGAGGTCCAAGATCACATATTTAGAGGCCGTATTTTACAATCGATTAGGTAATTAGGATGAATCTCCACATTAAAATTAATACATTAAAATTAATTAGGCAATTTAGGGTGAAACTCCACAAGGGTATCCCACAAATAAAGTGGAAGACCTAGACAGCAATCTTTTCCTGGGAAAGGTGAACCTTTACAAAATTCAGCAAACGGGTTAGAGTACCAAGTCAGGATGCAATCAAGGATTGCACCGCAAAAGAAACCCGAACAGCAGTAGGGTCAGATAAACAATGCATGGCTATGATAAAAACATGACAGGTTAGCAAAGGACATAACAGAAAAATCAGCGACTGTCCCGGTCGCCGCTGCTTCGCCTAGCGAAGGCTTAGCGAATACTCGCTGCATGCTCGCTTAGCGATGTGCTAGCGAGCGGCTGCGAATTCTGGTTTTGGTAACAGCATAATGTCAGCAAGCTTCACACCTTATAGCATCCATTACAGAGATTATGTGGTTAGACATTCAGATGTTCATGCATACTTAAATTCATATGTAAAACTTAAGATAGTTTCATAAATTCAATCATGATACCATATGCAAATTAAGAACATAAGGTAGTAATTAGCGAAGGCTTAGCGAATACTCGCTGCATGCTCGCTTAGCGATGTGCTAGCGAGCGGCTGCGGATTCTGGTTTTGATAACAGCATAATGTCAGCAAGCTTCACACCTTATAGCATCCATTACAGAGATTATGTGGTTAGACATTCAGATGTTCATGCATACTTAAATTCATATGTAAAACTTAAGATAGTTTCATAAATTCAATCATGATACCATATGCAAATTAGAAGATATCTGAAGTCATGGGTGTCACTGGGTCGTACGCTAGACCGTATAGTGAGTCATTCATTAGGCCGTCGACTTCACTGGGGAGTTAGAATGGGTCATACGCCGCTGGGGATAACAAATCAGAATGGATCATACGCTAGATCGTATCTGAGTTGCAGAATGGGCCGTCTGTTAGGCTGTATCTGACGAAAAGCAGTCGTACGCTAGACTACACCTCGGGATGTACTATACGCTAGGTAGTATCTGAGGAATGAAGATCCGAATGGGTCGTACGCTATACCGTATTGTTGGAGGAGTAATATGTTGCGCCGAATCAAAATGAGATAAGAATCCGAATGAGTCATACACTGCTGGGGATAAAGGATCAGAATGGATCGTACGCTAGATCGTATCTGAGTTGCGGAACGAGCCGTCCGTTAGGCTGTATCGTTATTAGGGGTGAAGGATCAGAATGGATCGTATGCTAGATCGTATCTGAGTTGTAGACTGAGCCGTCCGTTAGGCTGTACCTGATGACGAAGGGGGTAGTCATACGCCAGACTACACTTCAGAATGTACCGTACGCTAGGTAGCATTTGAGGCCTTGAAGGTCCAAATGGGTCGTATGCTAGACCGTATTGGAGTTGTTGAAGGTCGGAATGGATCGTACGTTAGATCGCATCTGAGTTGAAAGAGTCATATGTTGAGCTGAATTAGAATGAACCGTACGCTTGGTTATATCTGATAGTATTTGTATATGTTGTATTTGCAATAAATGTCTGGGATGGGCTTATAGATGCCATCACTAGGAGGACGTCATGATGAATGTTGACATGGAGTGTATCTGAAAGATGTATTTGAATCTGAACGTAATCGATGAAGATGTCCGTCTGAATGGCTCTCTACTTTGACTGCATCAGGAAGATAATTAACCTGAAAAATAAAGTTAGCTTCATGCCATGTCATGATGCATGAGATGTTTTATGCTTTCGAAAATAACTGCGAACGATGTATGCATGCGTATGCTGTGAAATGATGTAATGAATGAATTATGCATCTGAAAAGTTCTTCCTGAGGACTCTACTGGGGAAAATAAATCTCAATCTTCTGGTTGGGAGATATTGGTATCGATGACCCTTTCTTAGCCGGGGATGCTTGATTTCTGTCTGATGGTAGAAATGTTCAACAGAAGCCCGGCTGGGGGTGGAAGAGATGATCCATTTGTCTAGTAATGCCACTCTCTTCTGGGAATGACTGGCTTTGCTGGGGAATAGGATTAGCAACGGATTCATTGGAAAGCATGATTAGACCTTCTCCTCGATCCTGAAGCCTAGTAGTAATCGTTATTTCTATTTTATGCACGCATTTTTGGTAAACATCGATCATATCCAAATGCATATATTAATTCGAATTAAATCAATGGACGTTTATGCAAACAAAACAGAGAAAGTAAAACAAGAGCATTTTTTTTTTGAAACTAAAATTATATTAATTTCGAAAGAGGGCCTATAAACAGGCAATTTGTGTACAAGGAGACAAAAATCCTAGTAAGAGGAAATTGTCAAGAAAACAAAGAGAAAGCTATGCCGAAAACGTCCTATTGACTTTAATTCCACTACTGCCATTATGTCTTCAAGCCTCTCATCTCCTGCTGTCGGATAGAAGTGATTAGCTTGTTCAGTCCTTTGAACTTGGATGAAGCTGTCTGAGAACGGGACATAGTCATACGCTTTAATCCCTAATTTTTGCCTGGACCGCCTTTTCAGGTTTTCAATCCACCAGGATACCCCTTTTTGCCCAAGCCGCCTTTTCAGGTTTTCGACTTGCCGGGTGCACATTTTTTTATGTTTATCCCTAATTTTTGCCCGAACCTTTTTGGTTCGCCGGGATGCCCTTACTTTTGCCTAGGTACGTCGACCTAGCAGGTCTCTTTTATGCGTAGTATTTTTTGACTATGTCTGCGTTCACGGGATGCGGGAAGTCTTCGCCGTCCATTGTAGCTAGTATCATGGCTCCACCAGAGAATACCTTCTTAACTACAAACGGCCCTTCGTACGTGGGAATCCATTTGCCTCTGGGATCACCTTGTGGTAGAGTGATGCGCTTTACCACCAAGTCGCCAATTTGATACACCTGTCTCTTGACTCTTTTGTTAAATGCCTGGGTCATGCGCTTCTGATATATCTGTCCATGACAAACAGCCGCAAGTCTCTTCTCATCAATCAAGTTTATCTGATCGAGTCGAGTCTGAATCCATTCCTCTTCATCTAATCCCGCCTCTTTCATGATTCTTAGAGAGGGAATCTGAACTTCCACTGGTAAAACGGCTTCCATTCCGTATACTAAAGAGAAAGGAGTTGCTCCTGTCGAAGTGCGTACTGAAGTGCGATAACCGTGAAGAGCAAATGGTAACATCTCATGCCAGTCTTTGTACGTCACCGTCATCTTTTGTATGATCTTCTTGATATTCTTATTAGCAGCTTCTACAGCGCCATTCATCTTTGGTCGGTACGGAGAAGAGTTATGGTGCTTTACGTTGAACTGCGTGCAGAGTTCAGTAATCATCTTGTTGTTCAAATTAGTACCATTGTCGGTGATAATCCTTTCAGGGATACCATACCGACAAATAAGACTATTCTTGATGAACCGTGCCACCACATTCTTGGTGACAGAAGCAAATGAGGCGGCCTCTACCCACTTTGTAAAGTAATCAATAGCGACAAGGATGAAGCGATGTCCATTAGAAGCAGTAGGTTTAATCTCCCCAATCATATCAATGCCCCACATTGCAAAGGGCCAAGGTGCGGTCAACACGTTCAATGGAGCAGGAGGTGCATGTACTTTATCCGCATATATCTGGCACTTGTGACAGGTTCTGGAGTGATGGTGGCAATCAGCTTCCATGGTAGACCAATAATACCCTGATCTCAGAATCTTCTTGGCCATCGTATGTCCACTAGAATGAGTCCCAAAAATACCGTCGTGCATATCTCCCATAATCTTTTCTGCTTCCTTTTTATCCACACAGCGAAGCAAAGTCGAATCGTGGTTACGTTTGTATAATACTCCATTACTCAAAAAGAATTTAGCAGAGAACTTCCTCAGGAATCTTCTATCATTGATAGATGCCCCCTCAGGGTACTCCTGAGTTTCTAAATATCTTTTTACTTCGTGGAACCAAGGTTTCTCTTCCACTTCATCAGTATTAAGCTCATAACAATGTGCTGGTTCATCCAATCGCTCAATGGTGATCATGGGAGCTTCATTGTCCCATCTGACTCTGAACATAGATGACATGGTAGCCAATGCGTCTGCCAACTGATTCTCTTCTCGTGGGATATGTTCGAATGTAATCTCTCCAAAGTATGGGGTTAGTGACAACACCTTCTCTCGATAAGGGATGAGATTCAGATGTTTAGTGTCCCATTCTCCTTTGATCTGACTGATTACTAATGCTGAGTCTCCGTACACACTCAAAAACTTGATCCTTAGGTCTATGGCAGCTCTGAGTCCCAAAATACATGCTTCATACTCAGCCATATTATTGGTACAATCAAAACATAGTCTAGCAGTGAAAGGCGTATGGCAACCCCTGGGAGAAATAATTACGACACCAACACCGTTGCCCAACGCATTAGAAGATCCATCAAAAACCATAGTCCATCGGGATCCCGGTGCGGGTCCTTCATCCGGTCCATGTTCTTCATGATTGGTAACAAACATGACATCTTCATCTGGAAACTCAAAATTCATAGATTGGTAATCATCCACCGCTTGATGAGCCAAATGATCAGCTAGCACGCTTCCTTTGATTGCTTTCTGAGTAGTATACTGGATGTCATACTCTGTTAAGATCATCTGCCATCTTGCTATTCTTCCGGAGAGAGCGGGTTTCTCAAATATGTATTTGATAGGATCCATCTTAGAAATCAATAAAATGGTGTGATTCAACATATACTGTCTCAGTCGGCGAGCAGCCCAGGCCAAAGCACAACAAGTTTTCTCGAGCAGTGAGTATCTTGTTTCACAGTCGGTAAACTTTTTGCTAAGGTAGTATATGGCATGCTCTTTTCGACCAGACTCGTCATGTTGTCCCAACACGCACCCTATTGAATTTTCTAACACGGTTAAATACATGATTAGAGGTCTTCCTTCAACTGGTGGCATCAGAATTGGAGGTTCTTGAAGATACTTCTTGATTTTGTCAAAAGCTTCTTGACACTCCTCATTCCATATCATCTCTTGATTTTTCCTCAGTAGCTTGAAGAGGGGTTTGCAGGTGGCGGTCAAATGGGAGATAAATCGGGCAATGTAATTCAAGTGTCCCAAGAAACCTCTGACTTCTTTATCTGTACTGGGAACTGGCATTTCTTGAATAGCTCTCACCTTGGCCGGGTCAACCTCAATCCCTTTACCACTGACAATAAAGCCCAGGAGTTTGCCGGACCTTACCCCAAAGGTGCATTTGTTCGGGTTCAACCTCAACTTGTATTTCTTCAACCTCTCGAACAGTTTGTATAAATGATCGAGATGTTCCTCCTCAGTATGAGATCTGGCTATCATGTCATCCACATATACTTCTATTTCATGATGGATCATATCATGGAACAAAACCACCATAGCACGCTGGTACGTTGCCCCTGCATTCTTTAAACCAAATGGCATTACTTTATAACAGAACGTGCCCCATTGCGTCACAAACGTAGTTTTCTCCATGTCCTCAGGCGCCATCTTAATCTGGTTGTAACCTGAGAATCCATCCATGAATGAGAACACCTTGTGTTGAGCGGTGTTATCTACCAGAACATCAATGTGCGGGAGTGGAAAGTCATCCTTGGGACTCGCTTTATTCAGGTCTCGGTAATCTACACACATTCGCACCTTACCATCCTTCTTTGGCATTGGTACCACATTAGCAACCCATTGAGGATAAGAAGTAACAGCCAGAAAACCTGCATCAAATTGTTTCATCACCTCGGCTTTGATTTTCTCAGACATTTCAGGACGCATGCGACGAACCTTTTGCTTAACAGGACGACATTCTTCCCTCGTTGGCAGTCGATGCACTACTATATCGGTATCCAGTCCTGGCATGTCTTCATAAGACCAAGCAAAAATCTCTCCATAGTCATGCAACATCTGAATCAACCTTCTCTTGACACTGTTTTCCAAGCCTGCTCCTATTTTGACTTCTTTCTTGTTTACTTCAGTACCCAGATTTACAGTCTCAACTGACTCCTCGTGTGGCTGTATAGTCCTTTCTTCCTGCAGTAACAGTCTGGCAAGTTCTCCAGGTAATTCACAATCTTCCTCACTTCCATCCTCGGCTTGGTAGATCGGATTTTCAAAGTCATAATGAACAGTAGTAGAACTATTGTCAACAGGATCCAGAGTGGGTATGGATCTGCAATTCGTTACGTGAGTGTGTGTAAGAAAACATAGCTCGTTTGGAAGATGACAGAAAAGATAAAGAGCGCAATATTTGAATGCAAAAAGTCCATTGATTTATTGAATATGAATATGCTTATGAAGATGACAAAACCCTTAACAAATTAGCTATTGTGCCCCGGGCATAGACACAACGCTTGGAGAAGTTCAATTGTAAAAAAAAACAAAAATTTGCAACACTAAAATAGACAATAACAATTACTCCTGACTAAAGGAAATCGGGATAGTGTTTTCAGCCTTCCAATTATTGAGTCCGTCACCAATTGTTGGGAAAATCCAGCTATCCAGGTCGCAATCGCTGTCAGCCTCTTCTACAGCATTAATTTGACTCTTGCCAGAGCTGAACCCCAGGCCAAATTTGTCAGACTTGTACGGTACGTCGATCAATTGACCCCAGCCAGTACGACCACCATCTTCAACCACGGCTTGAGCGTCTTTCATAGAAATCATAGCAGGAGGAGCACGAATAACCTTGGGTACACAGGAAGTTGGCTTAAGGACAGGATTGGTCGGAGGAACTACTTCAAATGACTGACAAGGAGTCTCAATGAATTCACCATCCATCTCGACGTATCTGAAGGTATGCACACTACTGACAATGTACTCTTCTTCTCCACACACGGTGACAATTTTGCCCTTTGTGGGATACCTCAACTTTTGATGGAGAGACGAGGCTACAGCGCCTGCCCCATGAATCCAAGGGCGTCCCAGTAAGCAGGAATAGGCAGGACGAATGTTCATTACATGGAAGGTAGTGTTGAAGACTTGAGGTCCTATCTTGATAGGAAGGACTACTTCGCCATGGACAACATTCTTCGCACCATCGTAAGCACGTACCACAATGTCACTAGGTTTCAGTTCAATGCTTTTACAATCCAGCTTATCCAGCACAGCTGTCGGCAACACATTCAAGGAAGAGCCATTATCGATCAACACATGAGACAAAGTGATTCCCCTACACTCAATGGAGATATGCAGGGCTTTATTGTGATTCTTTCCTGCTGGTGTCAGATCAGCGTCGGAAAAGCCTAGGCCATTGTCAACAGCCAAGTGAGCAACATAATGTTCGAACTGATCGACAGATGTCTCCTGAGGTACATGAGCGGTCTTCAAGAATTTTATCAATGCACTGGCATGAGGTTCAGAAGATAACAGCAAGGATAACATCGAGATCTTAGACGGGGTATGCCCCAACTGTTCTACAACATCAAAATCACTCTTGCGAATGATTTTCAGCACTTCTTCCATTTCTTGTTTGGCAACATCTTCGGGAGTAACTTCGATCGGTGTCTCTGACTGAGAAGGATTGACTGGTTCCTTTCCTCGAGTTTCAAGGACAGGAGGTGAGATTTCTGGAGAGAAGATCCTTCCGCTTCGAGTAATTTTACTAGTCCCAACAATGCCACTAGTATTAGCAGCATTATCCACTTGCTTCACGCCATGGACGTAAACATCACCGCCATAATTCCACGGAATAGCTTTGCTTGAGGAATACGGGATCGGGCCAGGTGCAGTGATGATTAGGGGAGCAACCCTGGGCTTAGCAGTAATCTTCACAGGCGCCCTGGTAGCGGTAATCTTCACTGGAACTTTGGACCTAGCAATCACAGATATTTCTTCAATAGGGTTTTCCGCCTTAGGAATCTTTTCGAAGAGAACTGTACGATCATCCATCAGCCGTTGAATACCATTCTTCAATTCCCAACAATCATCTGGTTGGAATATACAGAGATTGCAATCTTCAGCACAACCTGGAAATAAACCAGCTTGCAATAAATTCCTCTTTATGATCGGGAGAGGAGATGTTAAGTCCGCCACATTGGAAACATGATCGTCGTCATCCACGGCATTAACCGTCTTGTCATGATTAGGCATAGGAGCAGTGATGACATTAGGGGTCTCCGGAGGCTCAAACTCAATTTCTCCAGCTTCGATCATATCCTTAATCTTATTCTTCAATGACCAGCAATCGTTTGTATCATGCCCGGGGCTATCGGAGTGATATGCATACCTGGCATTAGGGTTATAACGAGAAGAAGTAGTGTTGGGATTCATAGGAGGATCTCTGAGGGTGATCAAATTTGCCTTTAGCATTCCCTGCAGTGCCTGTGCCAAGGTCATATTGATCCTGGTAAACTGCCTTCTTGGCCTGTCTTGTTTGGGCTGGACGTTTTGAGATGGTGGTGCTGCAATCGTAACTGCTCCAATGTCGTGGTCACGGTTTTTCTTGTTACGACCCTTTTGACCGTACACAACATTTGATTCGTTCCTCCCCTGATAGGACCTTTTGGTGCTTGCAGAGGCAGCCGCCTGTATCTTTCCACTTCGGATGCCGCTTTCAACACGTTCACCTGTCAATATAAGTTCAGTGAAACCTGATGAAGAACTTCCCAGTAGATGGCTGTAGAATGGGCCGGTCAGTGTGCCCATGAACATATCCACCAATTCTCTGTCAGTCATAGGGGGTTTGACTCTGCCAGCCAAATCTCTCCACTTTTGAGCATATTCTTTAAAGCTTTCTTTAGATCCCATAGTCATATTCTGCAGCTGTAGCCGGGTAGGCGCTAGTTCAGAGTTATACTGGTACTGTTTATAGAAAGCTGTTGCTAAATCAGTCCAGGTGCGGATGTCAGAGCTCTCGAGCTGATAATACCATTCCAACTGTGTGCTAGACAGGCTCTCTTGGAAGAAATGGATCCATAGCTTCCTGTCAGTGGTATGCGGCTGAATCTTTCTCACATAAGCTCTCAGATGCATCTGAGGACAGGACGCACCATCGTACTTAGTGAAAGTGGGGATTTTGAATTTGCGAGGAATGGTCACATCGGAGACCAGACCCAAACTTTCGAAATCCAGACCGGGCGCCTTCTGACCCTCCATAGCTAGCATACGTTCTTCCAGCAACTTGTACTTATCATCTCTTGGAGAGTACTGTTCATTTTCATAATCTTCATCGTCGTCCTCAGGGTTGAAGAGATCGACATTCTCCTCTTCTGAATCATTCTCTGTCTCCTCTTCTGGACCATTCGGGATCCCAAACTTGACTCCTGCGGCCTGTCCTTTACGCCTTCTTCCCGGATTAATGAAACTCACAGCTTTCTTGTCTTTCTTCTTTTCGAGCAAAAGAGCCTTCAGTTCCTCCTGCCCCTTGGATAAGCTTAGCATCATCTCCTTGAATTGAGCATTTTGAGTCTGGAGATCTTTGACAGTTTGTTCGAGATCCATTTTTCTGTTTAGAAGGAAGACCGTGAGAACATTGAACTTGTAGAATACCTGTTATGCAGTGTTATGTTATGCTATGCAATGTATGAAATGTTTTCAAGGACTTTTGGAATTTAACTTTGCGTAAATCACCAACAAGAGAGAAATGTTTATTGCTAATTTCTTTGACCAATGTTCATTACAAAAGGAATAATAATAAAAATACAATGAAAGCTCAAGTCTCCCAGGGGCGGCTTCTTTTTGGGCGAAGATACGCATTGAGTCTTCGTTCCTCATTAAGCTGACTGGTAAGTTCTAACACTTTCTTCCTTTCTGCGACGAACTGAGTCTCGAAAGTATCCCTTTCTTCTCTCAACTGGATCCAGGATCTCTTTAGTTCCTCAACATTGGTAGGCATATCTGGATAAGGAATGATCTGAGGAGCACCTCCTTCAGCTTCAGGTTCGACAATCTGAGGTCCGATTGCAAGATATGGCATGACAAGTTCACGAGCTCTGGCGCGTACCCATCTGAGATAAGGTTCCATAGGGATAGAATTTTTCTGTCCTAACGTACCTCTCTTCACCATGCCCCAAGCTTGTACAAATCTTTGACGGAGGCCTTGGGAATCGTTGTCATAGTCGAACACAATGCCTTCGATGATCATTTCATGTGGACCATCTCTTCGAGCACAACCAAACTGTCGCAGAGCTAAAGCAGGATTATAAGTAATACCTCCTCTTATTCCTAGGAGTGGTACATTAGGGAACTCGCCACAACGGTCAATGGTGGTAATATTTTCCTTGAACTGAGGACACCAACAGATGTCTGGGTGGGAGAGCGACATTATCCTTTGAGACCATTTCAAATTCTGCTCGTTCTTCAAGACTGATTGAGGAAGGTGCGAAATAAACCACCTAGACAACAAAGGTATGCAGCACATGAGAGTCCCTTGCTTCTTCATGGTACGAGTGTGAAGGGAATGCAAAATGTCTCCCAGCAAGGTAGGTACAGGGTTATGAGTGAGAAATATCTTAATAGCATTCATGTCTATGAATTGGTCTGGATTAGGGAATAACACCAAGCCATAGATTAGCAATGCCAGGATGTCTTCGAAAGCACGGACATTCATAACTTTTAAGAATTCTCGGGCCTTATTTGTCAGGAATTTGGCAAGTAAACCCTTAACCCCACTCCTTGTTACCCAATTAGCTTCAATGTCGGACTTCTTCATGTGTAAAGCTGCGGCAACTTCTTCAGACTTCGGGACCTTTTCTAAACCACTGAAAGGTATTTGATCAAGGATAGGTATCCCAAGCAGTCTGGAGAATTCTTCCAGTGTAGGTACCAACTGATAATCTGGGAATGTGAAGCAATGATGTTTAGGGTCGAAGAACTGGAATAAAACTCTCATCATATCTTCTTTGAACCCAGTGGTAACTAAATTGAGAAGAGAACCATGTCTCTTGATGAACTGCGCATGATCGGAAAGTTCTGACACTAAGTTCTTGAGTTGAGGAGAGATTGCTACAAGATTAATCCGGATGGTCTTCCTGGGAGCCATAGCCTTACAAAACAGAGCAAAGTTAAATCCCTAAGTCCTTGAAATGGTTAGTACAATGTTATGATGTCATGATGTTATGATGTTAAGCTGTTATGATGTTATGAGGTTAAATAAATAACAAGCACAAGCAAGTCACACAACCATCATTCCTAGGTTTTAAGGCTTGCATGAGTTCCATAGGTAAGTACCTTCCCCACTGAAGTTTAGTTGGTTCAACCTGTCCTAGAATAGTAACCGGGTTCTAGAAGGATCTCAAATCATTGACCTTTCTTTAAGTCCACTTCAGTGCAACACCAAGTGGTTGACCAAAGCTTCCTTAAAGTCCAATCTCAAAGAGTGTAGTATCGAGTCTCAACCAACCCCAGTCGGAACCGAAGTCAGTTATCTCACTACTTTCTAATGGCTAGGATGAGTCAATTAGGGTTCTAAAGGTCTGGTTAATGCTTTAATGACACCACGCGAATGCCAAATTTTTCCTCAAGTAAACATGAGGAACATCAGGACATCCAAAGTGTCACATTAACCGTAGCCATCATTTTAACCATTCCAGTATACGCCGGATAGTCGCGATGATCTATTGCTACTTACCTAAGGTACACTAGATCCGGGTGTAGGATCTTTCACTCAAGAATACCCAAGCAATCCCTTAAAAGTAAATCAGACAATTTTAAATAAGTGATCTTGTTTTTTAAGGTAACCTCTCTTGTAATCGTCCCCAGCAGAGTCGCCAGTTCTGTCATACAGTGAACTGACTTGGGGTATTTTGCTTTTTATCGCAATGTCGCGGATAGCAAGAGTCGCCACCGACTTTTCTTTTATCCAATAAGGAAAGGTGGAAAAGAACAGGAAAGACCTCAATAGATTTTGGGTTCGGGAGGTACATTATACAAAGGGAAGGTGTTAGCACCCTTTGTATCCATGGTTATCCATGGGCTCTTAATTGCTGGATCACTTATAGTTTTGTCTGAAAAGTGTTCGTGAATTGTTTAAAAAATGTTTCGAAAAGAGAGTTTAACTTTGTAATGATTCTCGTATGAATGTATACAAAGTATTTATCTCGTTTGATTTTGAAAACGGTTTAGAAAAATGTAACTTGGTAATGATTCTAGTATGAATGTATACCAAGTGGTGATTTTCTAGAATTTGCAAAGTGTGAGGGGTGGGAAATGTTTTAGGTTATGATCCAGCAATTGAGAGTTATGCCTTCCTAAGGTCGTTATGGGCATTTCCTATCCTTATGAGGGTAAAACTGTCCTTACTATTGAGAAGTAGGTAATTTTACCCTTTGGATGTTTAAGGGTCATCGTAGGGTCATCGATAGGTCATTGAAGGCAACGGTTGTAAGGATACCTTAGCATTCGAAGGGACGATCATCATTTAACCGTAGGCTACACCGAAGGGTCATCGAGGGACAAAATCGTATTTTTGAAGGCAACACCCGAGGGACCATGATTTATTTTATGATGATTTAACCGAAGGGTCTTTGCTAAGTGTATCCCTACATTCGCGGGACATGACCGTGGTACCGTAATATCGTAAGGCAAAAGAGAGGTCCAAGATCACATATTTAGAGGCCGTATTTTACAATCGATTAGGTAATTAGGATGAATCTCCACATTAAAATTAATACATTAAAATTAATACATTAAAATTAATTAGGCAATTTAGGGTGAAACTCCACAAGGGTATCCCACAAATAAAGTGGAAGACCTAGACAGCAATCTTTTCCTGGGAAAGGTGAACCTTTACAAAATTCAGCAAACGGGTTAGAGTACCAAGTCAGGATGCAATCAAGGATTGCACCGTAAAAGAAACCCGAACAGCAGTAGGGTCAGATAAACAATGCATGGCTATGATAAAAACATGACAGGTTAGCAAAGGACATAACAGAAAAATCAGCGACTGTCCCGGTCGCCGCTGCTTCGCCTAGCGAAGGCTTAGCGAATACTCGCTGCATGCTCGCTTAGCGATGTGCTAGCGAGCGGCTGCGGATTCTGGTTTTGATAACAGCATAATGTCAGCAAGCTTCACACCTTATAGCATCCATTACAGAGATTATGTGGTTAGACATTCAGATGTTCATGCATACTTAAATTCATATGTAAAACTTAAGATAGTTTCATAAATTCAATCATGATACCATATGCAAATTAAGAACATAAGGTAGTAATTAGCGAAGGCTTAGCGAATACTCGCTGCATGCTCGCTTAGCGATGTGCTAGCGAGCGGCTGCGGATTCTGGTTTTGATAACAGCATAATGTCAGCAAGCTTCACACCTTATAGCATCCATTACAGAGATTATGTGGTTAGACATTCAGATGTTCATGCATACTTAAATTCATATGTAAAACTTAAGATAGTTTCATAAATTCAATCATGATACCATATGCAAATTAAGAACATAAGGTAGTAATAGCAATGCCAACCTGTTTGTAATCGAATTGTAACCTTGAATTGGCCGATCGGATCGAATTGAGCGGAAGTGACCTTGCTGCCGCCGGCTTTCCTTCAGGGTTTCCTTTAGGGTTACTCGGAATTCTCAGGGTTAGCCTCCAGGGTTTGCCGTCTGTGAGCGCTGGGGTTTGCTTGCTAGGGTCCTCCTTTCGTCCCTTTTCCATTACTGAAGTGCTGGTATTTATAATGCTCTTTTTTGTGACCTAATGGGCTCAGAGTGAAGCCCATAATTTTCTGTTATCTGCCAGCTTCGCTAGGCGAGCGTGTAGCGAACGTTCGCTAGGCGAGCGTGTAGCGAACGTTCGCTAGGCGAAGGATTTGCTCGCCTAGCGAGCAGGCCAGTTTGGGCCATTTTCTGGATTGGGCCGTTCGTGAGCTGGGCCTTTGTTCCTTTAAGATCAGTGTCATAAAAATGAGTCGGAGTGCCCTGAAAATGTCTTGAAATATTAATGGGCAAATTTTGGGGTATGACAGAGATAGTATGAAGTTTGTTTGTTTTCGCTGCGCCTGCCTCTGGTGTTCTTATCTAAAAGGATTTCGAGTGTTTATTTGTTGGTTTTATTATATGTTTCTAATCCTCATTCCTGTTGGTGTATGCAAAGATTGTTTTAGCCAAAATTTACCAAAGGGAGAGATTGTTAGGCCTGACATGTTGTGATTGGCTGCATTTTGGAAAAACAAGTATTATTGACAGATGTTGAACAGGATGTTCTGACAGGTTGTTTCAACATTGCAATATGACCTAGTTTAAGTAGCTTGTGAGATTCAATTTCTTTAATGTTTTATCTGAATATTCTTTGAAGATTTAGTTCATGTATTCTGTTGAGCGTTTTCCATAAAGCAAAAGACTATTGTGTCTTGACTTATTTATGAAGTAACGATGTCAAGACATTTAGGAAATATCTTATTTGATTGAGATCATATTTTTAGAAGATTATGCATAGATCTTGGATCTACTGCAAATCAAGCCTGAAACCCATGTCTTTCCACTGCTATTTATAGAAAGGTTATAAACCTAAGAAGATATCGAAGCAGTGCAGTATATTGATCAAATTAGGGTTTCGTGTGCATGCTTTGTGTAAGTCATTCGAGTATCTCCTCATTACTTGAATTAGACTTGGTGTATTGAGTTGTAACTAACAATCCCTCAGAAGCTTTTAAGCAAAAGCGGATTGTGTTTCTCAGTTGTAAGTTGTTGTAAGGTTGAAGGGAAGTGAAAGGGGTCTCATATCTAGGAGTGTCTTAGATAGAAACATTCACGGGTAGAGATTAGGTGAGAAGTATGTAAAACCTGAGGTTGTTCAGGACTTCAAACTAATTCTGTGATAGTGGATTTCCTTCCTGGCTTGGTATACCTTAGATGTAGGTGATGTTGCACCAAACTGGTAACAATTGATTGTGTTATTTCCTGTCATACTGTTATTTAAACCCTAGTATTGTTTGTGGTGTGATAATGTGTTGACCCTGGTGTCGTGACATCGTGTACGACATCCGGGATCTGCTTACCAGAATTTCAATTGGTATCAGAGTAGGCATCCTACTTTGTTTTTGGGTGAGATCTGGGGAAGATACTTTCTGATCCCATGGATAAGGAAGGATGATTTATCAACATACCTCCCATCTTAGATGGATCCAACTATGACTATTGGAAGACAAGGATGTTGGAATTCTTAAAATCCATGGATAACAAGACATGGAAAATTGTCATCAAGGGATGGGAACATCCTGTAGTGAATGACAAAGATGGGAAGGCTACTACTGATATGAAGCCTGAAGAGGACTGGTCAAAGGAAGAAGGTGAATTGGATCTTGGAAACTCCAAAGCTTTGAATTCCCTATTCAATGGGGTTGACAAAAATATATTCAGGTTGATAGATATCTACATTGTAGCTAAAGAAGCTTGGGAGATCCTCAGAACTACTCATGAAGGCACATCCAAAGTGAAGATGTCTAGACTTCAGCTTCTCACTACCAGATTTGAGAATATAAAGATGAAAGATGATGAGAATATTCATGATTTTCTCATGAGTATTCTTGAAATATCTAATTCATCTAGTGCCTTAGGAGAAAAGAAGTCAGAAGAAAAGCTGGTGAAAAAAATTCCCAGGTCTCTACCTAAGAAATTTGACATGAACGTCACAACCATTGAAGAAGCTCAAGACATAAGCACCATGAGAGTAAATGAACTTATTGGGTCCCTCCAAACCTTTGAATTGGGTATTAGTGACAGATCTGAAAATAAAACTAAGAGCATAGCATTTGTATCCAACACTGAAGATGGACAAAACCAATGTGACTTGTATACTGATGAAGGAATGACTAATGTCATTGTTATCCTAGGAAGCCAATTCAACAAGATACTAAAGAGAATTGACAGGAAGTCAAGACCAAATGTCAAGAACATCCCTTTTGACATCAGGAATAATAATGATTTCTAGAAGAGAATAAGAACTGAAGAGATATCCAATCAAGGTAAAGGGATTCAATGTCATGGGTGTGAAGGATTTGGACACATTAGAGCAGAATGTACTACCTATCTCAAGAAACAAAAAAGGGGTTGTCTGTCTCTTGGTCTGATGATGATAACTCTGAAAGTGAATCTGAGGATGAACCTGCTAAACATGTTACTGCTCTAACTGGAAGATATGAATCTGATGAAGACTCATGTGATGAAGAATTATCCTATGAGGAACTGGTTGCATCCTAAAGATAACTTTGCATCAGAAGTGAAGAAATGTGTCGGATGGGAGAAAAACAGAAGAAAAATATATCTCAATTGTAGGCTGAAAATGAAGGACTTCAATTCACCATCTCCGATCTCCAAAATGAGGTGACAATGCTGATTTCCAAACTTGATAACATGACAAAGAATGTGAGAATGTGGAACAGGCTATCTAATGTGTTAGATGAAGTTTTGCAAATTGGAAAAGAGGTTGGATATATGAGGGGGATTGGCTTTAAACATCAATCTCAGGAAAAATAAGGAGAAAGCTCTATGACCAACTTTGTTCTTCCAAAGAGGGAGTCTAAGCCTGTAATGTCTAAACCTCGAGCTCAACATCATGCTAGTCATCAGAACTCTTAAACTAAAGCCCTTCTGCATCAAATTATATGGCTATCCCGGGTATCCAACACATACCAGGGTTAATTAGAAGAAAGAGTGAATACCTAAGCCTGTCAACACTAGTTTTATAGCTCACACCTCTCTTAAAGCTTCAGCTCGAGAAGACTGGTACTTTGACAGTGGATGTTCCAGACACATGACAGGTTTTAAGAAGTTCCTTGAAAACATCAAGTCATACTTAATTGGCTATGTCACATTTGGAGATAAGGCTAAAGGTGAAATTAAAGGGATTGGAAGACTAGCTTGTACAGGACTCCCAAGTCTTGATAATGTACTATTGGTAAAAGGTATGACTGCTAATTTGATTAATATCAGTCAACTCTATGATGAGGGTCTTAAAGTTAACTTCAAAAAATCATCGTGTCTAGTCACTAATGAGAAAAATGAAGTTCTAATGAGGGGAGTCGGGTCTAAGGACAATTGTTACTTATGGTCATCTAAAGAAACTACATACACTTCCACATGCCTGATATCCAAAGAAGAGGAAGTTAACCTATGGCACCAGAAACTTGGACATCTACATTTGAAAGCCATGAAAAAGATTATGTCAAAAAAATCCGTTAGAGGTATTCCAAGACTCAAGATTGAAGAAGATAAAATATGTGGAGAGTGGCAAATTGGGAAGCAAACCAAGATGTCACATCCAAAGTTACAACATCAGACTACTTCAAACGTTCTGGAGATTTTTCATGTGGACTTAATAGGGCCTATGCAGGTTGAGATCATTGGAGGGAAAAGATACTCATATGTAGTTGTTGACGATTTTTCAAGATTCACTTGGGTGAACTTCATCAAAGAAAAATCAGATGTCTTTGAGGTGTTCAAAGATCTATGTCAAAGGATTCAAAGAGAGAAGGAAAGTGGAATTGTTAGGATTCAAAGTGACCATGGGAAGGAATTTGAAAATAGATGATTTGATGAATTTTGATCCTCTTAAGGTATTGGTCAAGATTTCTCCTCTCCCATCACCTCTCAGCAAAACGACATTGTTGAACGCAAGAACAGAACTCTACAAGAATCAGTTAGAGTCATGCTTCATGTCAAGCATCTACCCTACCATTTTTGGGATGAAACAATGAATACTGCTTGTTATATTCATAATGGAGTCACTTTAAGAACCGGTACCTCGACTACTCTTTATGAACTATGGAGAGGAAGGAATCCCACTGTCAAATACTTTCATGTTTTTGGAAGCAAATGATACATCCTGGTTGACCATGAACAAAGAAGAAAGATGGATCCCAAGAGGGATGAAGGAATATTTCTGATACTCTACAAACAGCAGAGCCTATAGAGTTTTTATTTCCAGAACCAAAGTCATGATGGAATCCATCAATGTGGTAGTGGATGATAATATTTTAGAAAAAGGGAATGATATTGAGAAAGATGTTGAAACATCATCTCAGTAGATTAACACATCTGAAAATGAGGAAGTTAATGAGTCAGACAGTGAATCAAGAAGCTTGAACCAGACAACCACCAAGTCAACAACGACCCCTCCATCAGAATTCAGAAAGATCATCTGACATATCTCATTATTAGAAACCTTAATGAAGGGGTCACCACTAGATCTAGAGATGTGATTTCAAATGCTTGCTTTATTTCTAAGTTTGAACCAAAAAATGTGAAGGAAGCCTTGACTAATGAATTTTGGATTAATGTTATGAAAGAACAACCAGGTCATAAGAAATGAAGTATGAGACTTAGTCCCTGGGCCTAAAGGAATGAATGTTATTGGCATAAAGTGGATCTACAAGAACAAATCTGATGAAAAAGGGATTGTAACAAAAAACAAAGCCAAACTTAATGCTCAAGAATACACTCAAATTGAAGGGGTTGATTTTGATGAGACCTTTGCCCCTATTGCTTGCCTTGAGTCAATAAGACTACTGCTAGAAGTGGCTTGCTTACTTAAGTTTAAACTATTTCAAATGTATATGAAAAATGCATTCTTAAACGGGTACTTGAATGAAGAAGTCTATGTTGAACAACCCAAGGGGTTCGTAGATCCCAACTTTCTAAATCATATTTACAAACTAAGGAAAACTCTTTATGGATTAAAGCATGCACCTAGAGCTTGGTATGAAAGGCTCACTGAGTACCTTGTTAACAATGGATACAATAAATGAGGAACATACAAGACACTGTTTATTAAAGAGGAGCATGGTAAACTCATGATAGCTCAAATATATGTTGATGACATTGTGTTTTGACAGATGCCGAACCAGATGGTACAACATTTTGTCAGGAAGATGCAATCTGAATTTGAAACGAGTCTTGTTGGTGAATTGACATACTTTCTTGGGCTCCAAGTCAAACAAACAGATGACAATATCTTTATCTCTCAAAGCAAGTATGCCAAGAATATAGTGAAGAAGTTTGGCATGGAAAATGCTAGTCATAAAAGGACACCTGCACTAACTCATTTAAAACTGACTAAAGATGAAAAAGGTGTAAATATGGATCAAAGTCTATACAGGGGTATGATTGATAGTTTGTTGTATCTTACAGCTGGCAGACTTGACATTACATTTGCTATAGGAGTATGTGCTAGATATCAGTCTAAACCCAAAATGAGTCAAATTACTCAAGTGAAAAGGATTATGAAGTACATCAATGGAACTAGTGACTATGGAATATTGTATTCTCATAATGCAAACTCCTTGCTTACAGGATATCGTGATGCGGATCGGGAAGACAATGCTGATGATAGAAAGAGCACTTTTGGAGGATGTTTCTTATTGGGAAATAATCTTATATCTTGGTTCAGTAAAAAGCAAAATAGTGTGTTCTTATCTACGACTGAGGCTGAATATGTTGCAGCAGGAAGTAGTTGCTCTCAATTAATTTGGATGAAACAAATGTTAGAAGAATACAATGCCCAACAAGATGTCATGACATTATATTGTGACAAATTATGTGCTATTAACATTTCCAAGAATCCTATTCAGCATATCAGAACTTAGCATATTGATATACGTCATCACATCATTAAGGATCTGGTGGAAGACAAAATTGTTACTCTTGAGCATGTAACTACTGAGAAGCAACTTGCATATATTTTTACTAAAGCTTCATATGCAAATCAATTTGAATAATTAAGGGGACAATTTGGCATTTGCATGCTTGAAGAATTATAGCAATTACTGAAGTGGATATATGAGAATCAATTTTTCTCTTCCCTCCACTTAATGGTGTACAAAACTCAAGGACTATCATTACAACTTTTCCTTATTTTTACAACGTTGCACCTTAGCCATTCTCACACTACCTCTTGCATTCTCTCTCTCTCAACCTTGATCTTAGACACTCTCATCTCTCCATCTTCTCTCTACAGTCCATACTGAAAACCTCCAAAATGTATAAACCTTTTGTCTTCACTCCGAGCATGCACTCCAAAGAGTAATCAAACCCTAAAAATATTGGTGCTGAGATAAATCTCTCTGATGTCTAAGAAGAAATCCCTGAAGAGGAAGGAAGTTCCTTATGAGTCTAGTGAATCTGACCATGATGTCGAACATAATGTTCAGGACATCACCTCTACTTCCAAAAAGCAAGCCTCTTGGAAGAAGATTCTAGCTAATATCCCTGAAGCTCCAATTGACAACATTTCTTTTCACTCTGTGGAGAATGTTGAAAAATGGAAATGTGTTTATCAAAGAAGATTAGCTCTTGAAAGGGAACTGGGGAAAAATTCTTTTGGATGCAAAGATATGATGAGTCTGATTCAAGAGGCTGGATTAATGAAAATTGTAACTGGTTTTGGCAAGTGATATGAAATGCTTATCAAAGAATTTATTATGAACATCTCCAAGGAATGTGACAACAAGAGGAGCAAGGATTTTACAAAAGTGTATGTCAGAGGAAGATGTGTGGAATTTTCTCCTAAAATAATCAATAGGTTCTTAGGCAGAAATGAAGAAGAACAAGCTGAAATAGAAGTCTCAGACAATGTCATCTGCAGAGAGATTACTACTAAGCAAGTGAAGGAATGGTCAAGGAAAGGGAAATTGTTTGTTAGTGCCTTGAGCGTCAAGTATGTTGTTCTCCACAGAATTGGAGCTGCTAATTGGGTTCCAACCAATCACACTTCCAACATTGCTACATGACTAGGTAAGTTTATTTACATTGTTGGGACCAAGTCAAATTTTGAAATTGGATCCTATGTTTTTTTATCAAACTATGAAGCATGCTGCTTCTTATGTTGTGAATATGTCAATAACTTTTCCATCCTTAATTTATGGTGTTATCTTGAGTCAACACCGTGGTATCTTAATCAGCTCTGACAGTACCTGTAAAAGGGACCATCCTCTCTCATTACATTATAGGTTGTTCACTGGGAAACATGCCTTAGACATTGTCATGACATATGGACAGTGTCATACGGTGAACTGACTTTATGTGGTTTTAATCGCAATGTCGCGGTTAGCAAGAGTCGCCACCGACTTTTCTTTTATACAATAAGGAAAGGTGGAAAAGAACAGGAAAGACCTTAATTTAGATTCTTAGGTTCGGGAGGTACATTATACAAAGGGAAGGTGTTAGCACCCTTTGTATCCATGGTTATCCATGGGCTCTTAATCGCTCAATCATTTATGTTTTTCTAGTTTGAAAAAGTGGTTGGGAAATGTGTAGGAAATGTTTTGGAAAGGAGAATTTAACTTTGTAATGATTCTTGAATGAATGTATACAAAGTGGTTATCTCGTTTAGTTTTGAAAATAGTTTAGAAAAATATAACTCGGCAATGATTCTAGTGCGAATGTATGCCAAGTGGTGATTTTCTAATGGAGGTTTTGAAAGGTGTAAGGTGTGAAAAGTAGTTTTAAATTGTGAATAAGCAATTAAGAGTTATACCTATCCGAGGTCTTTCCGGGCATTTCCTATCCTTATGAGGGTAAAACTGTCCTTACTATTGAGAAGTAAGTATTTTTATCCTTTGGATGTGAAAGGGTCATCGTAGGGTCATCGATTGGTCATTGAAGGCAACAGTTGTGAGGATACCTTAGCATTCGAAGGGACGATCATCATTTAACCGTAGGCTACACCGAAGGGTCATCGAGGGACAAAGGCAACATTCGAGGGACTATGATGATTTAACCGAAGGGTCTTTGCTAAGTGGATCCCCATATTCGCGGGACATGACCATAATACCGTAATCGTAGGGTAACAAAAGAGAGGTCCAAGATCGCATATTAAAAGGCAAAGTTTTACAATTAATTAGATAGCCGTAGTCGATTAAGTAATTAGGTCCATATTAAAATCAGTACATTAAGATCAATTAAGCCATTAGGGTGGATCTTCACCGTGAAATTAATACATTAAAATCAATTGAGTAATTCAGGATGAATCTCCATAAGGGTATCCCACACATAAAGTGGAATACCTAGCCGGCCATTTCCTCGGGAATATGTAAACCTTTACACAATTCAGCACACGGGTTAGAGCATCAAAGTAAAGTATAATTGAAAATTGCACTACAACACACCAGTCATAATCTCAGGCCAAATGATGCAGAATTATAATAAGTCTTGGTTAGATAGACATAAGGCAGAACAAAGCAGCCACTGTCCCGTTCGCCTCTGCTTCGCCTAGCGAAGGCTCAGCGAATGCTCGCTACAGGCTCGCTTAGCGATGTGCTAGCGAGCGGCCACGGGTTTGGAGTTTGACAGCAGCATGACCTCTGAAAACCTGAACTTTTATGGCATTTGATTACAGGAATAGTATGGTCAAACATTCATGATATTCAAGCATATTTAAATTCGTATGTGAAATCAAATTACATATTCGAAACTTCAATCATGATGCTTTATGTATATAGCGATTACCGATTAAAAGCATAAAACAATAGTGATGCGCAAACCTGCTTGCAACTAAGCTGCTATGTTGAAAAGACTGATCGCTTTTGGTATCGGCTGGAGTTGGGCGGCGGTAGCTTCGGAGCGGAGGAGCGGCCTTCAGGGTTTCTTTATTCGGAACTCTCTACGGTAGCCTCCAGGGTTTCTGTGCCAGGGTTTCCGTCTGTCCTTGTCTCCCCCTTCGTCCTCTGAAGCTTGGCTATTTATAGTGCTCTTGTTGTGACCTAATGGGCTCAGAATGAAGCCCAGAAATTCTGATATTCGCAAGCTTCGCTAGGCGAAGGAGTTGCTCGCCTAGCGAGCAAGCTATTTTGGGCTTTTACTGGATCTGGTGCTTCGCTGGGGCGAGTGTCATAACGAGGGGTTCGCTAGGCGAAGGAATTGCTCGCCTAGCGAGCAAGCCAGTTTAGGCCCTTTTCTGGAGTGGGCCTGTTGTGAGCTGGGCTTTTGTCCCTTTAAGGTTAGTGCCTTGCAGAATAAGTCGGAGTGTCTTGAAAAATGCCTTGTAATATTAATGGGCAAATTTTGGGGTATGACAGTTGCCCCTGTTCAATATTCTTGAACCGAGAGAGTAGAATGGTATGTGCACCATTCGCGGTCTGGAGGTGGAAGATTATTGAACACTAGAATGCCCCCAAAAATTTGCGCTTGTCAATCAGGAGCTAGTCTTGATGGAGATGGGCTTTAAAGATGCCATCCAGGGAATTTGATGATGAGAGCTTCAGAGTGCGTCGTACATTAGACGATATCTGAATACATGGATGTCGTACCGGGTCATACGCTAGACTGTATGGTGAGTCCTCCATTATGCTGTCGACCTCGTTGGGGAGTCAGAGTGTGTTATACGCTGCTGGGGATAAGGGATCAGCATGGATCATACGCTAGACCGTATCTGAATACCAGAGTGATTTGTTCATTAGGCGGGTGACTTCGCTGAGGATGAAAAATCAGAATGGATCGTACGCTAGATCGTCTCTGAGTTGCAGAACGAAACCTCCATTAAGCGGGTGATTTCACTGGGGATAGAAGATCAGACCGGATCGTATGCTAGATCGTATCTGAGTTGAAGATCCAAATGGGTCTTATGCTAGACCGTATTGGAGTTGCAGGATGAGTCGTCCGTTAGGCTGTGTCTGATGATGAAAGGGGGTAGTCGTACGCTAGACTACACTTCCGAAATGTACCGTACACTAGGTAGCATCTGAGGAGATGAAGGTCTAACTGGGTCGTACATTAAACCGTATCTGAGCAGAATGAGCCGTCCATTAGGCTGAATCTGACGATGAAAGGGGGTAGTCGTACGCTAGACTACACTTCAGAAATGTACCGTACACTAGGTAGCATCTGAGGAGCAGAATGAGCCGTCCATTAGGCTGAATCTGACGATGAAAGGGGGTAGTCGTACGCTAGACTACACTTCAGAAATGTACCGTACACTAGGTAGCATCTGAGGAGATGAAGGTCTAACTGGGTCGTACATTAAACCGTATCTGAGTAGAATGAGCCGTCCATTAGGCTGAATCTGATGATAAAAGGGGGTAGTCATATGCTAGACTACACTTCAGAAATGTACCGTACACTAGGTAGCATCTGAGGATATGAAGGTCTAACTGGATCGTACATTAGACCGTATTTGAGTTATTGAAGGTCAGAATGGATCGTACGCTAGATCGTATCTGAGTTGAAGGAGTCTTATGTTGGGCTGAATCAGAACGAACCGTACGTTAGGCTGAATCTGATAGTATTTGTGTATGCTGTATTTGCGATAAATGTCTGGGATGAGCTTATAGATGCCATCGTTAGGAGGATGTCAGAATGAATGTTGACATTGGAGTATATCTGAAAGATGTAGTTGAATCCTGAATGTAATTGATAAAGCTGTCCGTCTGAATGGACCTTTGTTTTGATTGTATCAAGAGGATAATTAACCTGAAAAATAAAGTTAGCTTCATGCCATGTCATGATGCATGAGATGCAAATGTTGTATGCATGCGTGTGCTGTGAAATGATGTAATGAGTGAATTATGCGTCTGGAATAAATGAGAGCATTGTATACATGTATATGTTATGAAATGATGTAATGTATATGATGCGGAATGAAAATTGTATGTAGGTATGTGATGTGAAATGATGTAATGAATGCACTATGTGTCTGAAACGTTCTTCCGGGGGACTCTACTGGGGAAATAAATCTCAGTCTTCTGGTCGGAGATATTTGTATTGATGACCCTTCCTTAGCTAGGGGTATTTGACTTTTATCTGATGGCAGAGATATTCAACAGAGCCTGGCTGGGGGTAGAAGAGATGACCAGTCTAGTGATGCCAATTTCTTCTGGGGAATAACTGGCGTTGCCGGGGAATCGAATTAGCAACGGATTCATTGGGAAGCGTGATTAGACCTTCTCCTCGATCCTGAAGTCGTGTAGTAATTGCTATTACTATTCTAGGCATGCATTTTTGGTAAACATTGATCATATTCAAATGCATAAATCAATTCAAAGTAAATCAATGGACGTTTACGCAAACAAAACAGAAAAGGTAAAACAAAAGCATCTTTTTGAAAATGAAATTGTATTGATTTTGAAAGAGGGCCTGTAAACAGGCAATTTGTGTACAAGGAGACAGAAATCCTAGTGAGAGGAAATCGTCAAGAAAACAAAGAGAAAGCTATGCAGAAAAGGTCCTATTGATTTTAATTCCACTACTGTCATTATGTCTTCAAGCGTCTCATCTCCTGTTGTCGGATAGAAGTGATTGGCTTGTTCAGTCCTTGGAACTTGGTTGAAGCTGACTGAGAACGGGACATAGTCTTACGCTTTAATCCCTAATTTTTGCCTGGACCGCCTTTTCAGGTTTTCAGTCCACCAGGATACCCTTTTTTGCCCAAGCCGCCTTTTCAGGTTTTCGACTTGCCGGGTGTACGTTTTTATATGTTTATCCCTAATTTTTGCCCGAACCCTTTTGGTTCGCCGGGATGCCCTTACTTTTGCCTAGATACGTCGACCTAGCGGGTCTCTTTTATGCGTAGTATTTTTTAACTATGTCCGCGTTCACAGGATGCGGGAAATCTTCGCCGTCCATTGTAGCAAGTATCATGGCTCCACCAGAGAATATCTTCTTAACCATAAATGGCCCTTCGTATGTGGGAGTCCATTTACCTCTGGGATCACCTTGCGGTAGAATGATACGCTTGATCACCAAGTCACCAATTTGATATACCTGTCTCTTGACCTTTTTGTTAAATGCCTGGATCATGCGCTTCTGATATATCTGCCTATGACAAACAGCCGCGAGTCTCTTCAATCAAATTTATCTGATCGAGTCGAGTCTGAATCCGTTCATCTTCATCTAAGCCCGCCTCTTTCATGATTCTTAGAGAGGGAATCTGAACTTCCACTGGTAAGATGGCTTCCATTCCATAGACTAAAGAGAACGGAGTTGCCCCTGTCGAAGTGCGTACTGAAGTGCGATAACCGTGGAGAGCGAATGGTAACATCTCATGCCAGTCTTTGTACGTTACTGTCATCTTTTGTATGATCTTCTTGATATTCTTATTAGCAGCCTCCACGATGCCGTTCATCTTTGGCCGGTACGGAGAAGAGTTATGGTGTTTTATTTTGAACTGCGTGCAGAGTTCAGTAATCATCTTGTTGTTCAAATTAGTACCATTGTCAGTGATAACTCTTTTAGGAGACAGCAGGTTTCTCAAATAGATATTTGATAGAATCCATCTTAGAAGTCAATAAAGTGGTATGATTCAACATATACTGTCTTAGTCGGCGAGCAGCCCAAGCCAAAGCACAGCAAGCTTTCTCGAGCTGTGAGTATCTTGTTTCACAATCGGTACCTTTTGCTAAGGCAGTATATGGCATGCTCTTTTCGACCAGACTCGTCATGTTGCCCCAACACACACCTCATTGAATTTTCTAACACGGTCAAATACATGATGTGAGGTCTTTCTTCAACTGGTGGTATCAGAATTGGAGGTTCTTGGAGATACTTCTTGATTTTGTCAAAAGCTTCTTGGCATTCATCATTCCATACCATCTCTTGATTTTTTCTCAGTAATTTGAAGATGGGTTTGCAGGTAGCAGTCAAGTGTGGAATGAATCGGGCAATGTAATTCGAGTGCCCCAAGAAACCTCTGACTTCTTTCTTGTTTATTTCAGTACCCAGATTTACAATTTCAATTAATTCCTCATGCGGCTGTATAGTCTTTTCTTCTTGCAGTAGTCGGGCAAGTTCTCCAGGGACTTCACAATCTTCCTCGCTTCCATCCTCGGCTTGGTAGATCAGATTTTCAAAGTCATAATGAACAGTAGCAGAATTATTATCAATAGGATCCAGAGTGGCTATGGATCTGCAATTTGTTACGTGAGTGTGTGCAAGAAAACATAGCTTGTTTAAAAGATGACAGGAAAGATAAAGAGCGCAATATTTGAATGCAAAAAGGTCCCTTGATTTATTGAATGTGAATATGCTTATGAAATGACAAAACCCTTAACAAATTAGCTACTGTGCCCCGGGCATAGACACAATGCTTTAAGAAGTTCAATTGTAAAAACTAAAAAGTCGCAACACTAAAATAGGCAATAACCATTACTCCTGACTAAAGGAAATCGGGATAGTGTCTTCAGCCTTCCAATTATTGAGTCCGTCACCAATTGTTGGGAAAATCCAGCTATCCCAGTCACAATCGTTATCAGCATCTTCCACAGCATTGACAGTCTTGTCATGATTAGGCAGGGGGGCAGCGATGACCTTAGGAGTCTCAGGCGGATCCAATTCAAATTCTCCGGCGTCGATCATATCCTAAATTTTATTCTTCAACGACCAACAATCGTTTGTATTATGCCCGGGGCTATCGGAGTGATACGCACACCTGACATTGGGATTATAACTAGGAGAAGTAGTGTTGGGTTTTGCAGGAGGATCTCTGAGGGTAATTAAATTTGCTTTTAGCATACTCTGCAGTGCTTGTGCTAAAGTCATATTGATCTTCGTAAACTGCCTTCTTCCCGGGTTAATGTGCCTCACAGATTTCTTGTCTTTTTTCTTCTCGAGCAAGAGAGCCTTCAGTTCTTCCTGCCCCTTGGATAAGTTCAAGATCATGTCCTGGAGTTGAGCATTCTGAGCATGGAGATCTTTGACAGTCTGTCTGAGGTCCATTTTTCTGTTTGCATGAAAACCGTGAGAACATTGATCCCTTTAGAACACCTGTTATGCAATGTTATGCTATGCAATGTATGAAATGTTTTCAAGGACTTTTGGAATTTAACTTTGCATAAACTACCAAAAAGGAAACTTTTTTTCTTTTTTTTTTTTTTTTTTTTTTTTTACAAAATAGAGCAAAGTTAAATCCCTAAGTCCTCGAAATGGTTAGTTCAATGCCATGATGTTATGATGATGTTATGATGTTAAGTAAATAACAAGCACAAGCAAGTCACACAACCATCATTCCTAAGTTTTAAGGCTTGCATGAGTTCCATAGGTAAGTACCCTCCCCACTGAAGTTTGGTTGGTTCAACCTGTCCTAGAATAGTAATCGGGTTCTAGAAGGATCTCAGATCATCGACCTTTCTTTAAGTCCACTTCAGTGCAACGCCAAGTGGTTGACCAAAGCTTCCCTAAAGTCCAATCTCAAAGAGTGTAGTATCGAGTCTCAACCAACCCCAGTCGGAACCGAAGTCAGTTATCTCACTACTTTCTAATGGCTAGGATGAGTCAATTAGGGTTCTAAAGGTCTGGTTAATGCTTTGATGACACCACACGAATGCCAAATTTTTCCTCAAGTAAACATGAGGAACATCAGGACATCCAAAGTGTCACATTAACCGTAGCCATCATTTTAACCATTCCAGTATACGCCGGATAGTCGCGATGATCTATTGCTACTTACCTAAGGTACACTAGATCCGGGTGTAGGATCTTTCACTCAAGCATAAAATACCCTCAAAAGAAGGAACAGTTTAAAACATAAATGATTTTTAAGGTGACCTCTCTTTGTAAGTCCCCAGCAGAGTCGCCAGTTCTCTCATACGGTGAACTGACTTTATGTGGTTTTAATCGCAATGTCGCGGTTAGCAAGAGTCGCCACCGACTTTTCTTTTATCCAATAAGGAAAGGTGGAAAAGAACAGGAAAGACCTTAATTTAGATTCTTAGGTTCGGGAGGTACATTATACAAAGGGAAGGTGTTAGCACCCTTTGTATCCATGGTTATCCATGGGATCTTAATCGCTCAATCATTTATGTTTTTCTAGTTTGAAAAAGTGGTTGGGAAATGTGTAGGAAATGTTTTGGAAAGGAGAATTTAACTTTGTAATGATTCTTGAATGAATGTATACAAAGTGGTTATCTCGTTTAGTTTTGAAAATAGTTTAGAAAAATATAACTCGGCAATGATTCTAGTGCGAATGTATGCCAAGTGGTGATTTTCTAATGGAGGTTTTGAAAGGTGTAAGGTGTGAAAAGTAGTTTTAAATTGTGAATAAGCAATTAAGAGTTATACCTATCCGAGGTCTTTCCGGGCATTTCCTATCCTTATGAGGGTAAAACTGTCCTTACTATTGAGAAGTAAGTATTTTTATCCTTTGGATGTGAAAGGGTCATCGTAGGGTCATCGATTGGTCATTGAAGGCAACAGTTGTGAGGATACCTTAGCATTCGAAGGGACGATCATCATTTAACCGTAGGCTACACCGAAGGGTCATCGAGGGACAAAGGCAACATTCGAGGGACTATGATGATTTAACCGAAGGGTCTTTGCTAAGTGGATCCCCATATTCGCGGGACATGACCATAATACCGTAATCGTAGGGTAACAAAAGAGAGGTCCAAGATCGCATATTAAAAGGCAAAGTTTTACAATTAATTAGATAGCCGTAGTCGATTAAGTAATTAGGTCCATATTAAAATCAGTACATTAAGATCAATTAAGCCATTAGGGTGGATCTTCACCATGAAATTAATACATTAAAATCAATTGAGTAATTCAGGATGAATCTCCATAAGGGTATCCCACACATAAAGTGGAATACCTAGCCGGCCATTTCCTCGGGAATATGTAAACCTTTACACAATTCAGCACACGGGTTAGAGCATCAAAGTAAAGTATAATTGAAAATTGCACTACAACACACCAGTCATAATCTCAGGCCAAATGATGCAGAATTATAATAAGTCTTGGTTAGATAGACATAAGGCAGAACAAAGCAGCCACTGTCCCGTTCGCCTCTGCTTCGCCTAGCGAAGGCTCAGCGAATGCTCGCTACAGGCTCGCTTAGCGATGTGCTAGCGAGCGGCCACGGGTTTGGAGTTTGACAGCAGCATGACCTCTGAAAACCTGAACTTTTATGGCATTTGATTACAGGAATAGTATGGTCAAACATTCATGATATTCAAGCATATTTAAATTCGTATGTGAAATCAAATTACATATTCGAAACTTCAATCATGATGCTTTATGTATATAGCGATTACCGATTAAAAGCATAAAACAATAGTGATGCGCAAACCTGCTTGCAACTAAGCTGCTATGTTGAAAAGACTGATCGCTTTTGGTATCGGCTGGAGTTGGGCGGCGGTAGCTTCGGAGCGGAGGAGCGGCCTTCAGGGTTTCTTTATTCGGAACTCTCTACGGTAGCCTCCAGGGTTTCTGTGCCAGGGTTTCCGTCTGTCCTTGTCTCCCCCTTCGTCCTCTGAAGCTTGGCTATTTATAGTGCTCTTGTTGTGACCTAATGGGCTCAGAATGAAGCCCAGAAATTCTGATATTCGCAAGCTTCGCTAGGCGAAGGAGTTGCTCGCCTAGCGAGCAAGCTATTTTGGGCTTTTACTGGATCTGGTGCTTCGCTGGGGCGAGTGTCATAACGAGGGGTTCGCTAGGCGAAGGAATTGCTCGCCTAGCGAGCAAGCCAGTTTAGGCCCTTTTCTGGAGTGGGCCTGTTGTGAGCTGGGCTTTTGTCCCTTTAAGGTTAGTGCCTTGCAGAATAAGTCGGAGTGTCTTGAAAAATGCCTTGTAATATTAATGAGCAAATTTTGGGGTATGACAGACAGATACCTTCTAGACCTACAAATAGAACATGCATCCTTGCTGAGCTAAAAGATACATGCAAGACTTTTGATGAAACTATCAAAAGTTGTACTGAAAAGAAAGCAAGGTTGAACTGTTGATAAAGGCTTTGTCTAAAGAAGAAGGAATTTTGAAAGGTGATGGAATAGATGAAGAAGAAGAAAATGAAGATAGGTCTGATGCTAGTGATGATGAAGATGCTACCAGCAGTGATGAGGATTGAAGCTCTCTAGCTCATTCGTGTGTTGGCTAAGCTTCTGTTTGTTTTGTGGGTTGTGCCCTGAATATATTTTTTTGTGCACTGTAAAAGTGCTCTTTGTTATTCTTGGGTTGTAAACTCTTTTGGTTGTGTTATGCTAGCTTTGATACTTTGGTAAGTTTTTATCAATTTTATGGCTAAAAAGGGGAGCAGTTATGTGGTAGTTATGTGGTGTTGTTGTTTGATGTTTGTTCTATTTTTAGTCGTTAGCCCTCTTTCTCTCTGAGGGGGAGCATGTGCATGTATGGAGGGGGAGTAACCCTTGGGGTAACTCTTCCCTGGTTCTGATAATCAGGGGGAGCGCATTTGTGTTTGTGCGTTTGTTTTTCTTGTGTTGTTACGAAGGGAGTGAGGGGTTGTTGAGGTTAACGATGTTAGGAACAATGTTCTGACATTCTATCTAAAAGGAATTTGATTTTGTTAGTAAGGCCCTAATGTAAGATAGTATGAGGCTTGTTTTTTTCGATGCGCATGTCTTGGGTGTTCTTATGTAAAAGGATTTCGAGTGTTTACTTGTTGGTTTTGTTATATGTTTCTAACCCTCATTTATGTTGGTGTATGCAAAGATTGTTTTGGCCAAAATTTGCCAAAAAGGGAGATTGTTAGGTCTGACATGTTGTGATTGGCTGCATTTTGGAAAAATAAGTATCATAAAAATAACATAACATTAACTCCCCATTGCCCAAGATACAAAATACTTAGCTCATGATGAGCTGGGTACAAACTATAGACATGGTTCTTAAAAGATACATTCTTAAACAAATAGTGAAAAAGAAATATAAACCTAAGAGTAACTTGAAGACTCCTTGAGATGGATAATCAGCAAGAGATGACTCCAATCACACCAAGGCTCAACAGTTGGTACTGAGAATGGTGAGAAGATGAAACTCTCTCTTTTCTCTCCACTAACCTCACACTATTATCTATTGTATTGTATTTTTGAATAATGTTGAACTCTCTATCAATCTCCATCAGGGTCTATTTATAAGCCTTCACTAGGATTCCTTTTGATGTCTTGGATCATGAGACAAAAATAAGAAAATCAAATCAAGCACATTAAATGAATCAGCGCCTTCACGTCATTCTTTATGCTTAGCATGTAAAAAATCAGATACAAGAAAACATTTGTAAGAGACAAAGTGTCTTGTGACAAACTGTCACACATGGTGGAAGCGACATTGTCCTTTTCTTGCAGAGCGCACATTGTAGTGGATGAACTATTGTGTTGCCAAAGAGGAATTTTTGTACTAGAGGTTGTGGTGTCTTTTTCGTTGAAGTGTAAATATTATCAACACTCACTCTCATATTAAATTAAGAATAAATTGCAGACAAGGTGCATTGTATTTCATTTCATGATAGTTAAATATGAATATAGTAGAATCCAATTCCATTATAAAATATGAATATAGTACTAATAATAATTCTACTAAAGGAAAAGCCTCCACGGTGGGGACAAATTATTCGGTTGATGAAACTAGCCAGCACTATTTGATTATTTGTGTTGGGATTTAGTGACCAACTACTACTATACACTATATGAGTGGTAGTTATAATTATTAATTCAATTATCAGCAATAATATATTTAATATATAGTAGTAAGATTTTCTGATCTCACACACACACACAAACAAAGGAGTCAAATTTGGACCGCCATGCAACGCAATCGCACATGTCACCAATAAATACTCCTTCAAATATACTAGTATTTGACTTTAAATGTCGCTATCTTTTGAAAATTTTATGTTTTTAAAGTTCAATATCGTATTGATTTTAATTTTGTTAAAAATATCTCTAATTCTTTATTATAGAGAAAATAAATAAATTAAAACAATAAAAATATCTCTAATTCAATATAGTTTTATCATTGAAACACTATGATCCACATTCTTAAATATTTAAAAAGTCTATATGTTAGATAAGGAATTATTGTATGTATTTAAAATATGTTAGATAAAGAATTATTTTATGAAAATAAGAATAAGGTTATTCTAATGATGATCGGAAATGTTCACATGAAAATTGAAAAGGTCTATTTTGAAGTATTGTATTTTTATTGGAACATATTTAATCTCATCACAAGTTAGAAAAACAGAACATAGTTATAAAGTCTATGAAAAAATGGGAATATTGTGATATAGTAGTAAAATTTGTCTGTAACTTTTTAATAGTTAGTAGCATTTTGTGTGCACAAAGAAAAAAAATTAGGCCAATAAGTTATTTAGGAGAAGGCAAAATAATGAAACTAATTGTTAGGTCATGAGTATGAACATAAATATTGGGCTAAGATCAACACACAAGGTGAGAAAGACACCATATATTTACCAAAAATTTTAAGGTGATAGGTGTGTGAGTTTTCTCACTTATAAATGCTCAAGTTTCCACATTTATAACCAATGTTGAACTCTAACTCACACTTGACTTATTATTCTTAACACTTCTCACAAGTGTGAGTCCACAATGCTCCTCCTCAAGTGAAAACTCTTTTGTCAACATACATTTGTACCGCCGTTGACACCTCTTCCTGGACATTTTGATACACCTCTTCCTGGGCATTTTGATACACTATTTGTTAGTGCTTGAGGCACTTGTATGTGCGTGTGTGTGTGCGTGCGTGCGTGCGAGTGTGTGTGTGTATGTGTGTGTGTGTGTGTGTGTGTGCGGGCGTGCGTGTGTGTGTGTGTGTCACGCGCGCATGCGTGCGTGCGTGTGTGCTGGCATACATGCGTGCATGTGTGTGTGTGTGTATGTGCGCGCGCGTGCGTGCGCGCGTGCGAGTGTGTGTGTGTGTGTGTGTGTGTTTGTGTGTGCGTGTGTGTCAGTGTGTGTGTGTGTGCGTGCGTGCATGCGTGCGAGTGTGTGTGTGTGTGTGTGTGTGTGTGTGTGTGAGAGAGAGAGAGAGAGAGAGAGAGAGAGAGAGAGAGAGAGAATATGAAAATAAGGATCCTATTATTGAAGAATGAATGTTATACAAATTGATTTACATATGCATGTATTTATATACAAAGTTACTTGACTATTAAGTAACAAACTAAGTAAAAAACCCTAAAACCTAATTATCTTTGGGATTGGGCCTCACACAACTTGAATTATATCTTATATCTCAACATACCCCATATAATCCAAGTTATTGAACATATGTTAATCATTGTTGATCTAAATTATTCCTAATTTCTTTCTAAAATTCAGGAATCTGTCGATCTTCAATCCTTTGGTGAAAATGTCGGCCAAATGTGCTTCACTTGAGCAAAATCTCACTTCAAGTTCACCTCGATTTACCTTCTCCCTAAGGAAATGAAATCTAGCTTCGATATGTTTACTCCTTCCATACAAAACTAGATTCTTCGTAAGGTTTATGGTTGACTTGTTGTCGATATGTAGCACCAGAGGTTTCTTCATTTTGACCTCCATTTCTTCAAGTACATGTCTACTCCAAATTGTTTGACACACAGTATAAGATCCTGCTATATATTCAACCTCACACTATGACATTTCCATCACATGTTGCTTTCTCGAGCACCATGAGATTGGGGCATCAAACACTTGAAAGAAATAACCAGTTGTGCTTCTTCGATCTTTCTTATCTCCACACCAATCAGCATTTGAATAACAAGTAACCATAACTTCTTTGCTTTCAGAGTCTCGTCGAAATAGAATTCTATAGTTTATCGATCATTTTAAGTATCTCAAGATTCTTCTTGCAACCTTCATGTGTGACACCCTTGGTTCACTCATGTATCTGCTCACTAATCCCACTAAGAAACCTATATCAGGACGACTGTTGCACACATATCAGAGATCCGACAATTTGTTTGAACAAAGTTGGATCGACTTTTTCTTCCCCTCCATGCTTCTCCAACTTCAAATTTGGTTTGACAGGTGAAGATGCAGAAGCCGAATCATCCATCCGGAATCTCTTGAGTATGTATTTGACATAATTTCTTTGATGTAGCAACATACCTTGCTTCGACATTTGAAATTCCATGCCTAGGAAATAAGACAAGTTTCCCATATTCGACATTTCAAATTCCTTCTTCATCAGCTTTTTGAACTTCGACAAGTTCTCCAAACTACTTTCAATTACTAACAAGTTATCGACATATAAGCATATGCTTGCTACATCTTGTGCCACAACCTGAACACGGACACCATACTCAGATTTGCATTTGACGAATCCCAATTTGACTAAGTATGAGTCGGTCTTCTTGTTCCATGCCCTAAGTTCCTGCTTGAGATCATAGAGCGCTTTGTGCAACTTGCATACTTTCCTTGCTTCCTCCTGAATCACAAACCCAAGAGGTTGTGTGACATATACCTCTTCATCTAGAGGATTATTCAAAAAAATTAATTTCACATCTAAGTGAAATGTCAATCATCCTTTCTTACATCCAAGGTGACTACTAGTCGAACAATATCCAATCTTGCTACTGGTGTGTATACTTTAGATCAGTCGACTCCTTCTCTCTGAAGAAAATATCGAGATACCAATCTCGCCTTATGCCTTGCTACTGACCCATCAACATTGTGCTTCAACTTTAATATCCACTTCACTTTGACAACTTTTATATGTGTTGGTAATTCAACTAACTCCCATGTGTTGTATCTTTCGATTGCTTGTAACTCTTCAACCATAGCTGACTTCCACTATTTAATGTTTAAGGATTCTCTATAGTTGATTGGTTCAACACCTGCAAGTAAGCCGAAATAAACTAATTCTCCATCTCGTGCGACTTCATCATCACTAGTCACTTCATATTCTTAAAGTTTTGCTAGACGAACTCTAGTTCTTTGAGGTCTTTGACTAGTAGTAGCTACACCATCTTCGACTCCAACTGTGTCGGGCATGTCAGGAACTGCTTTGAGTTTGAGTAGAATATCAACAATATCTTTGACTTTGACATCATTACTTGCTTCGTCGAAATCACGGCCCACCAGTGGCTTGTCAATTGCATCACTATTCCAATCCCATGAAAATTTTTCATCAATCAAAATAACTCGACTCATCACGATCTTCTGATTAATTGGATTAAACAACCTGTATGCACCAGTTTTATGATATTCTATAAGAATCATAGGTTCACTCTTGTCATCAAGCTTCCTTTTTCTAGCATCAAGAACATGCTTGTAACTAATAAAGTCAAACACCTTCAGATGACTCACTGATGGTCGTTTTCCACTCCAAACTTCTTTAGGAACCTTGTTATTCAACTTCTTGGTAGGGAATCTGTTCAGAATATAAACACCAGTGGAAACAGCTTCACCCCAAAAGGATTTTGGAAAATTCTTCTGCTTCGGCATGCATCTCGTAATATCCAATATGGCTCTGTTTCTTTTTTCTGCTATTCCATTATATTGAGGCGCGTAATGAGTTGTTACCTCGTGACCGATACCATATTCTGCATATAATTCTTCAAACATTTTTGATGTATATTCGCCACCTCCATCTATTCGCATAACTTTGATCTTCTTCTCATTCTAGTTTTCGACAAGCATCTTGAATCTCTTAAAAATTTCAAATACTTTGTCTTTTCGCTTGATCACATAGATCCACAGCTTTCGACTAAACTCATCGACAAAATACATATTTCCACCAATTGTATGCTCTTTAAAAGGTCCACATAGATCTGAATGTACAACTTCGAGTATGTAGAATACTCATTGACATAGTCGAAACGAAAGACTTTCTGGATTGCTTTCCGACTAGACAACCTTCAAAGAGTTTGTCGGACATCTCCATACTTGGTATACCAATTACCATATCTTGAGAAATAAGTTAATTGAGTGATCGAAAGTTCAAATGTCCAAACCTCAAATGCCACAACCAACTATGCTTGTGGTCTACAACAAATTTTATACATTGTACTTCATTCGAACTAATCATGGTCTTGAATATCATATTCTTCGACAAAGGGGATTTCAAAACCAAATTATTTGGAGTGTCGAATAGTTCCAAGGCTCGATCTTTCATAACTAATGAGAAACCTTTTTCAACCAATTATCCAACACTTAGCATATTACACTTCATTCCAGGTACATAGAGTACATCTTTGATCATAGATTTTCCTCCATTGCTCCTTTGAATAATAATGTCGCTAGTAACTTCTGCTTACAACGAGCTATTATCAGCAAGTTTGACCTTACTCTTCTTCGACGAGTCAAAATATGTTAACCATACTTTTCGACCAGTCATGTGATTTGAGCAGCCCGAGTCGAGGAACCAGATCTTGGATTCGACATGGTCATCTACAATTGCATCCATAACCATAATATCTTCAAAGTCATATGAATTTTGGCATGCAAGGTTTGCTCTTTCCACCTTGCCTTTTGTAGATCCCTTGTCTTTATTGTACCAATAATTCTTGGCCATGTGACCCCATTTTTCACAATTATAACATTGCACACCTTTTTTCTCTCTTTCTTTTTTATAGGAGTTTCCTCCTTCTCTTTTTGAGGATTCAGAAGAAATACCACTGACCTTGTGCTTTTGAGGGTTCAACCAAGACTTCTTTCTCTGAGTCTTGTCTCATTTGCCTTTGAACTTGTTGGAACCATCATGCTTCTTCCAAGAATGAGCATGTAGTGCTTGTATTGAATCTTGAACCCATTTTCTTTCGAAAATCCTAATCTCATGCGCCTCCAACGAACCAACCAAATATTCCAGTTTCATGGTTTCAAGATTGTTGGATTCTTGAATAGCTACGATAATGTGATCAAAGTGAGAGGTCAACGTACGCATTACCTTCACAACTATCATTTTATCAGTTAGGGTTTCACCACAATCCTTCATGAGATTGACGAGATTATGCACCTTCGACACATAGCCTACAATCTTTACATCTCTCTCATCTGCAACAATTCATATTGTCGTCGCAAAGTCTGCAATTTGAAGACTTTGACTTTCTCACCTCCTTCATAGTACTTGACAAGAATATCACATGCCTCCTTCGATGATCCAGCATGAGAGATCTTGTCGGAATGCGCCGAATCTACCGCTAATTGAATGCAATATACGGTTTTGCGGTCTTTCTTCTTCGCCTCCTTATGCGCGACTCACTGAGCATTGCATTCTCAACATGCTCAGAGATGCCATTAGTAACCACTTCTTGGGTTTCATGAAATTCGAACAAGGTCTGCATCTGTTTTCTCCATCGAATTCAATTCTTGCCGTCAAGAATTTGAAAAGAATTCATAATGTGATTCTTGAAAACATGATCAAGAATCTAACTGAAGATCTAGATATCATTTTTTAGGTCATGAGGAGGAGCATCAACATTGGGCTAAAAATAACACACAGATGAGATATATGTGTGGATTCTCCTTATTATAAATGCTCAAATCTACACATTTATAATTAATGTGGGACTTCAACTTACACTTGACTTATTATTCTTAACACTCATATGCATCAATAAATAATTTTGAATTCTCTAACTTTTCAACTCTCTACCTTTTTCTAACTTTCTCTCTCCTATTTTATTTTCTCTTAGCAATTATTTTCTCCAAATAAATATTATTTTATCCTTTATCTTATTCCACTTCTTTTAATTTTTAATTTTCCTAAAATCAGTCTAACTTCTCTTTCCGAAAGTTGTGCATAAACTAAACTAAACTAAAATAATGTAACTAAGTCAACTTAGCAATAATTTTGTTGCAGTCAAAAAGTGTGGACACAAATCTTCCAAATGAATGGAAGAGAACGAACCAAGTAATGCAAGCCAGGTGCATTGCATTGTTTACGCATTATTAAATGTAGAAACTTGACTAAAGTAAATACCTCAACGGTGGGGGCAACTTGTGACCTACTACCATTATTTGAGTTAAAGTTCTTTTTTTTTTTACAATTATGAACCGTAGTTATAAATATATAGGATGAGGTTGAACATACTAAAAATTCAATTTTGTCTTTCTGAAGATGCATTACACGTGTGTTGGTGTCTCTCAAGATAAATTTCTGAAATCTAAAAATAATTGAAACTTTTGGTGAACAAATAATTGTGATCTCACATCACAGACACAAGAATCAAAATGGACTGCTATTAGGTGAGAGAGGATCATGCAACGCAATAGCACACGTCATCAATAAGTATAAATAAATACTCGTAAAAGCCATCACCACTTTCAACTTTTAGTTTCACTATAAAAATAATACACATCTTAAATTTCATCATCATATTCTATTCTATCACTTAGTGAACTTCATCAACCCAAAAAGAAAATGGCTGGTGTTGCTGAATCTGATCCCATTCCTCTTCTTACTCCATACAAAATGGGCAATTTCAATCTCTCTCATAGGTATACTTCTATCTTTATCTTTTCATTCAATCATTGCTTCTCATTTCAATGTCTTTCGCTCACCATGTGTTTGTGTTATTTACTCAATTGATTCAGAGTTGTTTTGGCACCACTCACACGGCAGAGATCATACAAAAACGTTCCTCAACCACATGCTATCCTCTATTACTCTCAGAGAGCCATTGGTTCTAATGGAGGTCTTCTCATAACTGAAGCTACTGGTATCTCTGACACTGCTCAAGGGTAAATAATTACAACTAATTCAATCATTCTTCAATAAATTATGCTTTCGTTTATGTTTCTTTTTATAGATAAATAAATTGTGTTGATTATATTATTATGTGAAGGTATCCCGACACACCAGGTATATGGACTAAAGAGCATGTTGAGGCTTGGAAACCTATTGTGGAGGCTGTTCATGCTAAAGGTGCTACCTTCTTTTGTCAAATTTGGCATGTTGGAAGAGTTTCTGATTCTGGTATGTACTATTTCCTCAAATTATCAATTAACTTATCCAATTTTCTTTGTATACAGGCTTAATATAGTTTTTACATGACATAGTAACATAAATAATGATATGATGTATACTTGGACAGTAGGAAGGAATATCACATATTACATTAAGTGAGGAAACTTTATGGATCAATTTGTAAATATTGAGCAGCGCAAGCTAAACTATTGATTAATCATGTGTAATGTTTCCTTTTGCATCAATCAAACAAAATGGATATGGTTGGAGTGGAAGGTTGTTGTAATTTAGTATTATTAAAGGGAAACTAAATTAAGATATATATTTTTATATATACATCAATGTACATGCTTGTGATGTAGACACTCAATTTATGCTCATTTTCCATGTTATTCTCAACAGTTTATCAGCCGAATGGGCAAGCACCAATATCTTCTACAGACAAGCCACTCACACCGCAAATTCGAAGTAATGGTATTGACGAAGCGAAATTCACACCACCAAGGCGGCTAAGGACGGACGAAATTCCAGGCATTGTCAATGACTTCAGACTTGCTGCAAGAAATGCTATTGAAGCTGGTAAATTCACTGATCTTTTTAAATCTCTCCAAAACTCATAAATGCTTTAATGTATCATAGCACAATATTTTTCAGACACTGAACAGTTTGTTGCTTTAGAGTGCATTAGGACACTTTACAATTATGTAACATACTCATTGGGATGCAAATTGCAGGATTTGATGGGGTTGAACTCCATGGTGCTCATGGCTACCTACTTGAACAATTCATGAAAGATAAAGTGAATGACAGAACAGATGAATATGGTGGATCCCTTGAGAACCGTTGTAGATTTGTTTTGGAAGTTGTTGAAGCTGTAGTAAATGAGATAGGAGCAGAAAGAGTGGGAATAAGATTATCACCTTTTGCAGATTATGCAGAATGTGGAGACTCCAATCCCAAAGAATTAGGCCTTTATATGGCTAATGCCCTCAATAAGTATGGTATTCTATATTGTCACGTGGTGGAACCAAGAATGAAAACTGTTCATGAAATAACTGAATGCCCTCACACCCTTGTGCCAATGAGGAAAGCCTTCAAGGGCACTTTCTTGGTTGCAGGAGGTTACACTCGACCTGATGGGATTAAGGCCATAGCTGAAAACAGAGCAGACCTTGTTGTTTATGGTCGTTGGTTCTTAGCTAATCCAGATTTGCCAAAGAGATTTGCACTTGATGCTCCTCTCAACAAGTACAACAGGGAGACATTCTACATTTCTGATCCAGTTATTGGTTATACAGACTACCCTTTTCTTGAATGAAGAAACAAGTTCTGTAGCATCCTAGTGTGTAACCTCCTCGCTAAATAAGTTATTTAGGCCTTGCAAATTGGTTTCTGGAATTGAGTTAGTCAGTGAAATAAGAGTTTCAAGCTTATATATGTTATTGATTGTTCTCGTGCTTATGCTTTAGACCCAATTGACACATTTTCTAAATGGTCAGGGAACAGTGTGTAAAATTTAAACTTTTGTTGTATGTGATAAGTCAATGAATTCCAACAAGATCTGATTCCACTATCTCATGTTTGTTACTTCAATCAATCCATTCCTTTTTAGATGTACTGAGTCTGATAAGATCTGATTGCTGGTTTAAATAATTAAAAATGATGGAAACATGCTCAAAATTCTTTGCTGGTTCTTGGGTTAAACTAGTTTTGAACATTTGTAGAGATCTTATATTTCACTGCCAAACCAAGTAAGAATATATGGGCAAAATACCAACTCCAAAACTTCAGCTTTTATCCTATAAGATGGCATAAAGTTCATACTAACACTGAAGTTGCCTCCTCATTTCATTGAAGGAAACTCATTATATCCACCTTTTTTTTCAATTTTTGTATCCTAATGCATGAACTTGACCGCTATCTGAAAAAGCTTTGCTTTAAAGAGCCTATCCAAGTTTTAATTTACAATCAAAATCAAAATTCCATCCTTTGCTCAAAAGAAAAATAAGAGGGCCCACCAGACTTAGCAATTTGTTATAACGGGGGCTTTTACGTTTTGGCCCACTCCTCTTTTTATGATTGCATTACTTCTTCCACCCTTAGTCATGTCTTCCACCGTTAGTGATGTTAGTGATGGAGAGTCACCCTACTTAAATCTAAAATATATTTCCAAGCACACCCATTTAGACCAAACTCATGCGAAGGTAAGCTACACCCTCATTTTGCAAGAATTGAGTCCAAAGATGCGTCTTTGAAAGTATACTTCCGTAATCATCCTTTAAAAGTAAAATTTGACATTTTAAAAAAAATTCAGTGATATAATAGGTCATGTATAATAAATATACAATCATAATAAATTTGTTATCAATTAAACCATATAATGATATAATAAGATTAAAATGTCATATATTAGAATCAATCCATAATTCATAATACTATCAAAATGACAAATTATAAAACCTCAATACTATCTCTAATCTATAATACAAATACAATCAAATACTACAGGTATATCAGACCTTCTTTGTCTCATGTACTACAATGTCGTTCGTGCCTCAGATAAATGACATTTATAGTGACCATCACAGAAGTGGCTTTCGAAAAGTCTTCTCTCTCTATACTCGCTCGCACAATAGCCTCTGTACAATAACATGCATGTAAAAAATCAGCGGCATGACATGTCATAGTCTACTCCTTCTCTAATATCTTTTAATGAGGCAGCCTAGATGGATCTCTATGAACATCTGGTGTCATGTAAGGATGCGACACTCTGAAATACAACTGGATGTAGCCGAATGCATTACTCCGATGGCAATGAGCTATCACACTTATAATGATATACAATCATAATAAATTTGTTAGCAATTAAACTATATAGTGATATAATAAGATTAAAATGTCATATATTAGAATTAATCCATAATCCATAATACTATCAATATGACAAATTATAAAACCATAATACTATCTCTAATCTATAATACAAATACAATCAAATACTACAGGTATATCAGACCTTATCTGTCTCCTATACTACAATGTCGTTCGTGTCTCAGATAAATGACATTTATAATAAACAACACAAAAGTGGCTTCCAAAAAGTCTTCTCTCTCTATACTCGCCCGCACATCAGCATCTGTACAATAACATGCATGTAAAAAATCAACGACATGACCTGTCATAGCCTGCTACTTCTCTAATATTTTTTAATGAGGCAGCCTAGATGAATCTCTATGAGCATCTGGTGTCATGTAAGGATGTGACACTCTGAAATACAACTGGATGTAGCCGAACGCATTACTCCAATGGCAAGGAGTTGTCACACTTCGTGCTTCATCTGGTAGTAGATGATTATAAAAATTAGCATACATCGTATCTACACCTATGGGGACTATAGTTAGGGGGAGTAGACGTAAAGAGGTCTTTTGGAACAACTAGTAGATACTCGAACTGGCGCATAAATTACTCAAGAAAAATTGGATACATCAGGCGTGAACAACAAGCAAACCATCAAGAGTAGAAGGTTATGCCATCCAAGGGACGCCTCTAACGGTTGGCGTCATACGGTGTGTAACCGATATCATTTGTTGTAGTGCAGTCAAGAAACACTCTAAAGGGTCTAGTCGATTGATTCCCTCTGAGCGGGATGGATGCACAAGCACGCGACTGATCCTTAGTGTAGTCATAAATATATGACCAACTAAAGATGCATGAAAAGTGATGAAGGAGCCTGCAAATGGTACAAATGAAATATTAGTAATGGTGTAGAAAAAGTGTTATGAAAATGGTACAATAACAGTAAAGGTGCAAATATATTACTGTAAACAGTGTGCAAATAACTTTTATTTGTCTGGTATTCCAAAGACAACCTTCAACTAACTTCGAGTATAGGTAAACCAGACAAGCCCCCCAGTTGTATCTAAGGTAAACCACATCGACATAATAGGCACTCTTGTCCATAAATATGGGTGTGTCAACCAAGTATATGAGGTATGATCTTAATGCACATATTTTGTGATGCATAACCATCGGTCTCCACTGCCGCAATCAGGTGGTGTACATATAAGTTCTCCAAAAATGCAAATCTAGCGTGACACCGTTTGGTGTCTCCCAACTCCTTTAGTGCATCTTCTGGGTCAACTCCCAAATAGGTCACAATCATCTTCAGAGTTTAATGTTTGGTCATCCTGGGTGGTCTAATAATCTTCCCCTGATTAGAAGATGTAGCAAAAATGACACATCATCTAGTATGATGGACATCTCACCATGTGGAAGATGAAAAGATAATGTCTTTAAGTGTAATCTCTCAACAAAATCCGATAACATACCATGGTTAATAGTAGTATAATTGTTCATGTATAAATCTCTTAACCCAAATAGTTATATGGTATCATTAAACCATTGCTCCTCAAGCTGCTACAACCTCGCAATCTTCCTACAATGGTTGATACATTTTAAAGCATCACAATACTGCAAAAAATAAATCATCGTTAGAAAGTTCAAATATTATAACACATGTGATTTAAAGAATAAATGAAAATAAAATTTACCTCTCCATCTCACACATGTCTAACAACATGGTTTTGCATACAGAGGCAGCAATGATGTGCCATAGGTGAAGGAGAATTACGGTCCAAAACGCAGTAGAAATTAAAATTTTCTCCTTTAGAGATCCTTACGAATGGTCATGATTAGTGATAGAATATTTACCTCTTGTGACGGTTGAAATCTTTGGTGTAGATCTCTTGTGACAATCAAAACCTTTGATGCAGATCTACGGAGCGATCACGAACGTTGAACGATGACAACGTCTCTACTCAGTCCACACGAACGAATTCTTTCAATCTCAGTGGTAGCTGGTACGAATGAAGGCTTTGAGTGAGAGAGAGAGAGAGAGAGAAAACGAAAATAATGCAACCGCAATGAATGCTTCTGCACAAGGGTTCTATTTATAGAACCACTTGTGTGGGCTTCAAGCTAAAAAGTCCACTTAAGTGTATTTTGGCCCATATCTTATAATATGCCCAAAATCACTTAAGCCCATGGTACCTTACCATATTTCGTATTCTACTTAAGTACACCGTACCTTACGATGTTCTATAATTCACTTAAGGGCACCGTACCTTACGGTGTTCCTTAGTTACTCTATCTCTCATCAATCCGTCTTTTGTGTGTGACCCTGTAGGTTTTCGCGACGTTGGCAATTATATTAAATCACGTATTTAACATAATAAACAGTGAGCGATATCTAGCAACACATCACTGCTACCCAAGACACGAAAATGTCATGTGATCTGACAAAACCTTCTGTGATAATACTTATGTGTATAATTACCATTTTGCCCTTATGTCTATATTGAACACAAGGCATAGACCGTGTCATCCTTGTCCAGTTCAATATTGGGCCCATAGACATTTATCTTGTTATGCAGGACGCACAAATTCCATCTAGGTCACTCATGTCCCTCAGCATGCTTCGTGGAGTACCCATCAACTGTCTTTATGGGTATCCAGTTACGGACAACGTTTGATCAGCAATAAAGCACTCGACTCTATATCTAGGGTCCATAGTGGTTTCAGGTCGAAGAGTAGTATACACCATTATCACCATGAGAATAACTTATGACACTTTGCATAACTTTCTATATAGTATTCTCATAGCGGGTCAATCTAGTATAAATATTACTCTTAATATTCATACCTATGTTTAAGACTCGATAACTTCTTATCCATGATCCATGAGATGTGATCATCAGTCTATATACATAATAGTCTTAATGCTTTAGTGTTATCCCACTTCACAATAAAACTCGACTACAGATACTTTAAGAATAGTGTCCTTATGTTTAATGTGATCTCATGATCAAGTCACACTTGATACATTAAACGGATTAGCTATTCTAGGGACTTTATTAAACAAACGTAATAAAGAAAAAGCCTTAAATAATTCGATACAAGTACCAAAAGTATTGGCCTCTAGGGCTTACACCAACAATAGGGGCCTCCTCCATATTTCTCAGGAACAACAACATCGACAATAGGTGCATCAACTTGGAATGACGGGGGCTTCCGGGGCAGTAGCATGTGACACCTGCCTCCTGGAAGACGAACTTAGAGACACCTGAACCTCATAAGTTAACTCTTATGCTTCAAATGAACTGACATCAATTGGTGTTGCGAGAGTCAGGCTCTCTTCCTACAAACAGATACATGTTGGGATACTCTACTATAATATCCCAACCAGTTTCCCGATTAAAGTTTCATTTGTTTCACAAATCAATGGATTTATAAGAATAAAGGTAAAATGGTCACTTAGGACAAATGGTATTTTGGTAAGTTCACAGATATTATATCTTACTTCATATCAAGTTAAGACTAATTAGGACTTACAAAATATGATTAACTCTTTAAGTCATAATTAGTGAGCAAGAGGCAATTGATAATTTAGTTTAAATGACAAGGATAATTATGGAAATTTACAATTTTTTAATGAAGGCGAAAACGAACATTTAGCAAAGGAATTTTAAATAAGGTATGAATGAGTTAAAAACATAATTGAGTTCATTCTCCATCTTTCTCCTCAATAGAAGGAGAGAAAAGAAGAGCAATGAAGTGATTGCAAGTTCATCTTGCTTGTGATCACCCACATTCCTCCATTACCATCATTAAGAATAAAATATGACAATGCAAGGATGACCAGTTGAAGGTAGAAAAGATATAGATGAAGATGCAAGAAAATTGTACTTGAAATTTATTAAGAGAAAATAGTCAACACTTGATCAACAAGCATCTCAATGGAAGGGAAAAGAAGAAATTGAAGAATAGTTGAAGAAATAGAGCAAAGGGAAAATCTCTATCATCATTTAAATTATGACGAGTTCTTTATTTAAACCTTATGAATTTTAATATAGTAGTTAGAATCTAAACAAAATTTGGCTAGAATTTTCATTCCTGAAATTAGGGGTTTATGTCTCATATCGAACTAGATTGTTGTCAACTTGATTTTCGCATGATATAAGTGGTGTGTTTTAGTTGTTGGGTGTGAACATGGAAGTAGAAAACCGATTTAGAGGGAGAAGAATCTCAATGCAGCTGCTCTTTCAGCTCTTTTAGTTTGTCTCGAAGCAATTGTGTCGTCTTGTCCTATGGTCCTCACTACCAAAACAAATACAAAGAAATATGACTATCATATTTTTTAAAAATTCGGGAATAAATATGACTTTACCCAAAAAAAAATATGGTTACAAGTGAAGGTAGAGAAAAACAAAAAAGGGAAGATTTAATTGTTTTCACAGTAATCAAAAACTTTTGCAACACCACTCACACGAAAATAAATGCTAACAACACAAGAAATTTATCCTGGTTCGCTTGAAAATCAAAGTTACTCCAGTCCACCCAGTCAAGGTGATTTCACCTTTAATAATTACTTAATCAAATAATCTCAATAGATTATAAAAACGTTTAAGAGTTCAACAATCTCTTAGCCCTCTCAAGTCTACAGACTTCAACAAGTCACTTGAGGAAATTTAACAACATTAAAGTATCACAAGTGTTTGCCTTAGTGCTTCTAGGTAAGCAATATGAAACACAATTAAGAACAATGATCAATGATCACACTATGAGCAACAACTCTTGTTTGATTACTGAATTTTTACAAAACAAAAGGATTTAGTATATAGTTCGAAGTGTATTGTAGAGTTCTTGCGTAATTGCTTCTTGTTCGTATGAAAGTGATGAGGCCTTTATATAGAACTTTGAGATGGCACCGTTGGAGGAAAATTAATGGAGATATCTTGTCGATTATGGAACTTAATGGCATTAATTTTCTTGTCCTTTCCATAGTAGTCTTGGAGTATAATCCATTCTTTCCTTATATAGATATGTTACATACTTAGAATACTTCTTGATTAAGTTTCTGATTTTGATAAGTCAGATGATTTGTTTAGCGTGAATCAGAGTGAGCGGAGTTCAGAGTCTTTGATCAAAACTTGTATTCTTCAGATAGTTATTTGTTGAGTAATCTTCAGTGATAACTTGACTGATCTTCAGATAGAATGTCTTCTGATGTTGTCGTGCATAGTTATCAGATGTAGAGACTTCAGAGTCTTCAGATGTAGAGACTTCAAATATCATATATGAACTTCAATGTCAGATTATGTATGTGATTCTTTCATGAGTGTTCTTGTTCGGAGTCATATATGATTTCTTCATTACTGGATCAACTGTTATGAGCTTCGTTAGTTGTCAGATATTTGTTTTCATCAGATTCATTTTTCCTTAGAAACCTGCACACTTAAGAAATTTATTAGGGTGCCAAATTGTTTCATTCTTTGTTATCATTAAAACTTAGAGATATATTGCATAATCAAAATCTTGTTCTAACAACAAGAACCTCTTCTACCATAATTTTTGAAATATACGGTTACCAACAACCTCTTCTACCATAACTTTTGAAATATTGGATAAGCATATATGTATTTTTATCGACATTTCCAAAATACTAATAAAAAATATGTGGTTTAACTGGATTTTTCAAAAACACCAATAAAATTGCATTTAAATTTATGAATTTTTATCGGAAATTTCAAAAATACCGATAAAAAATCATGGTTTTTCTAAAAGAATGTGGTATACATTTTAAGTTTCTGGTAAAAAAAAATCAAAGTGTTAACGAAAAAGTGGGACTTACTTGTAAGAATGTAGTAGAAGGTTCGAAAAGTTTGATAAATAACATAAATTTGTCAAAATTCTGAAAATCGACAAATATTAATTTTTTACATTTTTTGGCCAAAGAGTAATATAGTAAATATTTTTTTGGAAGGTATGGATAAATTTTTGGAGGTGTTAGGACAAAAAGTAATTTGTTATGGGCCAACAAAACAGTCTGATTGAACCATATTCTCGCAGTCTATGACCCATAAACAGTTGAAAACTCCATGATGGCCTTGTCCAACCTATTTAAGAGGCTTTCAATGTGACTACAAAATTTTAATTTGCTATGTATAAATTGATTTTGGATTAAAAGACAGTACAACACCTTCATTTTTGGCTATGATTAGACAATGAATCACCTACATTTTGTACTTGCAACAACAAAATACCTAAACAACTAAACTTGATCTAACTCTATAGCAATTGTGAAATTGAACTCTAGTACCTACCATTGTCCTGTGACTCAATAGTGCCTTTATGATTTTTCACCCAAAACCAACAAATTCTTACTCTGTTTTGTAAGAGATTCACATATTCAGGTAGCACATATAAGTGAACAAAAGATATGGAGCCAGATCATAATTATACAATTTACATGCATTGATTGTATACTCATAGTACACAATTTGAATTTTATATAATAAAAAATGAGAACTTGTATAGGTTTTTATTTACATTTTTTAAAAAGAAATTGAAAAATAAAAGACAAGAGGTAGATCGTTCCTTGAACCTTAAACAAACGTGAAGAGAAAAAAAGAAGGTGAGATGTCTACATCGATGGTATACAAATTGGTTGTGTGTATGTGTTCCTCTTTAATGCAAAAGATAGTGATGGATGGATGAGGAGAGTTTTTGTCATATTTTGAAAGTGAAAAGAAACAAAAGTACACAAAACCCAAAATCCATTCCATTAGAAAAAGAAGAAAAAGGAGAGACACAAGACAGTGTAGAAAAAGCAAGAGAGAATCAAACTAGAAGAATCAATTTCTGCTCCCATTGACTGCCTAGAAATTTTTACCCTAGATTTTATCACCAAAAGTAAAAGCAATAAGCAGATCTTCTTGCACTTCTTTTGTTTTCTTAATCAACTTTTATATATATATATAAACTAATTTGTCACTAAAAACTTATTTTACTCATGCACTTATTGAATTTTTATATAAGATTTTACTATATGTATTCATTTCAAATTTATACCTTTGATGTATGTATTCAAATTAAATTCGTATAAGTATATATTCTATTTTCGATTACATGTAAAACTTATTAAATTAACTTTTTAAAAGCAAAATATGATAAGATATAATGGAGTTGAGTTATTTTTTACTTAATTTTAAAATCTTTTAGAGAACCATCTTAATATGACTCTACACATCTGTTGAAGTGCAGTTTGAAAACATACATTAAGGATGTATTTGATTTGTTTAAAAATGATGGACCGTATAAGATAACAATTTTTAAACCTTATTTCATGAAAAAGAATTATTTATAGGACTCGACAAAACCGATGACGATGGATTAGACATATATACATGAATTTTTATTCTTAAATCAACCATGGACCATGTCAAATACAAATTATAAAAAAAAAATAATATGGTATTTTTAATTTTTTTACTTAAACCTCTCTCTCTCTCTCTCTCTCTCTCTCTCTCTCTCTCTCTCTCTCTCTCTCTCTCTCTCTCTCTCTCTCTCTCTCTCTCTCTCTCTCTCTCTCTCTCTCTCTCTCTCTCTCTCTCTCTCTCTCTCTCTCTCTCTCATATATATATATATATATATATATATATATATATATATATATATATATATATATATATATATATATATATATATATATATATATATATATATATATATATACGAGTAAAATATGTCATGGATATGAAGCGGGTAGATTAATAGATATTCACGGATAAAATTAATGGATATTTAAATGTCCATTTTCAATGGATACGAATGCAGGTTTGATGATACCCTTTGCATTCTTTTAATCTTTTTTTTAAGAAGTGCCTTTTTCCACATCTTATTTTCTCGAAATTTTGAAATTTTGACCATTTTTCTCTAGTATCCCAACCCCAAACTTAAAACTTTGCTCACTTCCAAGAGCAACCTCAAAATTAATCTTTTTCATACCACTTAAGAACTACATTTCTACCTAACTCTAAAGAGAGGGTGGAAAGATAAGATCTTTTAAGTCATACGACTAAGAATTAAGGTTAAGTCACTAAAAGAAAGGCTAAACTCAAAGTGGTTAGCAATGAACGTACCTATTACTACATGGTGGTTTAAAAAGCTCAAAGTTAAAAGTAAACAACTGCCTCAGTGTGTATCAATCAAACCAAACAAATTTAATCGAAAATAGTTCAAACCTGATAAAACAATAATGCATGGATACACTCAATAAAAGGACTAGTAAACATGGAATTTATTTAGCTCAAGCCTTACTAGTTGAGGTATGTGAAGGTTGAGCACAAGTCCCTTGATTCATTTTTCATCCTTTGTCTTCAAGTTGTAAGTTGTTTTTTTGATGATCAAGTTTTCTTTTGGTTCATTTGTTCAATGCTATATATTTGCAAACTTTTTAAGTCTGAAAGAAACAACAGCTACAACTTGTTCATTAGATACAAACATAGATAGTGATTGAAAAACGTGATCGGGTGGCTAATTCTTCTTATTGAGCTTAACTACCAACATAAATTAAATTCTACAAAAACTAGTTATAACAAATGACTTGCCTCCCATGAAGCGCTTTTTTTCCGTCATTAGCTTGACGGCTCATACCTGAGGCATATCAGGCGCAAGGAATACCCTTGTGTCGGTCAATTCACTTTCCATCTTCCCTTTGTCATCCTTGCTACCTTTTTATTCCAGTTGGTAGCATGTCTCTAGGTCATCCACATATGGTTTCCATTCATACACATTAAACACCATTTTTTCCTTGTTGAACTTCAAGACAAGTTCACCGGTTTCGACATATATAAAGCCTTCGTGGTTGCCAAGAATGGGCGTCCGAGAATAGTTGTCACTCTTGAATCTCCTTTCATGTCAATCACCACAAAATTTGCAGGAAAAAACTAAACCATCGACATGTACTAACACGTCTTGTAAGATATTCAGAGTAACTTGAATAAAATTTTGCAGGGTCTCTTTCAGTTGTGAAGGTTTCCTTTGGATTTGAGCTTGTTGGCTTTGTTGAATACCTTGATTTGCATTCGAATTCTAGTTATTGCTCCATCTGAAATTTGGATGATTTTTCCATCTGGGATTGTAGGTGTTGGAATAAGGGTTATTTATATGGAAATTATAAAAATGAGCCTCTTCAATTGGTCCTTCTAAAGAGCATATTCATTTTCATGTCCCTCGGTACAAAAATCACACCTAAGTGCTTGTACCTGACTCACGTTAGCCTTACCAAAACTGCTTTCAACTAGCTTTTTATTTAATAATTCAATTTGGGCTAAAAGTACAATATGAGTATCAATAACTAACACACCTTTGGGTGTGCATACAATTTCAAGTTTTACTGACTTGTCGCTCTTTGAACGATACTCATTCAATAAAATATTTTTAATCAGGTCTTTAACTTGCGGTTCGGTCATCGATCTGATTGTGCCTCCCGTGGAAGCATCTAGCAGCATGCATGTCTGAATCTTGAGGCTTTTTATGAAATTTTACATTCGCTCCATGTTATTCATATTATGATTCAGGAAACTGTGCAAAACAAATTTAAACCTTTCCCACAAGTCATATACTGATTCAGTTTCCTGCTGCTTAAAAAATTGCAATTTCTACTCTTCGCTCAGCAAACTGAGTGGTGGTTAAGAATCTATCTAAGAATTTGTCCTCCAGCTCTTTCCATGTCTAAATAGTTCCATTTGGAAGGCAAATCAACCAATCCTTGGCTCTTTCAATTAGCGAGAACCCAAACAACCTTAACTTGCTTTGGTCTTCTGTGATGTCAGCTAGTTTGCACATCAAAGTTGTTTCATAGAAGCGAGCAAGATGCTCCCACAGATCTCTAATTGCATTCTCGTTGAACGGATTGTCTCTTAAACCTAAAAGAACATAATTTTTTTATATCAAATTTAGTTGAGCTTGTTGGTACAAACCCTCTAGAAATCTGTCATTCGTCGGTCCTTTTGTGATAGTCACCCATAATGGGTAGTGGTACGACTGCCGTGGTGGTCTCTTCTTCAGCGTTCAAAGAAATCAGTGGATTGTCTTCTACTAAGATCCTTTGAGCTAGAGTTGATTTTCTAATTGCTCTCGTGATAGAAGGTGCAATTCTTTAAAAATCTAGATCAAACAGTGTCAATGTCGATCCTGAGTTGTGCATACACAAACGAGAAATACCTCAGTAGTACGGTAATTATGAGAAAATAAAAACTAAATAAAAAACGTTGCACAAGCGTTACCTTGTTGAAATTATCAACGGTCCCCGACAACGGCGCCAAAAACTTGATGACTTCTCGGCAAGTGTACCGATAATATCATAATAATAAAATAAAATTGAATCCACAAGGTCTGCTATTTAACAAGACAATATTATGCAGTGCATATAAAATAGTAAATCGGGGGTTTTTAGGTTTCAAATCCGAAAAGGAAATAAAGTGATCTGACAGAAATACGAAAGTGGTCAGGTTGTATATAGAATCCCTATTTATCTATTGTTGATGTTTCATGCATTACATGAATGATATCGCCACTATAATCCCACAACAAATTAACAAAACCATTATACCCAATCCCTTGGTGTATAACTCACTAATCTATACTCTGAGTTTTCTATCCCTGGTCCACCAGCGTAAGCAAGATTAAATAATGCAATAGATCATTAATTCCTAATCCACTACTCGGATTTTCCTATCCTTAGTCCATCTGCGTAAGCACAACAATTCCCCTTAGGTCCAACACATAGCTAATGGTCAGTATTCTCTATGTGACCAAAATCATATTAAAAGTGTATCTCATATAAAAAACATTAAGAACGAGGTGCAATTGAATATAATTATAGATCAAATTATTCATGCAACATCAAATCAAACATATGTCCCAATAATATCAAAATAGGTTCATCAAACACAACCTAACCTAAAGAGACTTAACTACTCATAATGCAAATTATAGTACCAAAATCAATTGATAAAGTTGCATAAGAAATCCCTTGAAGAATTAGCCTCTAATGGCTTCCAATGCTCTCCCAAACTCCTTATAGTAATGTAAACCCTTGCCAAAACATGTAAAATTCAGAACCCTTGAAAAAATACCAACTTTCCCCCTTAAAGCCTTTAGAATATATCTGAACGCGTCAGAAAAAAACCCAAAAAAGGGTCATTGCGTGCGTGATAACCTGTATTACGTGTGATGTTGCCTTTACTTCTCTATCGCGCGTAAGATGTTGTGCGATATTGTGCATGATTATTCCAGTGGTTGCACGCTTTTGCTCCCTTTTTCACCTGAATTTCACTAAGTCCCTATTTCTCCACACTTAGTCATTTTTTACTTTCTCTTTGGCCTCTGTTCTTCATTTTTCTCCTATTTAACTTGTTTGGTTCCGTTTCTTCGACCCAAAATATGAAACGAAATAGTTTCATCATCACACAAAAGGCCAAGGATTCACCCACAAAAAGTGAAAGGTTCAAATTTCCTAAATATAATCAAGATACAAGTTGACTTAACTCATTTTGAAAGTAGTGGAAATCAAGCACAAGATGTTGCATGATCATTTCACCCTATCGAGTAATTTTTTTCAGACCTTCACTGAGCCTCCCTAAAGGGTAACACTTTTCTGGACCTCCATTGAAGAATCCTTATCATCTTAAGCAGTAATATTTTCTCTAAACCTTCCCTGAAGGATCATTTTCGCCGTAAGGGGTGTTTTTTTTGTTGGACCTTCACTGAAGGATCCTTTCTGCCCTAAGGTGTAATATTTTTGTTGGGACTTCACTGAAGTATTCTTTCTGTCCTAGGGGTAATATTTTTTATGACCTTTACTAAATGATCATTGTTGCCCTAAGAGGTAATATTTTGTCAGACCTTCCCTGAAGGGGTAATATATTATTGGATCTTCATTTAAGGATCCTTGTCGCCCTACAGAGTAATTATATCATTGAACTTCACTAAAGGATCCTTATCCCCTTATCAGGAAATACATCGTTGGACCTTCATTGAAGGATCATTGTCGCCTTATCAGGCAATACATCGTTGGAGCTTCACTGAAGGATCGTTATCGCCTAAATATGCTACTCATTTAACGCAAATCAAGGAATTATCCCCACCTTAGCGGGCGACCTGGAATAAGCCCTGACTAACAAAATAGTCACAACACCGAGATTTGATAAATAAATCGCCAAAATGGGTGGACATAGTCACTAAATAAAATTCCCTAAGGGTGTGTTACAAGATGACCTACAAAAAAACAAAAATACAAATAACATACAAAATAAAAAGACAAAATTGAACTTACCCTAAGCAATGCTTGAGGGAATCTCCCTTTAAGAGACTTAACTTGCCCATAAGTAACACTTGAGGGACTCGCCTCAAGCGGAGAATATATCCAGTTAAGAAAATATAAAGGGATCCACTTCCAAACTAGTTACGAAGAAAGAAATCGAAATAAAGAAAATCACGATATGGGCTAAACACACTGCTACGAAATGTAAATTTTGTAACTTTTTTTCACCTCGATCATACCTAGAATCACCCGTGGATGGTAAACTTTCTTATGAGTCTAGCTACTAAATTAAAGATAATGTATCATCAAGAACGACTAATTGGACTTTGCTACGAATTAATTAGATTATGAACTTTTCTAAGTATTATATGACATTATGAATATAGATCTTGCACTTTTTTGGCATTATGATGCTTATTATGATAAGATTAGGATTTGATATATTTTCGCTTTATCGTATCATATGACATTATGATTATGGAACGCCCACTTTTTTGGCATTATGAAGCTTATTTGATATAAGAATTTTGTGATTTGAATTTAATTATGTTAAAAAGTTAAAGAAATATTACCAAAACAAAAATAATAATTTAAAAAAAGAAATACAAAAATAATAATTTAAAGAGAAAAATATATAAAAATAATAATTTAAAGAAAAAAAAAGATACAAAAATAATAATGTAAAGAAAAAGGTTATTAGTAAAAATAAAAATAAAAAGTTAAAGAAAAAATATTAGTACAAATAAATTTTTTGAGATTTTAATTAGTAATAATTTAAATTGTTGCTAAAAGTATAAAATTAAATAATTAATATCGCTTGAAACCGTTGTTAAATAAATTATAATAAGGAGTTGTAAAACAAAATTGCGACAGTTTGAACTATCACAAATTTTCCCTTACGACAGTGTGAAACTGTGACTGTCGCAATCAACATTAAAAAGGAACTCTAAATAAAATTCGTCGCAAATAACTATTTAAGATAGTTCACTGCCCGTCGCAAATAATAGTGAGAATTGGAGTGGCAGTTCTTGCAACCGCCGCAGTACAAGCGGGTGACACGCGCTTTTGTGGCGGAACTACAATCGTCGTGAAACAACTATGTGGCGGTTCCAACCGCTGTAACTTGCCAAAATAACCGCCGTAACTTTCCTTTTTTTTGTAGTGATGATACAAGAATGGTAGATGGATTTTTGAGGCGGGATGAGTTAGGGTTAGTAAAAAGGTGAATGAACATGTTTAACCTTTATATAGAAAAAATATGTAGAACATTTTCGCTGTGGTGAAAAGCATTCCTTTTTAATTGAAAATAACATGCAAAAATTTATTTCCTTCTTTACAGAACAACTTCCTAAGGGAAAACTCTTCAAAAGAGAATAGTTCCCTAGAAAAAAGTTATCTTCACTAAACTCATTTCTTAATTAACCTCTACCATATCTGATACGATTGAAGGAAAGGAAAGCCTAAACTCATAAGAAGGATCACAAAACTCAACTTTGACTCTTCTTCTTCACCTTTACGGTACATGAAGCATTTCACCACTATTCATGCATTAATGTTGTTGTTGTTGTTGAGACTTTAAACCCTATAGTTTTAATATTGAATGTTGTTGTGTTTTTGTTGTTGTTTAATGTTATATGTTATTGTGATTGAGTGAGATTGAGATTGTTTTTGTGTTGTTGAGAATCTTATATATTACTGTTGTAGTAGTTGTATTGTTATTGTGTTGTTGTATTGAGATTGTTATTGTGATGTTAAGAATTTCGTTGTTGTATTGTTGTATTATTGTTATATATTGCTTTTCCATATTGTTGAAAAATGACTTAGTAAGTTGTTGTATTTATATTATTATTGTGTTGTTGAGAATGTTGTTGTTATATTGTTGTATTATTAAATGATTTTACAAGAATTTGGTATAAATTCCATAATATATTATAGATCGTAGTTGGATGAAAGTTGATAGATTATGTCTGGTGTATGAGAAAGCTGATAGATTATGTCTGGTGTATGAGAAAGGAGATTTTGAATTCCTTGAATTCACGGAAAAAATATTTATGATGATAATGATATCTTTTATTATCCATATGATATATGCAAGAATATCAAAAAATTGAAAAGAAAGTAATAATCCACCACATATGTTGTGATGAAATTTGTCAAAATTATATAATATGAATGTAGCATGGTGAAGTGGATAAAAACCAAACAGTGACGTCACAAAGACATGAAGTTGATGTAGATATGGATGATCGACCGGAAGATATGATTCATGATACACTATTATAAAAAACACATTTTACCTCATACACAAATGTGATTTTTCTCGGTTATAAAAGCAAGGTAAAAAAGGGCGACATAAAAACTCGTCACTTTACCCCTCAGTTTCTAATTAATCCGGAGGATAGTTGAATTGGTCATTGGTTTGGCCCTCAAAAATATCATTTTTATATTTTTAAAACTAACGCCACACACCTCTCTGTTTTTGTCAAAAATCGAAAGGAAAGAAATATATTTTGTTTAAAGTACAACTTACATTGTTTATACATATATTATATTACATTGTTTATAAATGTCCTTTTTTAAAAATTAAAATACAATTTTTTTTATTTTACATTATTTTCTTTTCAATCTACAACTACAAATTTTTGACAAATATGACTCATCATCATCACTGTTATTTTTGGAGAAGAACAAAACAAGATTTTGTTGCATACCCATTGCTTTTCAAGTTCAATGGTTTTGCATGCTTCCAATTTCTGATTTAACATAAAAAAATGTTAGATATATAACATAAAATTTCATTTAAAATATAAGATCTTATGTAAAAAAACACCTTGGAACAAAAAATTTCTGCACTTACAATTCATCCCAGAGATTTGTTCCACGCTTCCAATTGTTTTTAATGACAAATGTTTTCTTTATTAATGTTTGAATTTGACAAGATATCGTTCAGGATATATAGTGGTGGTATTCGCGTTCTTATTGGATGAGACTTTCCCCCTCGATTTTATTAAGGAACCGAGGTAATATATTACTTGCAAGAAAAAAGGTGAATGGTAAAAAATTAAAAGTATCATGTATTGTTTTCTTTTTCAATTTTTTACCATTCACCATTTTCTTTGTGTGCTGCAATATTCAAAACAAATTTTTTCTAGATCTCATATTGTGAAACAACAACAATCCTTGCAATTTATAGTATGTTTAGGAATAAATTTCTCAATATTGTCGACCGAGAAAAATAATAAATTATTGAGTGTTTTCTTTGATTGACAATATAGGAAGGTTATTCCAAAATATAACAATGGCCTTGAAAGTGGTGGAAACAATAATAAAAACGCCATAATATGAGATAGATCCCAAAGCAGAAAAATGTTTTGTTCAAGGTTGAAGTTAGAAGAACTGAAATTCTGGTATCAGATATGAGATGTTGAAGGTAATGTCACGACACTAATATCTGAACAATATAAACAGGATAAAAGATAAAGAACAGTAATGCAAGAGACACAAACAATTATTAACCCAGTTCGGTGCAAACTCACCTACGTCTGGGGGCTACCAAGCCAGGAAGGAAATCTACTAAACAAAATTAGTTCAAAGACTCTCAGTAAACAACTCCAAGTTACAGTCTTTTCACCCAATCTCTACCCGTGTGACTTCTACCTAAGAACTCTTATATATGAGATCCTACTCACTCCCCCTCAATCACAGCAGTGATATAAAACAAGAATTACAATGAAAAGAAGACACTCTTCAATAACACATACTTGATCTTGCTTAAAAGCTTCAGTCAAGTAAACATACACTCATTCTTCAAAGCTTAGAGTGGACAAATTACAACTCAAAAGTCAGTCCAATTCAATCATCTATGGACGAATGAATGACTCACAATACACACGACCACACAAGACTAAAACCCTTATTCACTCTCAATATTTCGTTCGTTATTTCTTGTGTATAAAACCAGATATTCCATGCCCTATTTATAGAATCGTTTGGCTGGGCTTTGACATCATAAAACCCTAAAACTATTTTCCATTCATATCTTTTCATGGCAGCTGATTATATCTCGTTGGAAAATAAGTCAATCTGGTTGTAATTACTGATTGAGGGCACGTTCAATCATCTCATCAATTACACATAGATTAGCATAAAAAACGCAATCACATAATACATAACATTCAGACTGAATGTTCTGTATACAGATGTCATGACATTGGGTCTGACATCTCAGTAAAATCCTGCACATTCACATTTTAAACACCCTGCAGGTACATGTTATCTTATGTCAAGACAACAATTGTGACAACTTGTGAACACTCTAGGTTTTACCAAAATTGTTGCCAATACATAGAACCAACAAGAACAACATACAATAAAGAACCTTGAAGATTTCTTGGGTCTTATAATCCATCCCAAAGCAATGGAGTACGAGTTTGGAGTGGCTATAAATGAGTTAGGTTTAGGGTAAAACTTAATGAATGAGTACTTTTATGGTAAAATCTAATTATCTAACCCCTCGATTATTTAGGTAACCAAATGAATAGATCATTTAATTTATACATAATAAATAAAATAAAAACAAAGATATCACTTTTAAATAAATAAAAACATAAACTGCAGTTGCTGGGAATCGAAGCATGTCCTGAATTTGTTTTCGTCTCGGTTATATTCAAAGATATTTATTTTTAATTTAAAAAAAATATGGCGCATCTTGGAATTATACTTAGGTTTTTTGTTGGGTGATGTGAAAGTTTTGTCATGAAATATATTATTTGTAGTAGTTATATTGAAGTTTTTTTTTAAGAAACCCCATATGTATGATACTTTATGTAGTAACAATGATGCATCGTTGTATAAGGGGTGCACAAATTTTACAGGATTGTCTGCAGAGTTAAAATTGTTTAATCTGAAAGGAAAAAGTGGATGGACGAATAAAAGTTTCACAAAACTGCTTGAGTTGCTAAAAGAAATGCTTACAGAAGGTAACAATTTGTCAAATCATAAATATGAGACCAAAAAGGTATTGTGTCCAATGGGTTTGAAGTATATCAAAATACATGCATGATGTAATGATTACATATTATACAAGAAAGAGTATGAAAAATTGGACCAATGCATGGAGTGTGGGGAATCGCCCTATAAGGTGACAAACAATCGTGGTGATGATATTGACAATGTTAACAAGAATTGTCCTCCTGTCAAAGTGTTATAGTACCTATAAATAATTACAATTTTCAAGTAGTGATAAAGCTAAGTTGGTGGATATGGGGGCATGTGCCCCACTATGTTGTCAAAAAAACTTAAATACCATTATTATACATTTATATAATTATTAATAAAACATATTTGCAAAAAATAATACAACTTATTAATTAATTGGAAGGATATTTTTGCTATGGGTATATTCTTGTTTAGGGTCTCCTTTAAAGTGAGTTTTTGATTTTGAAAATCTACTTATCTGCTCATTAAAGAGTTATCAAGGAAATTTTTCTCCGAATGAGTGTCAAATGGTTGTTGAAAGAGCATAACAAGAGTTTCATAAATTGGTTTGATCAAAGGATTTCTAATGATAGAAGTGCATCTGAGATAATTAAATGGATGTTATAAATGTCTAAATTTAATGTAGTAATTTGGACTGCATACGAAATTAGTAAATTTTTCTTTTTTATAAAACCAAAGGATAATCGTTGTACAATGCAAAATAATGAGTTATGGTTGAGGCTGAGTCCATGTACTTTTCTAGTTCTAAAAATAAGAATCTTATAATGACATCTAGACCGTACTTCAAGCTCATTAAGGAGATTTAAGAGATTGATTATATTCTATTCTAAGTTTCTTTATTTAAATGCAAGTGAATTGACAGTAACACTGGTGTACAAACTAATGAGTTAAGATTCAAACGGGTTGACCTTGACAAGACAACTTATATGACCGAACCATTTATCATTGCATCCCAAGCAAAGCAAGTGTTTTATGTTACTGACAATTCTGAAAAAAGATGGTTAATTATTCTCCAAGAAAACACATTCCTCATAGTGATAAAAGTCGAGATTTAAATTTTGATATTTCTAGTACCCATTATTTTGTAACACGTGTGCCTACTTCATATGAAGAAGTTGATACAGATGATGTGCATGTTATTTATTATGATCATGAAGAATACATATGGAAAAAATAAAAAATAAATATTTTGTATTGTTTAATCATAATTTATTGTTTGTTATAATTTCTAAGCGTTTATACATTTGTGCCAACAAGTGTCACACATGTTTAGAGACAAGACACTAAAAGACGTCTGGTCACGTTCTGCATATTGCTTCCTTCAGAATAATGAATCTAGTGCACATTAATTTTGCGTGTTGGTTGTTTACTTATTTGATGTAATGATGTGTAAAATATATGTAGTTTTGGCATCATTTTAGTTTAGATGTAATAATATATATTCTTGGTTCATAATAGTTTTCAGTTTGATTTTGATTCATAAATGTATTAATGTTGTGTTATGATTTGTTATGATTCACAAAAATACATGTTATAATAGTGACCCTTTTATAAAATAAAAATATATATTTTAAACAACATATTTCACCAAGGTTGTTTCATTCAACCATGATGATAAGTAACACCCTATCTAGTTTTAAAAACCCAAAAAATAGCATTATTGGATATCAAATCAATGACTTTTTCACTTTTCACTACGGTTGGATATTCCAACTATGGTAAAAAGTATCATGTTTTTCAGTTTATTACCACTGCCAATAGAACATAGTGATAAGTATCTCACTTACTATCATACCCTTTGTTACCACAAACTATCGCCCGTGGTTAAATCTCTATTCCAACCATTGCGAAAGATGCTTATAGTAGTGACATTATCATTATAGAAATTCTAGAGGACAAGGTTACAAATCTCCTCTAGTGGGGAAATGAAACAAAAACAAGGGCCTAAGGGATAGAGTGAATTGCCTTCGCAAAGTCTCGCTTAAGAGAGTCAACCTAAAGTCTTGCATGAGAGACTCAACTTAAAGTCTTGAATAAGAGAATAAAATTAAAGTCTTATCTGAGAGACTTAACTTAAAAGTCTCGTTTGAGAGGCTCAACTTAATGTCTCGCCTTAGAGACTCAACTTAATGTCTCGCCTGAGAGACTCTACTTAAAGTCTCGCATGGAAATAAATTACATTTGCACGGATTAAATCACTTTGCCCTTTCCATACTCTTCTGCTTGAAGGACTATGTACCGATATAATTTTATTGGATCCTAAGAGGGGATAATCAATAAAAAATATGGAAGGCCAAATATACTAATGGGAGGCGAGTTGTCCCTCAAAGCTACAGGCCACCCAAAATGGGCCATGAGACCACCTGGATATCCATAATAGGCTTCCCAATTGAGCTTCATCTATTTGGAATTATTTCCACTGTCCACTAATGTAGTAGATATTTGAGATAAAGTGCCTCACTACATCTAACTCAAAGAGGGAAGGAGGATAACACCATTTTCTATGATTCAAGGAAGACTTAATCTATTCCTCGCCATGTCTCTGAAGAAGAGAGTTATGATAATTGCTCTCTCCCTGACTCAAGGGGCCTCTATAATTAATCTCCAATTTTTCTCTAGAAAATCATCCACACAACTTTTCACCACTGTGTGTAAGCTAGCCCTAAGTAACGTCCAAATACCCTAAACACCTGAAATAGTCCTACATACAAAGAATTATATTATTGTTCTTTTTAGCAAGTATAAATTGTTATATATATTTAATGCTATAAATTTTTATATATGTTGTATCCATTAGTTAATTTTTTTGGTTTTCTCCCTAATTATAACCACTATTATGACTATTTCTGACCATCACTACTTAACACGCCAACCATAGGCATCCAACACTTCAACCATCATCACTATGACCACATTTGAACACCATTTTATTCATTTATAATCTTCAAGTTAACTATCACTTTATCCAACCATGGTCTTCAATCTGACCACCACTGACTTTCGTTATCACTATTATTCTAATCACCGCTAATCGTTGCTCTCATCACCGTCAACTATTACTTTGATTATGTTGATGATCACATCCTCCTCCTTTAATTAACAATAAGACCATCACCATTCTGATCGCCACACCGTTAATCAATAATCTAACCATCACTCCTCTAACCACCACTTTGGCCTCTGCTAATCTTCACTATGACCAACACCTGCCTCACCACCACTCACTACTACTATAACTACTAATCAAATCATAAAAAATCACCACTCTCAACCCCAATGATCACTTCCACCGACCACTATTAATAACTACCACTGATCACCAATTCGAAAAGTGTCTTCCGACAACCACTATTATTTAAATTCTTAATTAAAATTTTGTAATATTTCAATTAATTTGCAAATCTAATGATATCAATTATTTTGATTAAAATAGCTTATAATGTGTGTAAAAAATATTTATAATGAACATTTATTTTTAATTTTATCCATGTTTAAAATCATTTTTTTTCTTTTTAAAATTTTCAAAATAAAAGTACCTTCTGATTTTGTATTCAAGATAAGACTTAGCTTTGGGTTTAACCATTAATTCATTTTATTAAAAACATTTAAATGATAAGGGAACTAATGTTATGATTAAGATTGCAATTATAACACACAACATGTGTTAGTCATCTATGAATGCATGTATGTACATGGTCCCAAACTCCAAGTGTTGAATGTTATGTCTAAATTATTTGTTCCATTGTGGTCAGTGCTTTCCAAGCAATCCTCTTCATCATCAATACATCTTATACTATAGTAACAGTTAACGCCCATTAGAAAAATGTCTCTTTCTTTCTTCCTCATCAATAATGAGTGGTTTTCTTAATTTCAAATTCGTTTACATTTATAACAAAGGCTTGTGCAAGATGCTATATGGTTGATTAGTTACTTACGTGAAAAATATTGCAATGATTCATAATATTCATCATTTATGGGTTGAATAAACCAACAGTGTTCCCTTTGATATATGCCATTTGATGATATATTGGATTTCATTGTTTTCTAATAGGAATAATAAAAGTGTGGTAGCTTCTTTTAAAGTGTTTTTAATTAATTAGTTAGTAGTATAATTGATCTGCCAAGTGTGACTAGGTTTAGCAAAAGGGTCTAATCCACTATAACCAGTCAAAAGACTACTCATTTAAAATCAACTTGACTCCTAAACTTATTTTCCTAACCTAACTCCTATTGTGGTTATGGTACTTCAATATAAATTTTATGATTCAAGTTTTTCTTAGATTAATATATGTAGATAGAGACAAATAGCAAAACTTATAGCAACATAAGTTATAAAGTTTAGGATTTTACGTAAAAGATAATTTGTTTCTATAACAAAGGAAATTAAAATATCAAAAATAAATGGTACGAAAAGATGTTAATTGTCGAAATACGTTTTTTTGATATATGATCGTTTTAATTGAGGCAACTTTGAAAGTTGTTTATATCATAAAAAAATCTTCATTCCTCATTTTCACGAGTAGAAAAAATCAAGTTAAATCCATACAATATGTAAATTATATTTTTTTTATTTTAAATATGGTATATAATTTGATAGTTTATTCCTAACAATATCCCATTTATATTTATATTTAAAAAACATAAACTTTAAAAAATTTATTAAAGAGAAATCACAAACTTAGTCCATAATGATTTATCAAAGAAAATAGCACCCAACTCTCTTGAAAAGAAAACACAAATTTTAATAAATTTAGTATTAAAAAAATTACAAACTTAGTCTATAAACCTTACAATTATTTATCAAAGAAAATCTGCACCCAACTCTTTTGAAAAGAAAAAATAGATAAAATAGTAAATGATTTCTTCTGATTTAATCATATGTCTATATATGAATTTGGTATTAGTCACAGCATAGTATTATAATTAATAAGTTGGACGTAGAAAATATTTGATTTATGTAAATAAAAAAAAACTAGCATTGAAATATCTTTTTTTTATCATATTCTTATTAAACTGAAGAAGGTTGATTCCCCTTAGATACCACGGATCGATGAAGATGCTATATCTTATAGGTTATATGGAAGACACAATTAGATGCTAAATAGTGGGTCCATTTTTATCTTTTTTTTGCTTTGATTTAGAAAATATATGGCCCAAATCTGTTTAGTATTTTCTACTAGAAGTCTTCCCTTAATTAGGACTATTCAAATTATTCGAAAGAGCCACACTTAAGCATGTTCTTAAATTCCTTCAAAAAGGAAAAGTATATCACATCATCACCTACACTATTCCTTATTGGTAAGCAAAGAATACATCATGTTAGAGACGCTATTCATTCACCAAACCTCAATCTTTCAGTTTTCTTATTGGGATATGTCCACATTTACTAATACTATAACATATATTTACAAAATTCATTTATAAACTATCATCTACAATTGTGGTTAACTTTAAAAAATAATTTCATGTTGCTGCTTTTATGCATTTATTTCATCTTCCACCATATATTCCCACTTATTTGATTAGACCTGTTTTCATTATTTTGTCGTTTCCTACCACTATCACTGTTCTTGCATCAAGTTGCTCAAATTCAAAGGTTGTTATAATCTCGTTAAACCTTTGACCTCAACTAGTGTTTCAGGTCTCACAATATTCCTAGTTAATGCAACTAGACATTGCTTAGTGGAGAGAATTATGAAGTCCCTAATATTTTCTTTCTTCATATTAAAAATAGTTTTGAGACCCAAAGAAAAGTCCTTAGTTATGTTATTACGGTCAAATAGGGGAGCTTAAAGTTGAAACCTTCTAAGCAAAGCCAAAAGTTCATTTTGTTTTGCTTTTGGAATATTATAGGAGATGTATAAGTTGTTGAATGCTCGAGGTATTCAAACTAGCGTGCTCCAACAAATCTTTTATATTCATGGAATACAATTTAGAATACCATCACTATTGAGGACATGGTTTAATTAAGGAGGAGAATAGGCTCGTTTGTTAAAGTTAATTACGACTATTAAAAATATCAAATTATAAATTTATTTTTATGCTTGGGTTCGACCTTTTTAAAAATTTGATTTGATGGATTTGTTAATTTATTTAAAATTTATTTTATTTGAACTTATTAAATAAGTAATAATATTTATATAAACTTAAAAAAAATTAAAAGATCAATAATATAAAGTTTTTGTTTGTGTTGACTTATTTGAGGTTACCTAATATCATAAGTTTTGTGAATTTTTTTGTTTAAAAAAATTTATGAAAAAATATTTTTCATAAGTGTTTTCTATTTTCATAAACTTTTTAAGATAATTAATATTTATTTTTGTATTTTGACTTAAAGTACAGTATACAATTTAATAATAATAATAATAATAATAATAATAATAATAAAAAAGAATTATTTATATTTACTTAAATAAGTTAATCTAATAGATTTATAACATTTTTTATGATTTGAGATTTAACATTTTTAACTGAATAGATTTACAAAAAAATATAGGTATTTTTTATTTAAAAAAATTCTAGCTTGACTTATATATGTGTAGGTTAAGTTGTATGTCATAGTCTAAACTATTCACAACCATACGCATGATATAGTCTCACACGGTGGAACCAAAATGAGTTCTACTTAAAAGTTAATTTTTTTAAAATCTTTTTTGGTTATAAAATTAGTTCATGAGAGTCTAATTTATTTTGAAACATAGAATATAGACACATTTATTAAAAAATTTATGGAAATAATGAGTTAGATAGAAGATCAACTTCATGTGCTTACAAAAAACATATCGGACGAATGAAAAGGCAAAAGAATTAGACAATTCAAGATTTAAGTTTTGGTGACTATCCAACATAGAATATTGGTTATGGATGTAAGAGTCAAGAGAATAGCGGAGAGAAAAAGTCGCATGGGAGTTTCACATATCAAGTGGTGACTTTTAAAGGGTGAAAATAAGGGAATTTCTAACACAAGATCTTAGAGGGAGGGTTCAATAACCAAAAGAAAATGCAAATGATATGTGGGACAAGATGACTGATGATTGTCCGTCATTGCATATATTTAGTCAAAGAATCAGAGCAAAACAAGTGAAAGTCGAGCAAATTTGAGGAAGAATGACCAAAGAATGAAGAAAATATAGCTAAGAATGTAAATTATGGATTTAGTAAAAAATTGAGTGAAAAAAGGAGCAAAAAAGAGTGAAGCTTCGAAAACAATCACAGCCACCATCGCGTACATGATAAGGCATTAAAAGTTGAATCGCGCGTAATGCAGGGTATCGTGTGCGTGATGGTCACTTTTCTTGGTCTTTTTCTCGCGTGTTCTAGTTCATTCTAACACCTTATAAAGAGGTTTTTCAACACTTTCACAAGGGTTACGATTTTGGAAGATTAAAACACGAATTAGAGAGCACAAGTGGTGATTTTTGGAGTATTTGAAGCCATTGGAGGTCATCTCTTCAAGGGACTTCTTATGTTATCATTATTTATCAATTGTGGTATTTTTAATTACACTATGAGTAGCTAAACTCTTCTAGGTTAGTTTGTATTATAATGAATTTGTTTCTCAATTGTTGGATTCTATGTTGATTTGACCATTGTATGAACCTATTGATCTATAATTTTATTCAATTGCTTCTTGTTTTTAATGCTTTTTATGTGAGATACTCTTTTAATTTGATTTTGGACAAATAGAGAATACTGACCAAAAATATATATGTTGGACTTAGGGAAATTGTTGCACTTATACTGGTTGGATAGGGATAGGAGACTCAAGTAGTGACATAGAGAATTAATGTTCTATACATCGTCTAACCCTGCTTACGTTGGCGGACTAGGAATAGAAAGCTCATGTTAATGGTTAGTGAGTTATTTCGCGAGGGACCGGCTATATTGTTAATTTGCTGTGAGGTTATAACGATTAGATAATTCACACATGGCATCAAATATCAACAAGAGGGGGATAAGGGATTCTACACATAACCTGGTTGCTTTTATGACATTGTTTACTCGTTATTTACTTTTCGCACTGAAACTTGAAAATCCCCTTTTTTACTAATTTTTAAAAATTGCACACATTTTATCTTGCTAAGAGGCAGTCCCAATGGACTCGATCTTTTTATTACTTCGACAGTATCGATACACTTTCCTTGAAGTCATAAATGACTCAAGAGATTTTAGAAAAATATTTAAAAAGATGTTGGGGGAATAAAAGATTTTGGACTTAAGGGTAAAGAATCGTGGTGGTTGAATGAAATTATTTAGAGTAAAGTTTGAGTAAAAAATGAATGTTTTAAAGAATGATATAGGTGTAAAAATGTCAAAATTTGATAAACATGTAAGAAAGCTAAGAAGGAGACTAATTAGACGGTGAGTGAAGCAATAGTTTAATCTTTTGACAGAATATATCAATATTTAGGAACCAATGAGGGAGAAAACTCTATATATAGGCTTCCCAAGAAAAGAGAAAGAAATGAAAGATATTTTTATTAGTGAAGAGTGTAAAAGATGAAAAAGGCAAAGTATTGGTTCTGGAAGAGGATATAAAAGATATAGAAAAGATATATTTATATAATTTATTTAATGAAGGATATGATATCTCACCGAACACTAATAAATTTGACATTAGATAAGAGGATCAAAATTATAATTATTATGGTTGGATTCAAAAAGAGATAAAAGATGCGTTGAAAAGGATGAGTAATTGTAAGACAGTTGGGGCAAACAACATACGTGTTGAAGTAGGGGCATTTAGTGGCTCACCAAACTCTTTAACAAAATTATGAGGTTAAAGGAAACTTCAGATGAATGGAGAAGAAGCATTTTAGTTTCAATATATAAGAATAAGGGGGATATACAAATTTGTGTAAATTATAAGAGGATTAAAGTTATTAGTCATTCAAAGAAGTTATGGGAAATAGTGATTAAACAAAGACTAAGAAAAGAGACTAAAGTTATTGAGAATCAATTTGGTTTTATCCCTAAGAGGTCGACCATGAATACAATCTATCTACTACGATGTGTGATGGAACAATATCTAATTGACCAATAAGACTTACACTTGATTTTAATTGACTTGGAGAATGTGTATGATACGGTGTCTAAAGAGTTTTTTTGCAAAGCCCTGGAGAAAAAAGGGTTTAGGATTACCTATATTTGATTTATTCAAGATATGTATGAAGGAGTATCGACTAGCGCGCAGACACAAGGCGGAAAGACATATGATTTTCCCCATTACAATATGATTGCACCAAAGTTTAACCCAAACCTCTACCTTTTTACTTTAATTGTGTATGTAATCACATAACACATCCAAGAGCTAGAACTAAGATGTATGCTTTTTGAAGATGATATAGTTCTACTTGAAGAGTCAAAAAGAGGATTTAAATGAGAGGATGTAGACTTGGATATGATTCAAAACACATGGTATTGATATAGTTCTACTCTAAAAATAGATGAAGATATAGCAAAAAATATAAGAAAAACTATTTGAAAAGATCTCAAAAAAATGAATTAGATATGGATATGGTATTAAATAGACCATTATGGCGAAATTTGAACATGTAGTTGACCCCCACTTAATGAGATAAAACTTGGCTGTTATTGTTGTTGTTGTTGTTGTTGTTGTTGTTGTTGGTTACAAGATTACTCAATGAAGGAATCAAAATTGAAAAATTAAACATAGAAAATAGAAATTCAAGTAGTGTTTGTTGCTAGAATGTGACTATTGTTATATATTACACTTACTTGATGTACACGTTTCTTATTTTTCTATTTTAGATAGCTCATTAGTTTGTTAGGAAGTTGGTTAGTTTGTTAGTAAACTAACTTCCTTTGATCTCTTTATATAAGGAAGATCATTATTATAATCTTGTATGCAATGACCATTCATTCATCAATAATGATGAGTTTCTTCATTTCCAAGTTATTGCGTTAACGTGGTATCACGAACATATTCCGCCTCTTTTCTTCATATATGATCTCTTATTCTTCCTTCTTGCTTATTCCTCCAATGGATCTCGTTAACTATGGATATTTTTGACCAATTCCTCTAACCCTTATTATCTTCACCCTAACTAAAGTCGCTCTCTCATTCTTGTTTCACCACCATTGGATACCAAGAATTATCACCCTTGGGCTCGCTCAATGCACACACTACTACAAATAATATATTTTATGACAAAGCTTTCACTTCGCGCAACCAAAAATCGAGGTAAAATGTCAAGGCGCTCCATTTTTTAAAAAATAAATACCATATATTCTCTCGGTTTCGTAATATAACCGAGGAGGAATATAATTCAGGACATGCTTTGATTTCCAACAACAACAAATTATGTTTTTATTTCTTTAAAAGTGACATCTTTCTTTATTTTTTTAATTAATGATCCATTCCTTTGGTTATATTTAATAACCGATGAATTAAATTATCATATTTTAGTATAAAAGCACTCATTAATCAAATTTTACCCTAAACCTAACTTATATGTAGCCACTCCAAAGTCTTACACATCATTCTTTGGGATGAATTGTAAAACAGGAAAAATATTTAATGTTCTTCAATCTTGAACAAAATTTTTTCCGCCCTAGCAATCTATCTCCCATAATGATGTTGATGTTGATGTTGTTATTGTATTTTTGTAATAACCTTCCTATGTTGTCAATCAAAGAAAACATTGAGAAATTTATTGTTTTCCTCGATTTACAACATTGAAAAATTTATTCCTAAACACAATCATCCATTTCTCTTTCATGTTCTCTTTCATGTGAAAGCATTTGCCATGAAAATATATGCTCAAGATAATGAAATCTCTCTGGGATGGATTGCAAATATAATTTTTTTTTTCTTATTTGGAACAGACAACTTATCGGAAATTTAAAAATATATGTTGTTCTCCAAGAATCCATTGTCACCATCTTGATTTTTTAAAATAAATTATTTTAATATTTTGCGTAAACAATGTAAATATATATAAAAAAATATTTTTCCCCTCGGGTTTTAACTGAAACCGAGAGATTTGTGTGGCTTGGGGTGGAATATATTTTATTGTATTTTTTTATCTAAAAAAAGACATTTTACCTCGGTTTTAATTAATAACCGAGATAAAATTTAAGCATGTTTATTCAGTTTCTTAATCGTTCTTAAACAAATCGTTGTCGTTCATTTAATGAGTATCAATGCTCAAGACATTGCCATGAGTGATCCTCGTGAAACCTAAAACACTCATTATAAAAGCATTATGAATATTAAATATTGACAATGAAACATTTGACATGAAAACTTTGAAACTTAAAAAAACATCCTTAACATTGTTTGGGAAAAGTTCTCAATAATGGATTGCAAAAGCAACAAATTATTTGGATTCAAGGTTTGTGTTCTTAAATAATCATATAACTGGACATTTATTTTATTTATCTAAATTTTTTTTGTTTTATATCAAAAACAAATAAACTCAAAAGTCGTAGAGTATATTCAACATCCAACATTTGTTCTTCCTCGAGATCAATGAAATAAGGATTTCCAATATTTGCTCTTCTCGAAGATATCCAACATTTATTCTTCACCGACAGCGATGATGATGAAGAACAAATGTAATATAATGTGTAAATAATGTAATACTCTATTTAAACAATGTAGTTTATAAACAAATTAATTTATTAATATTCTATGTAAACAATGTAATGAATATGAAAAAATACATATATTTCCCCTCGATTTTGTTATTAAATCAAGAGAAATATGGTGCTAGTTTGGAAATATAAAAAAAGTTATTGTCGGGGATCAAACCCATGACCATTTCAACTAACCCCTAAGTTATTATTAAACTGAAGGGTAAAGTGGCAGCTTTTCATGACGCCCTTAGTTACCTTGCCTCTTTAACCGAGGTTAAATCAACTTTGCGTCTGAGGTTACATGTATTTTTTATAGTAGTGACATTGTATTAATATCCAATAATAAGGAAAAGTTCATAGATGGGACTCTCCCTAAACCCAATGTATTTGATTATCGTATGCACCATGGATACGTTGCAACACCATGGTTCTTGTGTGGCTTCGTCGTTCCATTGGTGACTCTATAGAAATATCAGTTATCTAAATTGAATCTACAGCTGGAGTTTGGTTAAACCTCAAGAATCATTTCTCTCAAAGTGACATCTTTCTCATATCAGACATTCAGGAAGAACTCTATAAGCTTCGACAAGATACTATAGACATTTCAAATTATTTCACCAAGATGAAGGTCATTTGGGATGAGTTGGAGAATTATCATTTAATTCCTCATTTGAAATGCTCGATTTAGTGCAGCTACAACGTTATTGGTTCGTTGCAGGTTTATCGAGATAAAGATTATGCCATTTGTCAACTTAAAGGTCTTAATGAGAAATTTAGGGCCACTAAATCTCAGATAATGTTGATGACTCCTTTACAAGGAATTGACACATATTTCTCAATGGTCATCCAACAAGAATAAGAACTCTCTCTTCCTCTTCTTGATCTTCCTCCTCCTGATGCGTCTGACTAATCTTCCACCTTTACATCGTTATTGGTCAATAATTACCAAGTTAATCCTAAATGGAAATGATTAGGTCCCCTTCGAGACACTAATCGAGTTTGTACTCATTGTGGAAGGACAAATCACATTGTTGATACTTGTTTTGTGAAGCATGGATACCCTGCATGAGTCAAGAACAAAGGTAAGGTTTCTCAATCAAATGGTTTTGACCATTCCAAGGGCAACAATGACACATCTGATGCAGGTTCTTCAAACTCCAAGTCTTTTTATTTTACTCAAGATAATATTACAGTCTCCTTGGCTTGTTACAACAATCTCAAACCAATTCCAACCCCAAAGCCAATGATGTCTTTAGCGTTCATCTTTCCTTGAACTCCAAGTCCTCTACACCTATTGGTAAGCACCCTAACTTTTGAATCTTTGACACAAGTGCCACCAATCATACAACTTTCACTATCACTTCTTTTTTGTCTTATCACACCATAAAACCAATTTTAGTTCATTACCTAATGGTACAATTGAAATCACTCACATCTTTGGATTTTGACTCTTTCTCCAACCCTTACATTGCATCATGTCTTATATATTCCTTCTTTTCATGTTAATCTCATTTCCATTCCTAAACTTGTATTGTCTAATAATTGTTTTGTACAATTTACTTATGACTCTTGTCATATCTTCCAGACCTATACCAATGCACTGATTGGTATAGCTAGAATGCACAAGGGATTATATGTTATTGACAATGCAAATATTAGGTCTGACTCATCTATTTGTAATTTTTTTCATAATGCAAATTCTACTGTATGACATTATATGTTAGGTCACACCTCTAATAATGGTTTGCATGCCATTTCTAAGTTTTTTTCCTTTGTATCTACTAAGAATACTTGGTCTCCTTGTGACTTTTTCAATTATGATAAACAAAATAAATTATCTTTTCCTCTAAGTACTTCTATTTCTCATGCCCCATTTGATTTATTACATGGTGATCTTTGTGGGGCCTTTTCAACTATATCTCTCTTAGGCCACAAATACTTTCTAACTTTGGTAGATGACTTTAGCCGATATACTTGGATAATTATCCTCAAAATAAAAGATGAGACTAGGACCAACATCATTATCTTTATCTCCTACATAGAAAACCACTTTTTCACCACTTTAAAATGTTTTAGAACTGATAATGATTCTAAAATTTCAATGGATTCCTTTTTTCAATCCAAAGGTATCATTCACCAAAGGTCATGTGTTGAGACTCCACAACAAAATCGTGTGATGGAGAGAAAACATCAATACATCCTTAACATGGCTAGATCTTTTTCTTTCCAATTCAACATACCCTTCACCACGTGGAATTTTAGCACTCGACATGTTATTCACATCATATATAAACTCCCTACTCCCCTTCTCAAATACAAAAGCCCATATGAAATTCTTTATAATGAACCACCCTCTATTAAACATCTCAAAAGTCTTTGGATGTCTATGTTATGCAACTTCCCTTCAAGCTCATAAAATCAAATTTGATGCTAGAGCTAGAAATACTATATTTATTGGTTTTAAATATGGCACCAAAGGATACATCTTATATGACCTTACCTCAACATTTATGTTTCAAGACATGTCATCTTTTATGAAACACATTTTACCTTTCAAAAAATATACAAATGTCACATCCTCTCTACCTTCTGACCAAATTTCATCTCAAACTCCTACACATTTAGACCATCATCTTGAACCTTTGGCCAATCACCCTGAACTTATACCTACTCACCCATCTGACCAGGCAAATTCTTCTTATCACACATCTGCGGACCTTGACTAAATCCCTACTCTACCTGACCCTTCTCCTTCTGTCATATCTACTATGTCTTCTTTAGATAATTCTAGCAATGACTTACATGCTTCATCTTTTCCTTTGAAAAAGTCCACCAGATTAGTCAAACAACCTACATATTTACAATACTTTCATTGTAATTTTTTTTACGTACTAATCATGTTGCACATAATCATATTGCATATCCATTATCATATGTTATTTCTTATCAGCATTGTGCACCTTCATATCAGGATTTTTGTTTTTCCATTTCCACTAACACTGAACCAAAAACCTATAAACAAGCCTCACAATTTGATAGTTGGAAACAAGCCATGGAAACTGGGTTACTTGCTCTTAATCAAAATCATACTTGGTCCTTTGTTGGTCTTCCACTAGGTAAAAGTATTGTTGGTTGTAGGTGGATTCAAAAAATCAAACACAAAGCTTATGACACCATTGAAAGGCATAAAGTAAGACTAGTAGCCAAAGGCTACACACACTTGGAAGGAGTAGACTACTTTGAAACTTTCTTTCATGTTGCTAACCTTATAATAGCTACTGTTCTTCTTGCATTAGTCGTAATTAATCATTGGCATCTTGAATAATTAGATGTCAACAATGTCAGTTCTTCTTACACATTTGGAAGACGTGACATGTGAATTAGGTAATCTTAATTATAAGAGACGTCAAATTTGATCATTAAATTGTCATATTGATTGTCTTTGCGAAGAATATCAATTTTGAGACAACTATTTTCACATGATTTATAATTGATATATTGAATCAAAATAGCATATTTGTGATACTTATTGATGAGAGTCTCAACAAAGTTGTTGTGGAGGAATGTTGTAATAAATTGAGTCATTGATACTCATGTCTTTAACAATTGAATGTCCTTGTGGATGAAATAGAATTATGCCAATAGAATATATGATATTCCTCGTATGTATTTAGAATATCGTCCTAATTAAGCACCAAAGGAGTTATCAAAATAAATTACTCCTTCCGATCTTTTTTATAAGAAATATTTCACTTTTTAGATTCATTGAAAAACTAATATATATATATATATATATATATATATATATATATATATATATATATATATATATATATATATATATATATATATATATATATATATATATATAGATCAAATACATTAAATATTCAATAAATTTAAAAATTAAATTGTCTCTTATAAAAAGAAATGAAGGTTGTATTAAATTTGATATGTCTAGATCTAACAAAAATATAAGTGTGAAGAGCAAAAATTTCCAATTCTAACTTTATAAAATCATAATGAGAGTGTTTTGGTAAGCAAAAATAATGAACTCATTATGCATGAGACATTAAGTAAGAGGTGATACATATTATTATTATTCTTTAATGAATTGATTATCTTTAGAATAAAATTATTGATTTATAAATATTAACCACTTATTTATATTAACATAAATATAAATGAATATTCGACATCAAAGATTTAACTATAAATCAATCATTTATACTTATTTAATTCAACTAACACATACCAATTGAATTATCTCATCCAACCTAATAAATATAATATCTTCATCTCATAATAAAAAGATTAATTTTTTGAACTAAAGTGAACTAAAATAAATGATAAAAAAAAAATTCAAAAGATTTAACTCAGTTGCATTTCGATATTTCATAAGTAGACAAATTATATATTATACACAACATTAATTATACAATAATCCAAACATAAATTGAAAGAAAAAACATTTTTTATAAATATATTTAAACATAAATTATTTGTTAATCATTTTCAACCAATACAAATTTTGTAAAATCAATTCAATCAATGAAGAATAGCACAAAGTTGGAAGTAGTTTCTATGAGTTAAAAACAATGAACATAGTTATTGAGGTCTCAACCCCACAAAATTTGGGTAAGTAGCCTTTGTTTCCAAAGACAGTGAGAGTAGGTAAATAGTACTAGTAAGTATAAAAAAAGGCCTTGAAATTGATGGTCAAAAACAGCCCAAAAACCATGCAATCACACCCCTTCACCAAACATCACATAAATGTAATGAAAATGACAACAAATACAAGAAAGACAAAAGTCACTGTTTGAAGAGATTCATTCCCATATCCAAAATAAGACACAACAATTTTTTTTCTTCTTCTTATGAAGTGGGGATGAATCCTCCTCCAAAGTCATAACCAACCATTATAGAACATGTATGTAATGTAGTTTCAAACATTCCTTGTCCAACAAAAGATGAAACAAAAATAATTGTAAAAAAACATTACTATATGTCTAGAAGAAGTAGCACTTTATCTTTTTTCCATAGTTGAAGTGCTTTTTGGTTTGATTGGAAGACAAAAACTGTAAGAAAAATACAGCTATTGGATCCCTTAGTATTCTACACTGTACAGGTAGATCTTTACTCACTTTGCTGATTATAGGGGCAGCCTTTGTTTATCTGACCTAAACAATTTATGTTCAGAGACTTTAAAGCTAAACAACCTGCCCGTTGCCCCTTGCATGCAACCATCAATTTGATTGATCGAAATTCATTTAAGAAAAGAAACCATGTCCCTCCATTTTAAAGTCTAAATTTGTTACTAATACTTTGTTAATGTTATTATGTCCTTAGTATCTAATGTTTGGAAGTAAACCACATCATTTTCATACATACAATACAGTTACCAACATGTTTTTTAAATTTAGTTTAAATTGAGAGGAATCTCATAAAATAGTTTATTATATTTGATCTGAATTTGATTATCAACCTCTCTCTATCTAGCATCACTTTATTCTGTTGAAATTAGATACTTTGCTGTTGTCTCAGAGAACGAGGACCTATGTTTCAAAGAGAGAGAGACAAAGACACACTTGTTCAAAGTTGAAAGTTGAAACCATCTCTCTCTTTTTCTTTGCTTCTCACAATGTCTTGTTCTAGGACTACTACTACTACTTCACTATCTCACCTCATTTCCAACCATTATTAATTCCTCTCTCCCTCAACAACAACAACATATTCTTGTTTTTCTCTTCTCAATTAACACAAACTTCAAAAGCTGCATGAAGTAGAACAAGATTAACAATGACCGATGTGTATACAAACAAAACCAAGGTTTTTACTTCTTCTTCTTCTCAAACATCTCTATTACAATTTTTCTATTTTTTTCTCAATTCAACTTTTTAAATGTTTTTCTGTGTTTGGTTTTTCTATATACTTACTTAATGAAGCTCTCATGGTCAAAGAGAATGGTCAGAAAATTCTTCAACATCAAATGCAAAACTCAACAAGACACTGCTCATCCAACGGATGCTTTTGCTTCTCGAGGTTTCTATCTTTTTTTTCACTTTCTTTATGCAAATTGAAAGGGTGGTGTTTTCATTTTTTTTATTCTACCTACTTTGGTTTCGGAGGAACCGAGGGAATTAAATTAAACCTAGTTTGGTTCCTTGGTTTTTGTTTCATTTTGTGTCTCAATTTTTGTATTCACTCATTCTGTTTCTGACTAACTCTGTGAATTTGAATTTGATGTATTCAAACATGTTTTTCTTGGTCAGGAGGTCATGGATTAGAATACAGAAGCAGAAGCAGCTTATCTGAGAGAGAGCCATGCACAATCAAGAAAAGCAAAACAGGTACATCCACACTTTTTTACCAATTGAAATTCATTATTTTCTTTTTGAAAACGATGAAATTGATTTATACAAAATCTTTATAACCCTTCATTGTAATGTACAGAGAAATTTAGCAGAAGTTCAGATCATGTTAGGCGAGCGAGAATGAACCTTGACCATCCTAGAATTATAGATGTTCACAACTATAGGTATGTTGTTTCTTTGATCTTGTTAAAATCTTGTTTTTTTCTGTGTTTAACTTCTCATGAATGCTTCTTTTTTTGTCTTTGAGTAGCGTTTTTGTTGCTACTTGGAATGTGGCTGGAAGATCGCCACCGACTAATTTGAGCATCAATGATTGGCTTCAAGCTTCGCCGCCCGCAGATATTTATGTTCTCGGGTAGGATTTCATTCTTGTTAACATCTTTTAAAACAAACACAATATCTGATTGAAATGGTTTATTTGAGTTTATCTACTTACATATAAGTACTTCTAAGACTGTTTGAGGAAGCTTATGAAAGTAGCTTATGACATGTTCATAAGCTGTTTTCAGCTTTTTTCCATAAGTTCTCTAAGATAGGCTGTGAAAGTATCTTCTGTTATAGAAATAGCTTATATATAAGTACTTATGCTATAAACGCTTAATTAAGTTGTTTATCCAAACAAGGCTTAGTAGTATTTGTACTGAGAACATATTTCTATCTTTGAATTGCAGATTTCAAGAGATAGTTCCCTTGAATGCTGGTAATATCTTAGGGGCAGAAGACAATGGCCCTGCTAAAAAATGGCTGGCTCTCATTGGAAATACTTTAAACAACCTTCCTGGAACTAGTGGAGGTAACGGATACTACACGCCTTCTCCTATTCCTCAGCCAGTGGTAGAATTGAATGCAGATTTTGAGGGATCGGCTAGGCAGAACAATTCGTCATTCTTCCACCGGCGATCCTTCCAAACAACTTCTAGCAGCTGGGGAATGGACAATGATCCTTCAACCGTGCAACCGCGACTAGACCGAAGATTCAGCGTCTGTGATCGTGTGATTTTTGGTAACAGAAAAAGTGACTTTGATCCTAGTTTTAGATGGGGTTATAGGCCTAGTGACTATTCAAGAGCAAGTGACTACTCTCGAACGAGTGACTATTATTCAAGGGCGAGTGACTACTCTCGACCGAGTGACTATTCAAGATGGGGTTCATCTGATGACGACAATGGCCTCGGAGATTCTCCGAGTACAGTCTTGTTTTCGCCGATGTCATATGGAGGACCTGCTGCCTCCGGCGAAGATGGATATGGCCTGCCAGGGCGATCGAAATACTGTGTGGTTGCAAGTAAGCAAATGGTCGGAATCTTTCTTACTGTTTGGGTGAGAAGTGAATTGAAGGATCATGTTAAAAACATGAAAGTATCATGTGTTGGTAGAGGATTGATGGGTTATCTTGGAAATAAGGTAAATTTTAAGCCAATCATATGATATTATTCATTGTCCTCTTGTTTCAGTTTTTCTTCGAAAAATATTCATGGCGAAAATGTCGATTACTTGACATTGGCTTGAGTGAGAGAGTTATTCTGCTTCTATTGTATTTGTAGGGATCCATCTCAATCAGCATGTCTCTGCATGAAACAAGCTTCTGCTTCATTTGTAGCCATTTAACCTCAGGACAGAAAGAGGGTGATGAACTAAGAAGAAACTCTGATGTAATGGAGATTCTTAAAAAGACAAGGTTTCCGCGCGTTCACGGTTCTGACAATGAGAAGTCTCCAGAGACAATCCTTGAGCACGAGTAAGAATTTCTTAATTCATCTTCGCCTAATTGTCTAGTCTTATCAGGTAGAATGGTCACATTAACAAATTTGAATGAACCGTCCTAATTTTGAATTCGTTTCTTCAGTCGAATCATATGGCTTGGAGATTTAAATTATCGAATAGCCCTCAACTACCGTTCTGCTAAGGCACTTGTTGAGATGCAAAACTGGAGAGCATTGTTAGAGAATGATCAGGTACTTGTAACTAAGTAATGAGGGAGTGCTTTCAACTATATTCATGTAAAACAAAAACAATCAATACGAATGAGTGCTTATGTATATCGACGTTTTTGCTGGCAGTTGCGAATAGAGCAAAAGAGAGGTCGCGCATTTTCTGGATGGAAAGAAGGGAAGATCTATTTCCCTCCAACATATAAGTATTCAACAAACTCAGATAGATATGCTGGCGACGATATGCATCCGAAAGAGAAAAGGCGAACACCTGCTTGGTAAGATCATCGGCCACTTAACCATAACTAATACAAATTTAGCAGTAAAAAAGAGGCTACTTTTGTTGAAATGTTGAAACTTATTATGGCAATGTAAATATAGGTGCGACCGGATTTTGTGGTATGGAGAAGGCCTGCATCAATTATCTTACGTACGCGGAGAATCAAGATTTTCAGACCACAGACCAGTTTATGGCATGTTTTGGGCTGAGGTTGAGTCGAATCACGGAAAATTGAAGAAAAGTATTAGCTGTTCGCGCTCCAGAATCCAGGTCGAGGAACTCTTGCCGTATTCCCACGGATACACCGAGTTAAACTTTTTCTGAGGACTATATATGCGATTTGCGCAACCTTATTCAAGTAAGCTCTCTATCCTTACAGTAGATTCAACTTTGAAGCCATATTTTCTATAGCAACAGTTTATGTTTCTTTTTACCTCTGGATTACAAAACTTACAATTTTCATCACTACTATTCAGCAAGCGGGAGTTCCTTTGAACATTCATGACAGAGACAAAGCATTTCCCAAATACCAAGAAAGGTTAACTTACATTCATTTTTTTTCCACTCTTTCATACTTTTTTACTTGCTTCTGCTTTTGGTCACAATCTCTTATCTCTATTGTCTAATTTCAACTTTACCTTTTCTCTTTTTCATCTCAGGCACTAATATGTAATTTTACCCAACAACAACACATGTTCAGTAGATTCCATCAAACACCAAACATCATCATCATAATGTTGTTACGTTATAGCTATAACTCATGCCAGCTTCATACTTTGATAACCAATTAACAAACACAAAACTTTACATTGTCTCTTCCTGCAAAATCATTATTAGACAGGTACTTTAATATTCTTCTAACATTAATGTTATACTATTTATTTACCTTAAATTACTCGTGACATATACATACATAAAATGTCACATATATGCACGCTGCACGCATACTCATGATCAATTTTTTAATTATTGTTGTGCAGGAGTGTGAAAGAAGATGAAGATATTATTTTATTCATGATTCTTTAATTATTTTTGGAGAATATTCATGATGACTGAATGAAAGTGATGCATTGTCAAAATCATCATTTGGAGGAGTTCAAACTTTTATATTACTTTTTTGGTTTCTAATGATAAGAAAATGTGAATTTTGATGTATACTGATTGTAACAGTGATGAAAAAAGAAATTGTACAAAAGAAAGAGAATGAAAATTTATAGTTAATTAATGATAGAATTTTCATAGGTTGTAGTGGTTCTCTGTATGATTAGTGAGTTTGCTGATAAAGGTGGTTTTGTCATTATTATAAGTAGCATGCTCTTCTTTTTATTACTGAGTTACTGTATTAACAAACTATAGTGACCAAAGTCCAAGATATTCTTCAGTTCAGAAACTCAAACATGTGTTTGAAACATGTGAATTTTTATTCTCTTTACAATTATTTGATTGAACTTGAAAGTATGAATCGAACATCACAGCCACTGGGCCACTTCATGCATTGTCATAATGTGGAAAGGTATACAATGTATATCTTGTCACGGATTTCCTGGAAGTGGGGCAAATAGCATCATGTTAGCAGTGACATAATAAAATAAACCTGTACCAGGGACAGATTCTAAATATTGCAGCATACTGATAAAAAAAATGAACCATTTTGAGATTAGAAATATATTGACTAAGTTGTTGGACAACAAAAGTTATATCCGGTCACAATGGTAATCATTTAGGTAGCTTGGAGGTCGGGTGGTCCTGGTGGATTGCCGTAACGGAATAGGTGGAGGTGTTGGTGGGGAAGTGTTACGAGGTATGGAAGTATCAAAGGCAGAAGAAGAAAGGGATGTAGGAGGGGCATGTGGTGGTATATATGGCGTAATGGGTTCTGAAAGTTGAAATGATATCTGGCTCATAAGTTTCATGAGGGAGGTGTGGGGAATTGGTCTTCAGAGTGGTTGGTGTGTTAAATGGGAAAACATTTTCATAAAAAACTGCATTTCTAGAAACATAGAATTCATACGATTGTAAGTCATATAATAAGTACCCTTTTGTGTCATGCTTATATCTTACAAAAAAACACTTTTTTAGTACCACGAGCATGAATAGTGCCTTGGTTGATGACCTTATAGATCAGTTGGTTGGAGTTTGTGTGTTTAGCAAGATTGATTTGAGATTGGGTTATCATCAGATTCGGGTGAAGTCAAAAAATATTCTGAAGACTGCATTTAGAATTTGTTATAGTCATTATGAGTATTCGGTAATGTCGTTCGGTGTCTAATGCGCCATGAGTATTCATGTAGTACATGAAGAGGATTCTTCACCCTTTATTTGGTCAACTTGTTGTGGTATTCATAGATGATATTTTTGTGTATTCAAAGTCAGACGATGAGCATGCATGACATCTGTGAGTTATGTTGAATACCTTACGAGATAAGAAGTTGTATGCTAAGTTGCCCAAGTGTGAGTTCTAGTTGAGAGAAGTAAGTTTCCTTAGTCATGTAATCTCTAGTGGTGGAATAGCAATTGATCTGTCTAAGTTAGATGCAGTGTTGCAGTGGGAGACTCCTAAGTCGGTTACTAAGATCATAAGTTTTCTGGGTTTGGTTGGATACTATAGATAATTTGTCACATTCATAGATGATTTTAGTTGAAAACTGTGGACTTACCCGATCAATAAGAAAAATGAAGTGATTGAGGTATTTTCCAATTTTAAATCTATGGTCGATAGCCAAAGTGGTCGAAAGCTCAAGATTTTGAGGACTGATGGTGGTGGAGAATATGTGTTGAAAGATTTTGACACATTATGTAAGAAATAAGGGATTGATCTTGAGGTGGTGTCACTCTACACTCCACAACAAAATAGAAATACTGAAAGGAAGAATAGAACCATCATGAATATGGTGAGAAGCATGTTGAAAGGAAAGCACATACCTAAATAATTATGGGGAGAAGTTATGTCGACTGCAACATACATTTTGAACAGATATCCGACGAAAAAGTTAGAAGGAATTACGCCATAAGAATGTTGGTATGGTGTCAAGTCTTGCTTAAGTCATCTGAAACTATTTGGATCTATAGCCCATAGAAATGTTCATGATCAGTTGAGAAGAAAACTTGATGATAAGTTGAGTCAAATGATTCTAATAGGATATCATTCGAATGGTGGATACAAATTGTTCGACCCAATGAACAAGAAACTAGTGATCAACAAGGACATGATCATATATGAGCTTAAGGAATGGGATTGGACTGAAAATGTAAAGAAAGATTTAGTGAGAATCTTATGTGAAGATCCAGCAAATGAAGTCGAAAGAGATGTTCGACATGAAGAAGTTAGAGGTCAAGCAAGCATAAGTAGACCTCAAAGAACAAGGCACATGCCAACAAGGTTGTAAGAATGTATTATTACATATAATGATATGGTCAATGATGAAGGTGAGCTAGTACATTGTGCTTTCTATGCATATGTAGAACCAGCCAATGCAATTGAGACATTGAAGGATTTGACGTGGATGAAAGCAAAGAATGAGGAACTGAAGTCCATCGAAGTCAACAACACTTCGTCACTTGTCAAATTGCCTCAAGGCAAAAAGGAAATTGATGTGAAGTGGGTATACAAGGTGAAGTTAAATCCCAAAGAAGAAGTAACTCGACACAAGGCAAGTTGTGGCGAAAGGATTTCTTTAGAAAGAAGGAATCGACTTCGACGAAGTCTTTTCACTTGTTGCTAGAATCAAAACAACCAGGATGGTTATTTGTATAGCAAACATGAACAATTGGCATATGAGTCAGATGGATGTGAAATGTGCATTCCTTAATGGCCCCTTAGATGAAGAAATTTATGTTGCACAATCAGTTGGGTTTGTGAAACAAGGTCAAGAAAGAAAAGTATACAAGCTGCATAAAGCCCTGTATGGACTCAAACAAGCTCCAAGAGCTTGGAATAAGAAGATAGATAGTTTCCTAAGGAATAAAAAATTTGTGAAGTGCACAACTGAGAATGGAGTATATGTAAGAAGAAGAAAGAGTGAATTGCTTATATTGTGTCTCTATGTCGATGACTTATTAATAACAGGAAGCTGCAAGAAAGAGATCGAAGACTTCAAAGGTGATCTTAACAAGGAGTTTGAAATGTATGATCTGGGCAACATTTCATACTTTCTTAGTATTGAATTCTACAAGAGTAGTGGAGGTTTGATGATGCGTCAAAGAAGATATGAAAATGAAATACTCAAAAGATTTGAGAGGGAAGACTAGAATGTGACTTCGACATCGGCTAAACTAAGATTGCAACTGCCAAAAACTCAGATGAAGATGATGTCGATCGAACATAGTACAAAAGACTTATTGGGTCATTAAGATTCTTTTGTCACACAAGGCCTAATCTAGCATACAGTGTAGGTATGATGAGTAGATTCATGCATAAGTCAAAGATATCACATCTAGCAACGACGAATAGGATACTAAGGTATCTCAAAGGAACTCTCGACTATGGAATTTTGTTTCCTGCATCTGATGAAGGAAAAGAATGCAAGTTAGTGAGTTACACTGACTCAAGTTAGTGCAGTGATGTTGAGGATAGAAAATCGACAACTGGTTATGTGTTTATGCTAGGTGGTGCATCAGTTGTTTGGAGCTCAAGAAAAGAACCAATAATAGCAATGCCATCGTGTGAAGCAGAGTACATAGATGCTTCCCTTTGTGTGTGTCAAGCAACATGGATGGTGAATTTGGTCAAAGAAATTACAGGGAAGAATCATGGAGAAATTATCATGAATATCGATAACATGTCTACTATCAATCTAACAAAGAATTTGTTAGCACATGGAAGAAGCAAACACATCAAAATGAGGATCCATTATCTTTGAGAGCAAGTAGAAAATGAGAAGATGAACTTGGAACACTGTAGAACTGAGAATCAGAATGTAGACATCATGACTAAAGTATGCAGGTCGAAGTGTTCAAAAGACTAAGAACAATGATGAATGTAGATAGCTTAGACACTATTGAAATAAGCGAGACTAAGAGACATTTAAATTAAACCGTGTGTTTTAAAAATTACTACGGAGACATTATTATATAGAGAGATATTACAACTAATTACATGATATAGTCAATGTGAGACCATTCTCAGACCGGCCCCGTGGGGGTGCGAAGAGTGCTATCACACAAGGCCTCCGACTTTTTAGGGCCTCAAATTTGATAGATGAGATCAATATAAATATAACACTAACTAATATATATACTAATTCCCTTTTTAATATATTGTTGTAGTGTAGCCGAGCGGTGGTTATACTATTTTGGTAGTAATACAGCCTGGATTCAATTCCTTATTCTTATATTTTGTGTATATTTTTACTTCTATTTTGTGTATATTCCTACAATCTAAATAAATTATATTTAAATTTATTTAAAATTTAATATTGCAGTTAACTTAATAAAAAAAATTCTTTATTAATATATTTTATAGATCTAAAAAAAATTTAAGACTTAACTTTATTTTGTGTTTTTAGTAATAATGTAGTTGCATAGAGTAAAGATTGAATAAACTTCCGTTTGAAAGCAAAGAGAAACTAATCAGAAATATTATCCCCCATCCCCTTTTCTCTCAAACTCTAATTTTTTTTTCTTCCTCAATTCATTTTATCTTTTCTTCTCAGATTTTTGTTCAGCGGAATCATCTTGCACCCAAGATGTGGTTGATTCACTCGAGTGAAGTGTAAAGTACAAAAGGCAAAATCAATCACAAAAATTGAGTCTTATTCATCAAGATTGATTCAAAATTCTTCAAGTTTTGGTGAAATTCCAACATCAAGAATTCATCGAAATTTCAACCTTGATTAACGTTTTGAGTTTAAGTTTGCCGTTCACAATTAATTTTAATAATAATTTAGTGCACACCAACCAATATATAATATCAGGTGTCAAAGTTTATTTTGACACCAGATCATATCTCTTCATTTTTTTTTAATTTTAAGATTCATTTTTATTCTTTTAACATTTAACTTTTCTATTTCATTAATACAATTTACTTACTTTTATAAAGTCAAATACAGTTTTGTTTTTACTAATTTTATAATCATAAATTTATGTTTTTAAATGAAAATCGTTATAAATTGCTTAATGAAGGAAAGTTTTTTCTTCTTGATCATGGTATATATAATATTGAAAGATTATTGTTTTACAAAAGATAATATTTGACCATTATTTTACAAAAGATTGTTATTTTTAGTATAGTATATACCTCAAAAAATCATATAAATATATTTTAAAAAATTAATATACTACTTTGATCTGATTCATTATATATTTTAATATATTTTGAATGGGTTTTAATATATTTTCTATTCCTCAAAACTCTTTATTATTTTCAGATTTATTATTATTATTATTATTATTATTATTATTATTATTATTATTATTATTATTATAAAAGTCAATAGTACAGTGATAGGTATTTTAATAATGAAGTTGGAAAATAACTGTTAGATAAAAATAGTTGTTTAAGATATTTATATTACACATTAATAAGACAAGGATTGAATATTATGTTTTTCCCAATAAAAAATAAAATAAGATCAAATTTTATTATTGTTAATATTTTATTATAATAATAATAATAATTATTATTATTATTATTATTATTATTATGTCAATAGTTTGTTGATGATTGTTTTCTTGAAATTTTTGAAAAAAATATTCAATTTTTTATTTTGTAAAAATAATATTTCTTTACTATTATAAATACCTTAACCAAGTAAAACAAAGTCACTTCATAATGCAAATTTAAATATTTTTGTTTTAAAATATGAATTTATAATTATAAAATGAGTAAAATTGTAATATAAATTTAATCTCTAAATATCCGAAAAAATGAGAGAAAAAGAGAGAGAGTGAGAGTGTCTTAAAAAGAATTGTGCTTGATATGAAAAAATGAAATAAAATATATTGATTAAATAGAATAATCTCAAAGTTAAATGAATAAATATGAGCCTTTATATTAAAAAAATGAAAGGGAAGTTTTACTTTGATCTCTCTCTCTCTCTCTCTCTCTCTCTCTCTCTCTCTCTCTCTCTCTCTCTCTCTCTCTCTCTCTCTCTCTCTCTCTCTCTCTCTCTCTCTCTCTCTCTCTCTCTCTCTCTCTCTCTCTCTCTCTCTCTCTCTTCTCTCTCTCTCTCTCTCTCTCCTCTCTCTCTCTCTCTCTCTCTCTCTCTTCTCTCTCTCTCTCTCTCTCTCTCTCTCTCTCTCTCTCTCTCTCTCTCTCTCTCTCTCTCTCTCTCTCTCTCTCTCTCTCTCTCTCTCTCTCTCTCTCTCTCTCTCTCTCTCTCTCTCTCTCTCTCTCTCTCTCTCTCTCTCTCTCTCTCTCTCTCTCTCTCTCTCTCTCTCTCTCTCTCTCTCTCTCTCTCTCTCTCTCTCTCTCTCTCTCTCTCTCTCTCTCTCTCTCTCACACATTGCATATAATATCTATTTTTTAATAAAAATTAATAAAAGTTTAAGGTGGCCATGGCTATCCCTGTCCCAATGTGACTTCACCATTAATGATAATTATATTTAATATCGATAATGTTTCAAATAAGACTAATATCGATATGATAAGAGTTTGATTATGTAACTTTTAAGAATATAGTTCAAATCTCATAAGAAACACTTATATATTTTATTTATTTATTTAAAACTTTGGTATTTGCATTACATAAAACCGATAAAATACTTTTCAATTATTAATTAATATCATTATTACTATTATATATTTTTATGGATTCAAAAATACTGAAAATATGAGTAATATTTAATTCGTTTTTATCTACTATTATAAGAAGTCACACTCATCTCCATTAATTTGATGTATCCTTAGAATACTTTAGTCCAATCTTTAAAATATCATGTTTGATGAACATACACTTTTCTAAAATTCTAACATTTTTCCAAAACACGTAAAAAAAATTGAAACCCAATGACCAAATGTACCATTAAATTGAGTACAAACACAAATAGATCCAACATGAAACATACATATGTCAAATAAAAACTTGTAAATCAACCAAACAATTCAATTATTCTCAAATGAAACCACGAAAATAACAACAATAGAAAGGGAAATTTAACAGTCAGAACAAAGTTTTGTTAACTATCTTTGCAATTATTATGAAATGAACTTGCAAAATAATCAAATTTGTCACAACTTTGCTTTATTCCAAAACTAAAGAAAAACCATGCATTGCTTCACTTTTTGTTAATATCATCAGTTTCCTCTTTTGCAGAATCTGATTTTTTAGAACACATGTCAACTGTATAATTTTCAGATATCATCTGATTTTGTCGACATTTGGGAGAGCAAAATGCCGAAAAGATGCTGAAATATAAATAAAAATAATTAATTAATTAATGTAACATTCAATAAAAAATAATTATAACACTCACACACTAACTATACCACAATCCATCACGAACTACTGCCCTAATGTATTATCATGAAAAGATATACTTACTAAAGCTATACGACATTAAAAGATTTGCTAAAGAAAATCAATAGATACAAAAATCTATATGTTTAGACATTCTTTAAACTTCCCATATATGTTATTGTATGGGAATATAATATTTTCGAATCGGAAACTTTCTTATGAAGATACATTTCAAATTTACATGAATGAGTTACAATATTACCTAGAATTAACTAAGATATGTGGTGTATGATTATTAAATCATGTAATCACATGTATTAATTCAAAATAACCAATAAATGTGATGTTAGATTATACAACTTTTTGTAATTTACACATATATGTGTCATGGATATTGATTAAGTGATGATGTCAATGAATTTTCTCATAGTTATGGAAGGCTGATTGTATTGAAAAAAAAATCATCTATCATATAGAATAAATAAAGTCTAACTAAAGTTTAGTGTTTATAAAGAGTTATATTCATTATCTTGTAAATCAATTTTATAAATATTAAACTTTATATAATTCAAACATTATAATTAGAGAGAAAACATCAAATGACTTGAATTCAAAAGATTTAAATAAGGAATCCTCTAACTCCTTTCCTTTTTGTTTTAGTGATCGAATGTCTTAGTGATCTAGTTATTAAAGTTGAGGATATTGATCTTTACTTAGAATTTAAGGTGGGCACATCTAGGCTGGTGGTGTTTCATCTTTTAAGGTGGGCACATCTAGGCTGGTGGTGTTTCATCGTCAGTATACTGACGACACTTTCTTGGTGATTGATCCTACTTTAGAAAATTTGTGGATCATTAAGATTATTCTTAGAAATTTTAAGCGAACTTTAAAGTTTTGAATGAATTTTTTCAAGAGTAATCTTATATGGGTTAATTTTAACTCTAACTTTGTTTCCCTTGTCAGATATTTCCTCCACTATGAGATTGACTATCTTCGTTTCAAGTATCTTGGATTGTCAGGGCGGGCTAATCCTCGGCTTGATACCCCTTGGATTCCTTTAGTTAACTTGTTGGAAAAGAGGCTTAATGATATCCTCATATTCCTTTAGTTTAGGGGGTAGAGTGGTTCACCTTAATTTTATGCTTAATGATATCCTCATATTCTTCATGTCTTTTTTAAAAAATTTAAGGTTTGGAAAAAGTTTGTTAAGTTACAAAGAATGTTCTTTTAGGGGGACTAAAGGTGCTTCAAAGATATCCTAGATTAAGTGCGAAGATGTGTGCAAGTCTAAGAAAAAATGAGGTTCAGAGTGAGGGATCTTCAGTTGGTTAATCTTTCCCTTTTGAAAAAGTAGAGATGGAGGTTGCTAACATGATATTTGGGTCCCTACAGGGATATTCTTGTAGCTAGATATGGAGCTCCGTTGGTTTCATCTCTTTGTGGAAGGAGGATTGAGGGTTTTCGCTCTACTTCTTTCTAGTGGAAAGGTGTGTCTTTTCTTGTGTTTAAAGAGGAGGATAATTGAATTTGGTTTGTTGATGGTGTCATTAGAAAAGTATGGTCGGACACCCAAACTTCTTTTTGGAAGGACCTTTGGTTATGGTCCTTTCCCCTAAACACAAAGTTCTCTGATTAGTTCTGTAACTATTTTTGATATGATGGATTGGTATGAGAGATTAGTTTGATAGTTAATGGGGTCTTGATTTGGAATATTAGGTGGTGGAGACATTTCTTTCTTAGAGAGTTATATGTGTTTAAGGAGCTTTTTTCTATGCTTCGAGATATCACCATAGAGACAAGTGGATCTGAAAGCATGAGAGAGAATGATACTTTTTCACTTGCATCCGCCTATCTTGTTAATATGGTCAGTTTGAATTCTTCTTTTATTCCTCTTCTAACGTGAGTCGGATCCCCCGCCCTTTATCTAGATCAGTTGAGCTTGTTTAAAGATCTTGATTTTCTCTTGACAACTTTTGCAAGATAGACTTGCGTCTAGAGAAAACTTGTCTAAGAGAGGTGTGGTTTATGATCTTAAGAGGATTATTTGTCCATTTTGTAATTTTTCGGTCGAGTCGGTCTCTCATCTCTTTGTTTCTTGTGAGTTTGTCTTGTCTGTATGGTATAGAATCTTTAAGTGGTTGGGGTGACAAATGGTAATTCCTAATGATCCTATGGTGCTTTTTGAATCTTTTCTTTTATTAGGGGTAAGTTTAAGTATAGGTGTGGTTATCTCTTGGTTCAGCATAATGTGGTTTGGTCCATCTGAAAAGTTCGTAATGATGTAATTTTAAGGAAATCGCAAAAATCAATGAAATATGTAGAAGAAAAGAGTATTTTTTGGACTGAAAATGATTTATTGGTAGATAGGGGTGAACTCTTGCACTTTCTCTTAATGACTTCAGAACTATATCTTCTACTTACAAATATAGGGAACCGAGGGTTTACCTTGATTCATAGGTAGGTGTTGAATTTTGATTTTTTATTGTTCTTTTAATGAGATGTGGTCTGTTGGTGGTGGACTTGGCAGTTTGAGGCCTAACTTTTTGTCAGCATAGTGGTTTTTGTTAGTATCTTAAACCTTTTATCCGTAGGAACATGGGTAACAAAATGGATTCGGTCCGTTGGACAATGCCTGTTTTGCCCACAGTTTAATGCGGGACATACCAAGGGTTTAGGCCCCCACCCTCTAATGTGTATGCACCCTCCCACCCCATTTTTTTGCGGGCACATGCATTTGCATATATTATTATGTTTTTAGGCTTAAAAGGTGCAGTGTCTGCAGACTTTCTCCGCCTCGCCCTCACTTTTTTGCAGGACGGACCTAGATTTTATGTCTGCATCCTCAACTATATTTACCCATTCCACCATGTTCTTTTACGGGCTTTTGCATGACGAGCCTTAACGGGGTGGACATGTTCGTTTGCCTCCCCTACGTAGGAACCTTTTGATCTATAGTTTTGATTAATTGTATTTGTATGTCTCTAAATTCTTTTGTTCAAAATATGATCAATTATACGAAAGAGAATATGGGGAAAAAATCTAAAACCTACTTTTCTATACAAATAATAATAATTTTTATAAGATAATGATTATGATTTGATAGGATTCATATAAAATGATTCAACAAATCCGGTAATTACACATTCATGAACGGTCTAATTTAAATTATTTATTTTAAAATTATAAAATAAAAAATATTGTATTCTATTAAATATCAAACAATAATAATGTTTTGACTGCATGTAAAAAATAATTAAATAAAAACCAGTTTCAAACATTTACAATCTATTAGACAATGAACCTAGACGATTGTTTTTCCTCTTTAATGATTTATTTTTGTTATTGTCCTAGTGGTCAATATATATTCAAATAAATATTTGTAGATAGAGAAAAATATAGTGATTCAACAAATCCCACAATCACATTGTCACACATAAGTTATTGACCAACTTATATTAATTAAATTATGCAATCACACAGTCACGCATATATATATGTCCAATTTATATTTATCATTTTTTCAATTCCAAAAAAAAAATTAAATCTATTTTCTATTCATCCTATCAAATAGTACTTTGATTGTGTGATTGCGTTGTAAATGGTAATTGAAGCAAAATCAATGTCAAAGATTTACTCTCTAATGTTTTTTTATATTGTCCTATATTCTCTAGTCATTATTATAAATAAATTTTTTTATTATTATTATATGTGATAGTTAATATATTTAGACCATACATGGACTAGATATATTAATTGTTAAATATAATAAAAAAAAATAAATTTATTTATAATAATGACCAAAGAATATAATAGTATCGCAAATAAAAAAAATAGTGATATTCATTCGAGTTTGCAATTTTGCATAAAATATCATTATAATTAAATCCTTAGACTTTAAAAATAAAGACGAAAATAGATGTTTGAATGAATGACTAGAACATGAAAAAAAATGTAGTCTATGTAATTAACATATTAGTATCCCTAGATGAAAATTATAGTTGGAAATTTTTAATTCAAATTTCAAACAAGATGTTAGATGTAGCTAATAATATTGTCAATTGAGTTTGATATTGATAAAGTTCACTTCATCTTTATTGTTCACTTCTCATAATTAATGCTGAAATATTTGAAAAGAATAGAAAAATGAGAGAAAGGAGAAACAATACTTACCCATACATATAGATCTCTTCTTCAATCGTGTTCTTGCACCATCGACAAGCTTTTAGAAATTCTCCAAACATCATTTGAGATGTCTTTTTGGTGGCAACATTTGAAGCAGACGAAGGAACCGTAAGTTGTTTACCTTTTAGCACCATAACATTATCCGATGTTGGATTTTGAATGATATTTTGATCATCAACAATTTGATCACAAGCAACTACAACAGTCGATGAATCATCTAAAGAAGTGAGTGAAAATGATGAACCAAAACGACGTCTTTTAGGATTGGGATCCATTAGAGTCTTAGAAGAATGAAGTTAGAGTTTGGTGTTTGTGATAGTATAACAAAGAGTTTTTTTTTCTTAAAGTTTAAAATTCATTTGACTATTATTCTTTTTACATTTCCAATGCACAAGAAATATAATAGTGTAAATACATTTTATTTTTTTAAGTCAAAAAATATATTATAGTGCACAAGTCAAATTAAAATAATTTAGTGAGTTTTAAGTTGAAATTAAAGTATTGTTTATTGTGTCATAATATAATATTGGTGCAATAAAATAATTAAATTTAGAAGAAATAATTATTAATTCAAAATATATTATAGTGCACAAGTTAAATTTAAATAATTAAGTGAATTTTAAATTGAAATTAAAGTATTATTTATTGTGTCATAATATAATATTGTTATATAATTAAATTATTAAAAAAATATATTACCTCCATTCTTTTTATAAAAGACAAATTCAATTTTTAGATTTATTAAATAATCAATATAATTAGTCAATAAATTAATCAAATATATTAGTTATTCGATAAAATTTAAAAAGTAATTTGTCTCTCATAAAAAGAATCAAATAGTATTAAATTTGATTTGTAAAATGAGTTACATTTGGATAGTCTAAAAAAATTGATATTGACTTACTGGCCAGCACATACTCAAAAATGGTGATCCAAATTTAATTTTTAAATTCTACATAAAATATCTTCGAAACAAAATTAATGAGTTATAAAGAAAGAGGTCAATTATAATCTGCAATTTATTTTTTAAATAATATTAAACTGAGTCTACATTTTTTAAGAAAAAATGGGAAGGGAGAGTGAGTAAATACATACATAAGTAGATATTTAATTATTTTCTTAATATTTATAAAAAATATAATTATAATAATTAATTTAATTGGTTTAAACTGTGAATATATAGTTTAAACTTAGAATAATTTTGAAGAAAGCACAACAAATCATATAGAATCAATATCAAATAATAAAACAATGGAAACTATAATTATATTGGGGGAGTTTAAGAGAGTTTGAGAGTACTAATAAGATTAATACTCTAGAACCAAAAGACAGATATATTACATCTCAATCCAAAATTTTAAGATGTTAGATAAATAAGTAATCTTTCTTATAAATTCAACATTTAACTCATTCATAAGTAATATAAAATTTTAACACTCAAATTTACACCCAACATTCTCCTTGTGATTCTCCATAACTCTAAATATAATTATAAAAAACGAATTTTTTACAAAAATAACCCATTTTTTAAGAAAATTTCCAAAATACCCCTGATTTCAAAAAAAATCTCAAACTACCCCACTTTTAGGAGGAGACACCAATTTAATTGGCGACTCCTCTTAAAAATTGAATGCAGGCGCCAATTGGATTGGCTAGGGCACCTGCCCTAGCCAATTAATTGGATTGGCGCCCCTGTGTATAAGTTGATATGAGGCGCCAATTGGATTGACGCCTCAGTGTAAAATGCATTTTTTGTTATAAATAGATGCGTTATGTGAGTCATTGTTCCACATCTCAATTAATCATTTGGCAATCATGTTTAGTGTTCGTCGCCGATACGGAAAGGTGATTTATGCGAGAGACAAACCTCAGATGTTGATGTTGTTCTGGAACATCACTACGTTCGATCAATTGAAGAGGGAGCTGGTTCGTTGGTTAGATGGGAAAATACCAGAAGGGGAAAATTTAGAAGTATTGAGAGACTCGACAGTATCTTTGGTTGGGTGCGAATGAAGACTGATAAGGATGTTAGGGAAATGATGTTCGATTGAGATGACATCAATTTGATTGTTGTAATCAGTTAGAAATATTTATGTTTTCAGATAGCTTATTTTGTACTGATGTTTGTTGTGAAGCTCGTTGTAACAAAAACTTTATGTTATATAATGATTGAAGGTTACAAAAATACAATTTTACAAAAAACTTATGACCCAAATGATGCTCCTCGATTGGGACAATTGTTCTTGTTGTGTCCTGGTTGACGACAGATACTACATAATCTTATCATTTTATATGTGGAATCCATTTCTGTCCTGATACGTGTGATGTTTGGCATTCCTTTTTTCTTTCTACGCATCTCGTCGTTGTGCCAAACTATATCACCTTCATATGGAGGCCAGTATTCCTCCATTGGTAGTACCGAGAAGCTTTAATTATATACATTCATGACAGTGACGGTCTTGTACACATCAAATAAATGGTTGTAAGCGTCTTGGCGAGTATAAGCGCATGCTGCAATGACATGGGAGCAAGGAATGCGGAAGGCCTGGAATTTTGCATAGTCGCACAAACTTCTATTTAGTCTAACAACAGAGGCTAAATTTGGTCTCCCCTCGTTGTGGTCCATTGTTTCCTGGACGCTGAAATTTTTCCTATGACGGTCAAAGACTGTTACAACGTGTGTGCTAGCTTTGATGCTCTCCTCTTTCATGACTTTCATGCAACACTCACTGAATACTTGCCCGAACATTAACATCACACTCCATCTTTCACCTCTGGTTGTGAACGTAGAAGCCAACCTATAATAGGTCGATCTTACCAAGGCGGTTATTGGCAGATTTCTAATTCCTTTGAATACCCCGTTCATGTATTCCACAAGGTTTGTTGTCATGTGACCCCATCGACAACCTCTGTCAAATGCCCTTGTCCACACGCTCTACTGGTATGTTATTTAGCTATCTCCCTGCGTCTTTATTAGACAATCTAATTCCATCACGATAATATTGAAATGACGGCTGAGTTAGAGCATACCCAGCATTCACCACCTTCTTGTGAAGATTCTTATCTTTTATTGCACGCATGAAGTTTTGTGCAATATGTATAATGCAATAGACATGGGTAGAAGGAGGATCATGTCATCCGTTGTCATGGTTGCTGTAGGCACTCTCAATGGAAGCATGTCTATCAGAAATTAAATAGAGATTGACTTGTGGAGCCACATGCATTCTGAGATGTCGAAGAAAGAAACCCCATCCACCAGCCGTTTCACCTTCAACCAGAGCAAAGGCAATGGGAAAGACATTGTTATTGCCGTCTTGTGCAACCGCCATAAGCAAAGTACCATTGTATTTATCGTATAACCAAGTGCCATTAATTTGAATAATAGGTTTGTAGAATGCGAAACCTTTGATGCATGGGTCAAACGCCCAAAAGAGACGGTGAAAGATTCTATTACCTATAACACAGGTTCCTTCTGGCATCATTGCTGGCAATGTCTCCATAATTGCCACAGTTCCTGGGACATATGATTTTAGTGCCCATAAAAACCGTGGCAATTCTTTGTATGAATCATCCCAGTTGCTGAATACCTGCTCAACAACCTTTGTCCTCACAATCCAGGCTTTCTTGTAAGATGGAGTATAGTTATATGTTATTCTGATATGGGATATAATTATACTCACCTTCACTGATGGGTCTTTATTAACCAACGGCAGAATGTCTTGACATATCAATGCAACGCTTAGTTTACGGTGATCTTGTTCAACGTTAGTTGCAATGCAACTGTGAGGTGAGTCTATTAAAGAGATCTCCCAAGATTCGTTTTTCTTTTTGTAAGATGCAACCAACCGAAACTTACAAAGGATGTTATGATATTTGATGACATACCTTCTCGAATCAGTGTGTTTCACTGTAAAACCAGCAGAGTTGTTCATGTGGAATTTTGTGATAGCTCGCACACATTCTTCTTTGGTATGAAACATGTCTCCCACATTTAATTCACCTTCTGATCGTGGATACGGGTTATAGAAAACAATGTTGGATGTTTCATCATCATGCAGATCCATCTTTATCATGTGTTAAGGCGGATTGTAGACATGACTAAGAGGTATTGCCGGCGGTTGATCATCATCTTCAATGTCGTTGTTCAGCATGTGATCAACATGTATCTCGGTCTCCTCTTCTTCTTTATCAACGACGTCCACTTCTGCTTCTGCTTCTGGGTTGACGTCATCTGACCATTGTGGATCAAATTCACCAGATTCATCCTGACTGGTTATTTGAGACTGCTGAGGTGGTATGCATGGTTGAAGAGTAATATACAACTCAATACAGTTGCAGTCTGAATGTTCATGACTAACAAACATGTATTCAACATCTTCATCGTCCCGTACAGTGGGAAAAACTTGCATTGACTGTTCTAAAAAATATTGGATTTTGATACGTGATCTTTGACACAATACCCGATCCTATACAGGATTGTATTCTTTTTTTCAAATGCAAGAAGGTTGCATTTCTCTTGATCGTAAATCTAATGGTATCGGTGTTTCGAAAACAAAAACCGTATAACTCAGACTCGTATGTTTCACCATTGTAGTGAACGTTGACATTGTATTTTGGTGAAGATGATATTGTGCGGATGAAAACTATTTTCTTGCTGCAGATGGATGTGGGTTGAGTCTTGGATCTTGATAGTAAGACACTTAAATAGGTGAGTGATGTGTCTCACATGCAAGCTAGTTCGAAGTGATATGTCGCACATGCAAGCTAGTCTGAAATGATGTGTCAACCATGCAAGCTACTCAGAAGTGACATGTCCAGCATGCAAGAGAGAGGACAGCCACGTGTCACACATGCAGACACACACTCCAATTGAATTGGTGCCCCCATTCGTTCCTTGTACATGGGTGTTAATCCATTTGGCGACATCTTGTCTTGCATGCATGCAGACCTAGAAACCAAGCAATCACACCTAGGTGTGTCATGCATGTCCCTATGGAGGCGCCAATTTGAATGGCGACACCATGTACAAAATGCACATGGGCGCCAATTCAATTGGAGACCACATGCAAACACAACTTTTCATGCTCCAATTCATTTGCCTATAAATACATCCACATCATTAACACTTCTTCCACCCCATCACTCACTACTTCTTCTATAATTTCATTTGCAACAACTTCTTATAGTTTCATCTGCACCAACCTCTTTCGTCCCCGACAAAATGTCTATCCTCACAATGGGCGAATCGCATAGAGGAACGGTTGCAAACATAACAACTTATGTAAGAGTTTTATTGTTTTGTTATTTGTTTTAATAGAGTCCCTTTTAATAACATACCAACTTAGTAAAGTTTTTTGTTATTTGTTTTATAGGATGTTTCAAGGTTCCGGACTTGGGTCCACGAATATGTCCATATGGACCCGATGATTACACCTTATGTTGAACTCGTCGGTTTTGGTCATATAAGCAAGATCTTGTCTTGGTCGGTAGATAACAAATTCATTCTTGCTTTATGCGAAAGATGGCGTACCGAGACACACACATTCTGGTTCCCAACAGGTGAGTGTACCGTGACGTTAGAAAATGTCTACATGCTTTTGGGACTGCCCATTGAAGGTGAGGCTATAAATGGTAAAACCAACTATACAAATTCAATTTGCATGGACCTCTTGGAGACTGATTTGTTATATGACAACTCAAGAGGTCAGGGTATACTTCTTTCACGCCTTAAGTCATACTATAACAGTTTATACTTAGATGAGCATTCTACCGAAGATGCTCGAATAATAAAAATTAGGTGTTACATTATGCTTTTAATTGGTTCTTTTTTATTTCCCGAAGGTAGTGGTTCTAGTATGCATATTATGTATTTACCTTTACTCAGACATGTAGATAGAATAGGAAGTTACAATTGGGAATCTGCTTGTCTAGCCTATCTCTATAGCTCCTTGTGCAAAAACTCACACCACTACGCCAAATAAGGGAAAAGAGGGCGCTTATTTTGGCCTATAACAGCACTTTTAAGCGCCCTCTAAAGTGGCGCTGGCATAGGTAAAGACAGCGTTTTGTTTTCCTGGAGAAAGTGTTGTCTAAAGTGGCCCTTTAAGGGCCACATTCTAGTGCGCTTTCAGAAATAAGCGCCCTCTGGAGTGGTCCATAAAGGGCCACCTTAGAGGGCGCTTTCTGGATAAAGCGCCCTCTAAAGTTGTCAATGTAAAGCCACCTTAGAGGGCGCTTTCTGGACAAAGCGCCCTCTAAAGTTGTCAATGTAAAGCCACCTTAGAGGGCGCTTTCTGGACAAAGCGCCCTCTAAAGTTGTCAATGTAAAGTGTTTAGAGGGCGCTTCCTACAGGAAGCGCCCTCTAAAGTGTTAGTTATTTTAAAAAAAATTGTTTGAAAAACAGTGGGTATTTAATTGGGAACCTGTTCGCATGCTGCAAAAGTGTAAAATTCATATTGATTTCATCCTTTAATCCAATGTTATACACCATTAATCCATTGATATATACAACATGAATCCATTTATATACAACATTAATCCTCCATATATACAACATTAATATATGATTCTTTGATCAACAATATACAACAACATATTCATGATTTAGTAAAACTAGTACAACAACAATATACAACATATATACAACAACAACATACAACAACAACATTCCATACATATATGTACAACAATATACAACCTAGCTATATGATTCTTTGATCAATAATGAATTGACACAATTCATCCTTTATTTCATCCAAATGAGCTCTTGAGTAAGATTTGTATTCGTCAAAGTACTACAATTAAGAGAATAAAACATATTCAAGATTTAGTAACAAATTAGATGAAATATCCGATAATATTAAAATAAATCCTAAGTTATTATTCCATACCATTTTTGGGATGTCTATACGATTCAACGCAATGATATCTCTCATAAATCTCAATACAAAAAATCCGCAATCGACCGAATTGTTTTGCTGAGGACACTACACAGAAAAACAAACAATATATATATAGTTAATTTCTTACAAACACTATTATAAGCAAAAAATAAACACTATTATAATTAAGCAAAAATAAGATACTTAATATATACCTCAACTCTGACCCAGGTAATGTCCTTCCTATTACGATAATTCTTTTTCGATCTAAATTTTAGTATTGCCCTAACAAAATAAAAACGTATATTGAGATCAATCTGACAGACATAATTAAATATACAAATACACACGAATATTTAGGGAATTTCACTTACGCGTCAACCGTCTTCTTCATACTCGGATATTTACTCCAATCACCCGATAACGAATCGAGATAATACACTATTAGTCTCGAAAGATCCATAGCAACCAACACCCAGTGACCACTGTAAAATAAAACAAAAATTTAGATGAATGAAAATTTTCTACGTAAAAGATATACATAGATTAGAATAAAATTATTAGAAAGAAAATCTAACCCGTTGCCAGAATTAAACGGTAAAAAATACAAACTGGGTGTAGTATTATCGCCAGCCGCCATGAATCTATCGACTAGATCATTCTTTACGGATGTTGGATTTTTCGTTATTAACGTTGTGTTGATACGGGAAGCAGCAATAAAATTGAAACGGTTACACAATTCAGTTCCCCGCATCAATGTGTCATACATATACCTTAAATAGAAACATAATAAACATTAGACTACTCATTGAAATGTGTAAATAAATTATTCAACTAAGTAAATTATAGATTGATCGGAGTATCATATGTATGTATGAATGACAGCGATGCCCAATTCGTCGTGTTCAAAAAGTTGTTGCATGTCCTCCTTTGCAATTATTTCGGAATGAGCAATTCCGAAAACACCTTCATCAAAATCTACACTACGAATGGCGCCGTGCATAATATCGGACTCTTCCACCATTTTCTCAAGACGCATCATAATTTGAGATTTTGTCCCGGACGTCGTTGGAATATCCTTACCAGCGCTTTTCAACTTTCGACCGGGAACCTAAAAATTCATATAAAATAAATCATGACTTTTTGTGATGCAACAGAATCGTTGCGTATATAATTCAATGGGTATATATATTTGTACCTCTTTTTGAGATGCAACCGACTCGATGCGTCTTGAAATCCCTTTACCAGCTTTATGTGTGGGTCTTGTAGGAGTCTAACATTACCATGTAATAAGGATTGATTAAATATCATAATTGTAGCTGAATTGAAATGTGAATACTAAATATTCATAATCATTTAGAACATATATACCTCGGCATCTGGGAAAATTAGATCTGACGGCCAACCAACAAAGGATCCGACTGCATCTCGCATCAACGTTGTCTCTGAAACAACGTCAGGTAATGGTAGAAGCGCGTCCTGTAACACCCTTCTAAAATACCCCAAATATTTAATTAAAATAGCAATATATCAATCAGAGTAATTATGCAATTAAGGGTGTCACACAATCATTTCACACCATTCACCAAATAACTGTCATGCTCTTTTATTAATTCAAAACATAAAGCATTTGCACAATACGCAGCGGATAGAAATCAAATCAATCATACAAAACATGTAGCCTATTACATGTAAACTGAGTCACAACCAACAATAAAACATTTAAAACATCTCATCCCGATGTTACATCTACCAGAGCATGACCCACTAAGGAACTACACTAGACTTCAAGCACTAGCTCCTACTCAATCACTGCTCGTTACCTGAAAAATAGTTGTAAGGGTGAGTTCCTCAATCAATATAATAAGCATTATAAAATATCATGAAATGCTAAGTAATTTAACACATATCATCACCCTAATCAGATCACACATATTCAGCAACGACAATATCAACTCATAATCATCATCATCATCATACTCAAACTCAACACAACCATAAAACATACGTATAATATTGGAATACATCCATTCATATTATACGCCATACATACATGCATACATTATGCAATGAGACTCCATGCATGCGGTACCGACTATTCGTGAACATATAGTTCAACCTCACCGATCAAATCCAGATACGGCTACCAAGCTCACTAGTCCCACTCATTTGAGACCTAGTGACTCACTCACTAATTCCTCACCATGGGAATTAGCTACCACCCCAAGGGCTATGATATGCACGCTAATCACCTAGCATGCAAACATCAACAATCATCCACAATGATTCACTCACTAATTCCTCACCATGAGAATTAGCTACCACCATAAAGGCCACAATATGCAAGCTAAATCACTTAGTCATGCAAACATCAACAATCATCCACAATGGACATATGCTCACACTCTAAGCCATAAACAGTCCATTCATAATTTCATACATGATAGATACATTCACCACATTATGCATATCATCATACATCATCACATATTCACCACATAATCATATCATGTCATACCACATAATCAATCACAACATTAACACACTCTACTAATACCTATACTACTCAAACCAACGGGAAATGATCCCTACTCTATCATACATCAGCTAAATTACATTACTCAGCTGAACAACCAAAAACTGCACAACAACAGCACAGAAAAATCACAATCCTGCCCATACGCGTATTGCCTAGTCCCATACGCGTATGGCCCAATTCTCAGCCAATCCCATACGCGTACCACCTATCTCATACGCGTATGCTACGCGTACCACTTCCCCATACGCGTACCAACAGAGACCAAACCACGTTCAAAACATCATCTTTCTCATCCATACGCGTAATGCCTAGTGCCATACGCGTATGACCAGAAACCAGATTTCCAGATCTGCAATGGGTTTTCTCTGCTACGAGATTCCCCCAATTCCAACCTTCCACAGTCCAATTTTACACAATAATCGTTCATATCATCTAACACGAATCATACCCTATTCGATTTCACAAATGCTAACATTTTACATCTAATTCCTACGAATTCCCTTCAATTATAATCCAATTTTCGTTCATCCAATATTTCACAATTTCATCATGCATTATTCTAATCAGAGTCAAATCCATGGTTTATCACTACCCACTACATGTTATCCCATAATACCCATTAATCGACGATAAACCCCCCTTACCTGAGTTAATCCGGCAATCCTTTAGCCTCAAGCTCTTCTCTTCTCCAACCTTCTTCCTCTTGCTCTGCCTCTTTGCCCTTTTCCTCTTTTTGAGCCGCTTCTCTGTTTTCACGTGAAAACTCTTTTTACCAAAATGGAACTCTTTTTCCTTATTTCCAACTTATATATTTTCCAATAATTATTATTCCAATAATAATAATAATAAATAATAATCCAAAAATTCCAATTATTTAATTAAATTAATAAATATAATATTAACTTAAATTAAATAATTATCTTATTTTTATCGGGGTGTTACAACTCTCCCCCACTAAAAGAGTTTTCGTCCTCGAAAACATACCTCAAGCGAATAACTCTGGATAAGACTCCTTCATCTGACTCTCAAGTTCCCAAGTCACATTGCCACCTGCTGGTCCTCCCCAAGCTACCTTCACCAAAGCAATCTCTTTACCCCGCAACTGCTTCAACTCTCGATCCTCTATCCTCATAGGTGATGTTTCAACAGTCAGGTTATCTCTCACCTGGACATCATCTACTTGGACCACATGCGACGGATCATGAATGTACCTCCTCAACTGAGACACATGAAAAACCTCATGTAGATTCGCAAGTGACGGCGGTAAAGCGATACGATAGGCTACCTCTCCTATCCTCTCCAAAATCTGATAAGGACCAATAAATCGAGGTGTCAACTTCTTCGACTTCAAAGCTCGACCAACCCCAGTTATCGGAGTAACACGAAGAAACACATGGTCTCCCTCTTGAAACTCAAGTGACTTCCTCCTCTTGTCGTGATAACTCTTCTGACGACTCTGAGCAATCCTCATCTTCTCTTGAATCATCTTAATCTTTTCCGTAGTTTGTTGAACAATCTCCGGTCCAATCACAGCATTCTCACCGGACTCATACCAACAAAAAGGTGTCCGATATCTCCTACCATACAAAGCTTCAAACGGTGCCATACCAATGCTCGAATGAAAACTATTGTTGTAGGTAAACTCAATCAAAGGTAAATAACTATCCCAAGCACCTCCCTTTTCCAAAACACAAGCCCTCAAAAGATCCTCTAGTGACTGAATCGTCCTCTCAGTCTGACCATCAGTCTGCGGATGATATGCAGAACTCAATCTCAGCTTAGTTCCCAAAGCCCTCTGCAAACCTTCCCAGAACTTCGATGTAAATCTAGGATCTCTGTCCGAAACAATACTCGACGGAATACCATGCAAACTTACAATTTTCTCAATATACAATTCAGCTAATCTCTCTAACGGATAATCCATCCTGATCGGAATGAAATGAGCCAATTTCGTCAATCTATCAACAATCACCCAAATAGCTTCAAAATTCTTACTTGTCCTCGGTAAACCAGAAACAAAATCCATACTGATACTATCCCACTTCCACTCTGGAATAGCCAACGGTTGCATTAGCCCAGACGGCTTCTGATGCTCAATCTTTGACTTCTGACAAGTCAAACAAGAATAAACAAAACTTGCAATTTCTCTTTTCATTCCCGACCACCAAAATAACTTTTTCAAATCATGATACATCTTCGTAGCTCCAGGATGAATACTCAGGCCACTACGATGTCCTTCCTCAAGAATACTCTTCTTAAGTTCGGTAACATCCGGAATACACACCCGATTACCAAATTTCAAAACACCATTCTCATCAACTCTGAATTCACCACCTTGACATTGATTCACTAGAGTCAACTTATCAACCAAAAGCACATCGGATTTCTGACCCTCTCTAATCTCATCCAGAATACCATTCGTTAACTTCAACATTCCCAATTTAACACTATTGTGAGTACTCTCACACACCAAACTCAAGTCTCTAAACTGCTCAATTAAATCCAATTCCTTAACCATTAACATAGACATATGCAATGATTTCCGACTCAATGCATCAGCCACTACGTTTGCTTTACCCGGATGGTAATTCAAACCAAAGTCATAATCCTTCAGAAACTCTAACCATCTCCTCTGCCTCATATTCAGCTCTTTCTGATCAAACAAATACCGTAAACTTTTATGGTCACTGAAAACCTCAAATCTTGACCCGTACAAGTAATGCCTCCATAACTTCAGAACAAACACCACAGCTGCCAACTCTAAATCGTGTGTCGGATAGTTCCTCTCGTGAACCTTCAGTTGTCTCGAAGCATAAGCTACAACCTGCTTATTCTGCATCAAAACACCACCTAAACCCAACAATGAAGCATCACAGTAAACCTCAAATAGTTCCGATGGACTTGGTAATATCATAATAGGAGCAGTAGTTAACCTCCTCTTTAACTCTTGGAAACCTTCTTCACACTTTGAGTCCCAAACAAACGCTTGCCCCTTTCTAGTCAACATCGTCAATGGTAACACCAACTTAGAAAATCCCTCAATGAATTTCCTATAATAACCTGCAAGTCCAAGAAAACTCCTTATCTCAGAAACTGACTTCGGAGCTTCCCACTTAGATACCGCTTCTATCTTAGAAGGATCAACATCAACACCACCTCTTGAAATCACATGACCAAGAAAACTAACCTCTTCTAACCAAAATTCACACTTAGATAGTTTAGCAAATAACTTCTTTTCTCGTAGAACTTCTAAAACCACTCTCAAATGCTCAGCATGCTCTTCTTCAGATTTCGAATATACCAAAATATCGTCAATAAACACCACAACAAACTTGTCTAGGTACGGATGGAAAATCCTATTCATATACTCCATAAACACTCCAGGCGCATTAGTCACACCAAAAGGCATTACAGAATACTCATAATGTCCATACCTTGTTCTAAAAGCAGTCTTCTGAATATCCTCAGTTTTCACACGTATCTGATGATACCCAGATCTCAAATCTATTTTACTGAACACACTCGCACCAACCAACTGATCCATTAAATCATCAATCCTCGGCAAAGGATACCGATTCTTGATCGTCACTTTATTCAGTTGCCTGTAGTCCACACATAACCTCATAGTACCTTCTTTCTTCTTAACCAATAACACTGGTGCACCCCACGGCGACACACTCGGACGAATAAATTTCTTATCCAACAGATCTTCCAACTGACTCTTCAATTCAGTTAACTCAACAGCAGACATACGATACGGAGCCATCGATATCGGCCTAGTACCAGGTACCAAATCAATCGAGAACTCAACTTCACGCTCTGGCGGCAATTCATTCACTTCTTCAGGAAACACATCAGGAAAATCACACACCATGGCTAGATCGCAAATCACCAGTTTATCTTTAGCCTCCAAGGTCGCTAACAGCATAAACAACTCTGCCCCATCTGCTACTTCCTCATTCACCTGCCTTGCTGATAGAAACAAACTCTTTCCTTCCTCAATCTCAGGAAAGATCACAGTCTTATCAAAACAGTTGATATAAAGTCGGTTAAACACCAACCAGTTCATACCCAGGATAACATCAATCTGCACTAGTGGAAGACACACAAGGTCCATCCCAAAGTCTCTACCAAAAATACTCAAAGGACAATTCGAACAAACTGAAGTAGTAGTCACTGAACCCTTCGCAGGAGTATCAATCACCATACTACCATGCATCTCAGATATCTCTAACTTAAGTTTCACAGCACAATCCAAAGATATAAAGGAATGAGTCGCACCTGTGTCAATAATAGCTACAAGAGGAAAGCCATTAATATAACACGTACCTCGGATCAAACGATCATCTGCAGGAGTCTCAGAACCCGATAAAGTAAAGACCTTGCCTCCTGACTGGTTCTCTCTCTTCGGTTTAGGACACTGTGGACTGATATGACCCACCTCTCCACAGTTGAAACAAGTCACAGTCTTCAACCGGCACTCTGCGGCCAAGTGACCACCCTTGCCACACTTAAAACACTTCTTCTCATTACTGGTACACTCATGGACACGATGTCCAGCCTGACCACATCTGTAACACTTAGCAGGGGCACTGGAGTCTCCCCCACTAGGCCTCTTCATCCCACTCTGTCTCTGGAAACCTTTGCCAGCTGCATACGGTTTCCCACGATCATTCTGATTCTTGCCTTTCCTATCAACCCTTTGCTGATAGCTCTCCGCTCTGGCCTTGGTATCCTGTTCAAAAATCCTGCAACAGTCAACCAAATCAGAAAACACTCTGATCCGCTGATATCCAATAGCCTGCTTGATCTCGGGACGTAACCCGTTCTCAAACTTCACACACTTTGAAAATTCCCCAGTAGCCTCATTATAGGGAGTGTAATACTTCGACAGCTCTGTGAACTTAGCAGCATACTCAGTAACAGACCGGTTGCCCTGCTTCAATTCTAAGAACTCTATCTCTTTCTTTCCTCTGACATCCTCTGGAAAGTACTTCCTCAGGAATCTCTCTCTGAACACAGCCCAAGTGATCTCAGCATTCCCAGCAGATTCCAACTTAGTGCGGGTAGCAACCCACCAATCATCTGCTTCCTCTGACAGCATATGCGTACCGAACCTGACCTTCTGGTTATCGGCACACTCAGTCACTCGGAAGATCCTCTCGATCTCTTTCAACCACTTCTGAGCACCATCTGGATCGTATGCTCCCTTGAACATTGGAGGATTGTTCTTCTGGAACTCACTCAGTTGACGAGCAGCTCCCATTCCCACAACATTCGGATTCCCTCCAAGTACTCCAGCTAGCATACCCAGAGCCTCAGCAATCGCAGCATCGTCTCTACCTCTTCCAGCCATCTCTATTCTTAAAACCCAACAAGCTAAACAATAAGTACTGATAGGGTTACACAACACCTATCCCGTACAGGGGAAACAGAATAATTACGACTCGACTCGACCGACTATGCTCTGATACCACTAATGTAACACCCTTCTAAAATACCCCAAATATTTAATTAAAATAGCAATATATCAATCAGAGTAATTATGCAATTAAGGGTGTCACACAATCATTTCACACCATTCACCAAATAACTGTCATGCTCTTTTATTAATTCAAAACATAAAGCATTTGCACAATACGCAGCGGATAGAAATCAAATCAATCATACAAAACATGTAGCCTATTACATGTAAACTGGGTCACAACCAACAATAAAACATTTAAAACATCCCATCCCGATGTTACATCTACCAGAGCATGACCCACTAAGGAACTACACTAGACTTCAAGCACTAGCTCCTACTCAATCACTGCTCGTTACCTGAAAAATAGTTGTAAGGGTGAGTTCCTCAATCAATATAATAAGCATTATAAAATATCATGAAATGCTAAGTAATTTAACACATATCATCACCCTAATCAGATCACACATATTCAGCAACGACAATATCAACTCATAATCATCATCATCATACTCAAACTCAACACAACCATAAAACATACGTATAATATTGGAATACATCCATTCATATTATACGCCATACATACATGCATACATTATGCAATGAGACTCCATGCATGCGGTACCGACTATTCGTGAACATATAGTTCAACCTCACCGATCAAATCCAGATACGGCTACCAAGCTCACTAGTCCCACTCATTTGAGACCTAGTGACTCACTCACTAATTCCTCACCATGGGAATTAGCTACCACCCCAAGGGCTATGATATGCACGCTAATCACCTAGCATGCAAACATCAACAATCATCCACAATGATTCACTCACTAATTCCTCACCATGGGAATTAGCTACCACCATAAAGGCCACAATATGCAAGCTAAATCACTTAGTCATGCAAACATCAACAATCATCCACAATGGACATATGCTCACACTCTAAGCCATAAACAGTCCATTCATAATTTCATACATGATAGATACATTCACCACATTATGCATATCATCATACATCATCACATATTCACCACATAATCATATCATGTCATACCACATAATCAATCACAGCATTAGCACACTCTACTAATACCTATACTACTCAAACCAACGGGAAATGATCCCTACTCTATCATACATCAGCTAAATTACATTACTCAGCTGAACAACCAAAAACTGCATAACAACAGCACAGAAAAATCACAATCCTGCCCATACGCGTATTGCCTAGTCCCATACGCGTATGGCCCAATTCTCAGCCAATCCCATACGCGTACCACCTATCTCATACGCGTATGCTACGCGTACCACTTCCCCATACGCGTACCAACAGAGACCAAACCACGTTCAAAACATCATCTTCCTCATCCATACGCGTAATGCCTAGTGCCATACGCGTATGACCAGAAACCAGATTTCCAGATCTGCAATGGGTTTTCTCTGCTACGAGATTCCCCCAATTCCAACCTTCCACAGTCCAATTTTACACAATAATCGTTCATATCATCTAACACGAATCATACCCTATTCGATTTCACAAATGCTAACATTTTACATCTAATTCCTACGAATTCCCTTCAATTATAATCCAATTTTCGTTCATCCAATATTTCACAATTTCATCATGCATTATTCTAATCAGAGTCAAATCCATGGTTTATCACTACCCACTACATGTTATCCCATAATACCCATTAATCGACGATAAACCCCCTTACCTGAGTTAATCCGGCAATCCTTTAGCCTCAAGCTCTTCTCTTCTCCAACCTTCTTCCTCTTGCTCTGCCTCTTTGCCCTTTTCCTCTTTTTGAGTCGCTTCTCTGTTTTCACGTGAAAACTCTTTTTACCAAAATGGAACTCTTTTTCCTTATTTCCAACTTATATATTTTCCAATAATTATTATTCCAATAATAATAATAATAATAATCCAAAATTTCCAATTATTTAATTAAATTAATAAATATAATATTAACTTAAATTAAATAATTATCTTATTTTTATCGGGGTGTTACACGTCCGTATCTAATACAAGGTCAACCGAAACTTTCATATATCCCACCGGGAGGGGATTATGGTGAAGTAATTCACCCGAAGTATTGTGCACTTTTCCCTTGCCAACTATGCGATAAGTTGGTGACGATAGATACAGCTGACAAGGTGTAATGCCCTAAACCAATAATAAATGTTATTGTTAACGTGTATATGTGTCAAGTAAAAAAGTGCTATTTTAATTTCATAATAACATATATAATTACCTCGGGAAATTTCGGTTGACAATTGATACTAGCTCGGTCACTAGTATCTTTTGCCTCGGAACCACACCTTTCCTCTCTATACCTTGCATTCTCGTTTTGCAGTTGGAGTACTTGTGCCCTTAACTCCACCAAGGTCTTCATCACCTCTTTGTTGGTAGGATTTTTTGTTTTTGGTTTTTTATAAAATGACGACGGAGTCACACCAAAACCCTTACCCCTCACACGACCGGAATACTCAGGAACATTTAGTACTCGACTAAGTACGCTCCTGCAATCCTGGACCTCGGTTGAAGGTAAGGTTTGGGATAAAGTCTCCTGAAATATTATTAGAGGAGATTAAAAATGAATTATATGTCTAACAAAATTTTCGATATAATTAAAGAAATAATGTTACATATACTTACACATTCGTCATAAACATTTTGGACCGCTTCAACGACAGCCCCATCCTTCCCAACTCGAGCAGCCTTCCATAATACGTGCTCCGGAAGAGATGTTGCGTCACTTTTCTCCTCGGCTAGCTACACATTGAATTAGATTATAAGATCATCAATTATAACATATTGTGACAATGTATAAGCTCATAGCATTTGAATATACTCACAATTCTTTGTTGTAACCGTGCATATCCCGTACGCCCTTTTTTGTACGGATACGCGGATTTTGATGCCCTTTTCTGATTTTTGTCGCTTACTTCCTGGATAAAAAAGTTTAAGGCATATTAGAACCAAGTAACTTAACAATTGTATAATACCATAATTAATAGACATTACATGGAATTTTTCGTTTCTTCGTTTGGCGACAAAGTTATCCCATTCATCGGCTGAAATAATCTCGGCATACTTCATTGGCCGTTCTGCTTCAACAAATTTTCCTTCCTCATCCTTGAGAAATTTGTTGGACAAAAAGGATCGAAATCCTCGGAGTCTTTTTCCGGCCAATTGAATACAATATTTTTGTCGGCTTTCATCGATGTGAAAGGATCTCTAAAAAACATACACATGGAGTGTGTTATTATAAGTAATATTATAACAATATATGGTCAACAAATAGTCAACAAAAAAAACATATAACAATATATGGTAAGTACCTGTATCTCGGACCATATTTTTTCTTTGCCAACCTTCAATTCCGGACTTCTCCAATTATCACATGTAATCGGAATATGTTGTCGAACAAGGAAACCAATGTAACTTGCCAACATTGAACCGTTAGGCTCAATTAGTTGGTCTTCAGCACTCCAATGTACTTCAAATTTTACACCCTTGTCTCTTGCACGAATGATTGACTTCATAACAGTCAATCCTCGTTTGATTTCTTTTTCAACATTGTTACGTGATCCATTCGCGTCATGGGTATCGTCTTGGTTAGCCATTTTATCTGTAATATAGAAATGATTCAATAAGACCCAAGTAAGACGATGACCATATTCGTGAAGCTACACAAAAAACACATTCATATACCTTCCATTTCTCTCATGTTACAACAATCTAAACTCTTTTTTTTTTATCATTATTGAATACAAACTCACACACACCTACTGCATACAAAAGACCAATGCAAACTTATGGTGTTTGGAACATGAACAAACTTGCATCCATAATCATCAAACTTCCAAGCACAAGCTCAAACACACTTCAAATGATATCAGTTTTCAATCAGAAATAAAAAACTCAGTTTGCCCTAAACAACATTAATCAACATAATGCACAAAATGTAAAACTCAGTTTAGAAAATGCCCTAATCAAACACATGAAGAAAGTGAACAGTAACGATGGAGAAGAGAAATACCTTCAAGGTGACGGTAACGATGGAGAAGAAAGTGAACAGTGACGGTGGACGCAGATAACTCAGTGAACGTGAACGCAGTAGCAGAAAAAGGCGACGGCGGCGACGACAGTGAGGGAGGGAGAACGAACGGAGGACGAGAGTAATCGCAGTAGAGAGTAATCGCAGTAGAGAGAAAACCCAGTTACGTAAACGAAATAGCTTATAGAGAGGGAAAATAAAGAGACATGCAGTATATGTTATAATTTTAATGTTAACTAAAGGGGACCTTAGAGGGCGCTTTTGTAAAAAAAGCGCCCTCTAAAGGGGGCCTAAGAGGGCGCTTCTGAAAGCGCTCTCTAAGGCTTTCCAAAAGCGCCTTATAAACTGGAAATGTACATGGACTTAGAGAGCGCTTTTTTAAAAGCCCCCTCTAAGGGTAACCTTAGAGGGCGCTTTCATTAAAGCGTCCTCTATTGGTGTCCCTCAATTTCCTCATTATTTTTTTTTTGGCTTCACTTTAGAGGGCGCTTTGTTACAAAAGCGCCCTCTAAAGGGGGCCTAAGAGGGGGCTTCTAAAAGCGCTCTCTAAGGCTTTCCAAAAGCGCCTTATAAACTGGAAACGTACATGGACTTAGAGAGCGCTTTTTTAAAAGCGTCCTCTAAGGTTACCCTTAGAGGGCGCTTTCAATAAAGCGTCCTCTATTGGTGTCCCTCCATTTCCTCATTATTTTTTTGCTTCACTTTAGAGTGCACTTTGTTACAAAAGCGCCCTCTAAAGTGCGCTATCTATTCCAGTAGTATGCTCCTTATTTTTTCTCTTCACTTTAGAGTGCGCTTTTGTAATGAAGCGCCCTCTAAGGGGCGCTGTCTATTCCAGTTTTTGCCGTAGTGCACAAAGACACATCTACATTTTCTGGATGTGTTGTTTTTCTCCAAGCATGGGATTGGTTAAAACTATCGTCCCTAACACCCGTCAACAACAACCCTTTCACATTCCCGTATGCACAAATGTAAGTTGTTTAAATTGCTATATATTTACTTACTTCTTTAAAGATTATTACCTATAACTAATACTTTTACCTTTTTGGTGTAGATGGTCTGCACGTGGTATGAGTTATAACAGATGTCTTAGACACTGTATTACTCAGTATATTTACGTAAGGATAATAACCTCATCATTTTGTTATAATTTGTTAACTTCTTCTACCTAGATTATAATTCTATTTTCTTTCAAATTTCAGTTCATTTGGCGTCCATACCTTAATTCGGATCATGACTATTAGGTCAACGCTGAAGACGCGGCCGTATGGACTGCATGAACACCGATAATACGATTCACAACTATGGATATGCACAACAGTGATCGTGTGAAGTTGCAGTTCGGTATGCTCCAAAACATCCCAGATCCCCCAGCAAGCCTAGGAGAATGGCATATGCGTAAAGTTAACGACCAATGGAACTTCAATCCATGGCAAAGCTTCGCAAGATCAGAGTGTCGCAAATGGAAGCACCGCCATGACCATGTCTTAACTGACGCAGTCATGCCAAATGAAGAAAAACCAAGTCGTACTTATATGGCTTGGTACATATCGGTTGGTTTCCAGTTCATCGTCGAGGATATGTACCTGTACGACCCACACCAACAAACTTACACACCAGACACCTCAACATCAAACCCCCAACAACATTGTCAGACCGGATACACATAACCCCATGTCCGTCAAACATTCCGTTCAACCAACACACAAACATACAACCAAAACATGTCATACACCCAACCTCAATACCAAGAGTATACCCCATACCACCAACAACAAATTGATCATCAACTTGAGACCCAACATCGCTTCGCACCAAACACATCACCCTACCAAAGCCTCCTTAGCTAGAACACCCAACGATCATTCAACATCAACCGCCCCTCCTCCTACCATAGCCAAGAAGCTCGAACCTCACAAAACCAAAACCTCCAACAACCCTATCTCTACCAAACACCCCAACAACCTTTTCAACCTTTCCTCGACGCATCATTCACACCCATGTCTCCCTTCAACCGTCCCGGTCTCCCACCAATGAGTCAAACACAACCCAACTACTCTGGTATTGGTCATGAACTCAGCTACGGCGGTACACCCTCGATGCATACTAAAGACTATGTCGACTTGTCTGACTACCTCAACAGGCCATCTCCTGTAGTTGGTAGTGACGCTCCTGGCCCCTCAGATGCTCAAAGACCAGTAGTGAATCATCAACATGGATTAGGGCCACGGGTTAGGGTAGCTAGGGGGTGTGGGACCGGAGGTCGGTTAGGTGATCCCGGTCATCACCATTAGGCTTTTTTGTATAAGCGGAAAATTTTATTAATATCAATTGGTACTATTTCAAAATTATGTATCATGTAGACCATTTAGCAAAAAAAAATACATTTTACACTGAGGTGTCGATCTAATTGGCGCCTCGTTTGTAAAAATACACATGGGCGCCAGTTGGATTGGCTAGGGCATGTGCCCTAGCCAATCAAATTGGCGCCTCCATTCAATTTTTAAGAGGAATCTTCAATTGAATTAGCGTCTCCTCCTAAAAATGGGGTAGTTTGGGAATTTTTTTGAGACCAAGGATATTTTGGGAATTTCCTTGAAAATTGGGTTATTTTGGTAAAAAAATCCACCTTTCCATATCTTTCGAGGTTGCAATGTAGTTTAGTTAAATGTGAGATAGTTTTAGCCAGTAGACTTTTACTACTTGAAGTTAGGTAAACTATCTTTTGATTATCCACTTTTATTTAATCACTTGATGGAGTTCCCGAAGTAGTATCATAATTCTAAAAACTTAACTTTTATTTTATTTCACAAGAATATCATGCTTCTTTTAATATATATGTTTTTTTACCGATGAATTACTTTTCTTTCACTTTTTCAAAGTTTATATAATTGTATTGAGGATAACCACAATCCCAAACTTCAAAGACCGATATCCTATGAGCAACCCTAAATTTATAACTTTTTTTTCCAGAATGGATGAATTATTTTCTACAAAACTTAAAGTAAGGTGGTTAAATTTTATTTAGATAATGTGTATGTTTATAATTTGAATGTAAATACACAAATAAGTGGATACAACCTAAAAATGGGTTAGCAAAAGAGAATTATAATTCAAGGGCACTCTTATACTCGTACCTCGCAATCTTGGAAACTATGAGGGGTACTTGTACATACTCCTACACTTAAGACAGTGATTGTCAAAGATGAGAGGTATAAATTGTTAAGGAAATTTTTGTGTGTACCAGAGTATATGTTTGTTGCCCTTTTTATAGGGGTTCTCCTAGAGTTTTTACTGACCATCATTCTTTAATTTTCATCCATATCGGTCATAGTACTAAATGGTGATATATAATTCCTCATCTTATCTGATGAACCTTATTTTTCCCTTTTGCTTAAATCAAGTGTTTTCTTTAGGGTAGACCCAAAACTCCTCGTTAAGTCATAGAACATTCTAATGGATGAGAGATATTTATCCCCTAACGTCAACAAGGAAGTTGCACCATAATGTTTCAACCTGATTTTCGACATGGAAAATTCTTGAAGTGGTTTAGCTCCAAGTGAAGTATATGCTTCTTTAGGTAGAGTATGACAATTTTTTAAAACTATGATTGTCGGTGAATAGGATGTAAAAATTCTTGGAGTGGTTTATCTTCAAGTGAAATTTATTCTTCATGATAAAATATATAATTGTCGGTATGACAATGTGGAATTTTTGAAGTGGTTTATCTTCAAGTGAAATATATTTTTCATGAGAGAGAATGATAGTTTTTAAAACTATGATTGTCGGTGAATACAATGTGAAATTTTTTGGAGTGGTGTAACTTCAAGTGACTATACTCTTTATGGTGGAGTATGATTGTCGATGAAGACAATGAAAGTTTATGTATTAATTTTAATCAAGGTGAAGATTGTTGGGGTTGGTTGAAAATATACATATTGAAAAAGTTCCACATTGCTTAGTTTTGTGAATGAAGAGAGAGTCCAAGTCTATATATAGGATACAAGTTCTTTGAAGTACCACATCACTTAATTTTATGAAGGAATAAGGGGTCCAAGGCTATGTATAGGATTCAAGTTTTTCATTCAAAGATGCATTAGTCAAAAACACTTTAAACTTATATTTGACTTTCTTTGTTCTCTTATACTTTTGTATTAGAGTGTTGTAAGTTGTAGTTAAATATTTGTTTTGGAGGGCGTGGATGTACTAGAGTTTGAGTTAGTTGAGGGCATATTATTTGTTGTAATGATTTTCACATAGTGTTATTCTCTGGTTGTCTATTGACAACGGCCATGGTTTTTTCTCCGGTTTTGGAGTTTCCACGTTATGTTCTTGTGTTGTAATTGTTTTCCTCTTATTTATCTATGCTTGCTTTGTTCCTCTTATATGGATCATGAAAGATATGGATAGTGCCCTAAGGCAGGAGAGAAATAAATAGGAATGTGCTCGCCAAGGATTTGCATCCTCGTGCCTACATATTTTCACTGTGCAAAGAGAAAGTTAGAGCATTTGTAGTTTGTGGAACCACGAAAACAAAGGAAGGGATTGAAAGTGATGACAAATATAACCTGTACCAAAAGAAAATTGTATCAAGGGAACCCATAAAGGTAAATGAACTTTGAACCAAAGAATAAACAAGCATATTATCCAAAAAAGAAGTGATAAAATGTTTGCTTTAACAACCAAATAACTCTTGGTTCACAAGGTGGACTCCAATTAAATCGTCCTAAAAGGATATATATGGGGCCCCCAAGAAAATGTTGTTTGGTACAAGGAACAATATATCACTGTATGGAATAAACGATTTTGAAACCAAAGAAGAATGGTATATTGGATCCATGAAGGAATAAACTTTGAACCAAAGAGTAAACTGGCGCTAACCAATATGTGGGTAGTCGGAGCGTTCGCCACTATATGGTATGGTCGAAAACAAAGAGAATTAAGTATTTGGTTTTGTAGTCAAACAACTTTAGGTTCACAAAGCGGACTTCGGCTAAATCGTCCTAAAAGGATGAACATGGAATCCAAGAAAACTGTATATGATCTCAAGAAGATGGTATTAATTGATGAATGGAGAAATAATAAATAAGGTAGCTCGCGGAGAATCTGAATCCTCGTGCCTACGTATTCTTACTATGCAATGAGAAAGTCAGAGCTTTCGTATTTCAGCCCACGGCGAACAAAACAAAGACAGCAAGAGACTGGGGCAAGAGAAATGATGTATGATAGTGGAAGATGAAGAAGACTTGGCAATCATTTGATATGAACCATACTAAAGTCTATGAGTAAATGTGAATACGATGAGAAACTGGCTCACTCGTCCCGTACCCAAAGATATTCAGAATGAGTTAATAGAATTCTCCATTTTAATTCATTCTTTACTACTTAAGGCTCGTGGCATGTGATTCTCGTTATAACTTTCAAGTTGCTGAAGAATAATCCTTGTTGCTCCTTATAATGATGAAGACTTTATCAATCATTTAATTCTAATTACACTAAAGTCTATGAACAAAGGCGAATACCTTGAGCAACTGGGTTATTCGTCCCGTACCCAAGGATACCCTAGACAAGGATATGAATTCTCCACTCTCATCATTCTTTGTTACTTAAGGCTTATGACATACAACCTGAATCATGATTGATAAGTTCTTGAAGAAACACATTTTATGTGCCTTGCATAATAGTCCACTGTTTGATTTGTCTAGGATGTCTTGACTAGAAGTCTGAACTTGAGGCCTTGAGATCCACGATATTATAGAAATAGTCTTATCAAGTGATCAAGGGACTTTTGATCACTTGAATAGATTGTGGGATCATACACAAATCAAAGGATTTAATTAATCAAAATTTCTTTTGATCAACTTTAATCAAATGGATTGAATTAAAGGTTAATTATGTACAAATTATCTTAAGGTTAAATGATATTCACAAATCCTAAACTAAAGGATCATGCAATATTAGAATCAAGTTAATCATTAAGCATCAAATGTCACATGAAAATTAATTATTAAAAGATCAATTAATCTAAATCAAACTCTACTCTAAGGGATCATGCAATTCTATGATTAAATCCTAGGGTTAAAATAGTAAATTCTCATGGATGTTTAATTAGAAAGTTAGTTCTAAAGTTAAAATCTAATTAATATTAATTATCTTAATTACCTAATTTTCTAACTAAGCAATTAATTCTAATCATATTGATATCGTAATTCTAATATTCCTTAAATTCTAATCAAGTTAAATCCTAATTAAAATTCTCTAATTAGCCTAATTAAAAATATTAAAAGGCTAAAAATCAATTAACGACAAGATAAAAAAACAACTAATAAAAATGGGCTCAAACAATGGGGGTACAAGTCCTGTACAGGGTATGCAAAGCAGAATGGCGCATGGGCTTTGGTTGGTAGGCCCACCTGAAAATGGCTTCAAGAAAGGGATGTGAAATGATAACTGAGATGTTATTTAGTAAAACAAAGGTTAAGCCCATTTATTAGGCCCATTTAGAAACAAGTTATTGAATAAATTCACCATGTGGTTAATTGAATTTAAAATGGAATGAAGTTACGCACCAGACAAAGTCCCTCAGCACAGGTTAACGTTCTTCACTTTCTCCACCGTGGACCACTGCGTCGGAAGTCGCTCTCGGTGATTGGTGTCCACTAGAAATGGAAAATCCCACCACCATCAGCTTCGTCTCATCCTTCTGCTCATTAACATGTTAATGATTATTTCCAATTCCTTGTCTACATCCAAAACCTAACTCAAATATCCAAGAACCCTAGAAATCCCAACCTAAATTAAACCCTGTAAACGAGTATTCAAAGCCCCGGGGTTTGGGGATTTAAACCTCCTCTCCGTCTTCTACATCTCAGTAGTTAGAATTGAAGAAATAGAAGGTTTTGGAACTTACCGTGGCCGAAGGAGGATGAAGATGATGATGAACACCGGTGAAATACTATTTCCAAGTAATGATTCTAACTCTTTCCTCTTCCTCAGAATCCTTTTTTTCTCTCTTTTTCTTCTTTCTCTGTGATTGTGTGTGAATCTGGTAGAGAGTTCTTGCTTGAATTGAGACTAGAGAAAGAGTATAGCTCATGCACATCGAAGCTTCGATGTGAAGATTCAATGGATGCTTAAGAGGAGATTTGAGTGAGTGTAATGGAGAAAAGTTGCAGAGAGATTCTGAGAGAAGCTTGAGAGAAATGATTGGTGTGTCAGTCGTTATTGACTAAGGGTGAAGAAGAGATTATATATATAGAGGGTTTGAAAGGAGCCAGCTTAGGGATAAGCTTCGGAGTTAGTTATTCTGGTTAGGAATTTGAATTGAAGTTAGGCTAGGGTGGAATGACTAGGATCAGAGTTAGTTAGTTTCCACTCACTGAGTTGAATCCCTAACTCAGCTAGTTAGTAACAACTAAATTAGTTAGTTGTTAGTTGTCCAATAATGAAATCTGATGGTTGCGAAGTGTGAGTTAGTTTCAGACATTTGATTAGGTTAGTGTTAAAACTGAGTTTTTATTCCCTATTATTCAAAATGAGTTGTTAAGTGGATTGCTCGATTTGTGAAATTGCCCTACTATGATTGATTGTTTGCATTGCCTTAAGTCTGCTACAGGACAACATGGAATGACGTGTTGCTCATGGTCTGCATACATAGCTAGGCTTGTGATAACAGAAGTGAATTCCTACAGGTGTAGTTCTACATGATGGTCTATTGCAGGGTTTGCATTTGGCTTTTGCTAGCAAGACTAGGCTTTGTTTTTTACTCATGTTTCATGGTAAGCTGACATGGTTCTGCAGATTTTTGCAAGGTGCAATGCTTTATCAATTGTAGATTAGTATTGGCCTATGGTGTAACATGACCATACGGGTTCTGCAAGTTTTCATTTTGATCCTTGTATGGTGCTGCTTTGGCTTATGTCCATGTCGTGCATGTGTATTCTGCAGGTGTGGTTCTGACTTGCTTTTGCAGCATGCCATTGCAGAATGATTCATGGTTTTACTGCATTGTGGTTTGTGGCTTACTGACTCAAACTTATGGTTTGCAACATGTGTGTATTATGCATTATTTGCTCATGGTTCTGATTTTGGTATGCTAGGTTTCTTTCCTTCATTCTGAATTTTTTATGCATTGCCTTGGTTTTGTTTGCAGCATGATATGGCATTGCATATTGTTGTTGCAAGTCAGGTTTGTATTGTGCATCATGCTCTGAACATGGTATGCAACAGGTCATGTGCAACTTGGTGTAGCTTGGCATGTTCTACAATGTTGTTGCAAGGTAAGATTCATTCATATTTATTTGCAAATTCTGACTTGTGATTCATCATGCCTTGAATTCTGATTTGTGATTTCATTTTGGCATGTTTATGCATTAGGTTTTCATGTGATCTAGCTTTTGCCTCATGTTGGGTTTTGACTTTGCTCAATTCTGACCTTGTAATACTAAGTTTCTTGATCATGGTTTGATGTCCTTCTTGTAGGTCACATGCACATGGAGGTTGGTTAAACAAGGCAACATGACATCAAAGTTGGAATTTTGAAGCAACATGCATAAATGCAAACCAAAGGACCATGATGGATTTTGAATGATTAGGAAAGAAGTTTAGGTTTTAGGATGGGAATTTAGGGGTTTTTTAGGATTGGGTTGACTTTGGTCAAAGTTGGTCAAAAAGTCAACGGGTGACCAAAGTCAATATTTGGTCAACATATCTTTTTTTGTGTGTAATCTTTCATGTATGAACATTTCATGAATATGTAATGAATAAAATTGATATATTTTTTAACGAAATGTATTGTTTTCTACTTGATCTTATACACAGACATGATACTTGAATGAACTTGAATTTGCTATGATGAACTTCGACATGTATGACTTGAATTAACTATGATCATGACTTGGACAAAAGTGAACCAAAGACCCCACAAACGAAACATGAAAGAATGGAACAAGAACATTTGAATGAAACATGGAAGAATAGCACAAAATGGGATATGACCAAACACTAAGCAATGGCAATGACATGAAGTTGCATTGACCAGATGAAATAGACACAAACAAAGCATGATCTTAGGCTAGTCATAAGGATGACCAGATGAAATGGGCCTAGGAAAGCTATGAATTAGGCACTAGGTATGAGGGTGACCCAGATGAAATACCATGGATGGAAGCCTATAAGGATGGTGGGACCAAAACCTTGACCTCAAACCAATGGACATAAGCACGAGATGAAAGGAATCAACACCAAGAAACCAACATGAATGGCCATGAACAATGGAATATTAGGTGAAGCCTTAGGACTATGTCCTCCATGATTAGGTTTTCAATGAGGCATACCCTTAAAAAAGGCCTTTGAATGACTTAATATGCTTCACAAGCAAATCTTCAATGTATGAGCCCTCCATTAGGGTTTCACTTCCCCTATGAACAGATGAAGAGCCAAGTCGTACCTTTAAGGAGTTTGATTCATAAGAAAATCATAACTTTACCAACCACAAGGTTTTAATTTATGATGATCAATTATCAAGTGTAAATCATGAATGAATGATGCACATGAATGAAACATGAATGTATACAGATGGATCTCGAGTCGAAGGTTGGATGAAAAAATGAAAAAGGGAGGGAAAATTTTGGGGTATGAAACTTTGCATCCGGAATCAACAAGAGAAAATAAAGGCAGAGTGAAGTGGTTCGACAACAAAGGTAGAGGAGACTACAACATTTCGACTAGTCGAAATCACCAAAAAAGAGGATAGTCGATTAAGAGAAAACCCTCATACCAAAGCAACCAAATAGGTGGTGTTACAGGTAGAGGAAGAGGTGGTGGTCGAAAACCTGACAAAAGTCACATTCAATGTTTCAACTTGTAAGACCCTAATTTTGACCCTAAGATCCCTCATGGCATCATATCATTGCTCAGTGCATTGCCTCAAGGATCCTAGCATGTTTGACTCTTTAACCCTAGGGTTGAGACTTGGATGAGTGGTTTGAGACCACCAAGCATGCTTGTATTGTATATTATTACTCTTCTTATTTTGATCATTAACCTAAAAAGCACAAAAATATGTCACTAACTCTTTTTGTTTTGAAGCTTAATTGATCATGTGCCCCATGCTCCTAGGAGGCTCCTAAGCTCAATGAAATGGCTAGATGAAGATGAGAAAATCATGACAATGGTCCACAAAGCTCTTAAACATCATATATGTCTCCCAAGTATCTCAATTTGCCAATTTGATTAAGATAACCCAAAGGGCTTGAGGATTGTTTCCCAAGGAAACCCTAATTCAACTATGCTTTAACTATGCCTTGCTCATGAAGCAACCTTAACCTATGATCAAATTTTATCAAGGTAAGTTCTTTAATTCATCATTTTATGCATATATGATCCTATTTGAGGATCCTCAATCATTTATTCATCAAGGTTGGAAGTTTGGCCTTGAAAAGTTGACCAGTTAAGTCATCTAACTAAGCTAAGCACCATTGAAATATAACTTTTGATGTGTTTGTCAAATGAAGATGACCCCAAGAGAAAAAAAATGTTCTTAAGAACCATATGAACAACTTTCATGTTCATCAAAAATCCATTTGGAACTTGGAAAGTCATCTTTCATTTCAAAACATTATAGGTCATTTTGACTGAAATCCTAATTTTGGGTCAACTTCCCAAGGACCTAACTTCCTTAATTTTTATGATTTTTAGATGAGACCAAATTCATTGGAAATATTAAGATGTCTAATTCAAATGTTATGTTGGACAAAATTTCATAATCCTAAAAGAAATACATGTGATAATACAAAACATTATAGGTCACCTTGGACCTAGGTCATTGAATTTGAAAAAGTACCCAACTTCAAATGCCCATAACTTTTTCATGAAAATCCAAATGATGCAAAATTTGATTCTAAATTTATCATCTTGAAAAGATCTACAACTTTAATGTTGGAGGTTTTTCTATTTGAAGCTTGCATCATGCAAACAGAAGGGCTTGAAGAGGCTTGCTTTTGGTAAAAAAATTCAAGGGTGACTTAGACATGTTTTGTGTCCAAACTTTCACAGCCAATTTTCACTAATTTCCAGGGATTCTCGCTCAATCATCGTCAACCGAAGCGTCAAATACAGCGAATTCAGAGTTGGTGGAGAAACGATCATTATGTTCAATGTAGCCTTTTTCCATGTATATCACCAATTTCAAATTTTGTAAAGATCCATGGAGTCTCGCCATTTGCGGGCTACCATCCCATTAAATAAATTTGAGCCTTTATCCAATTCTTGGCACTCTTATTTGTTTCTATTTAACAGATGTTTGCATGTTTTAATTGATAAATATAATTGTTTTAAACAAATAAAATATTATAAATTGTTTTAAACAAAATGAACATTCACAATGACTAAAAGGATAAATGGAATATCCTCAGTGCTTTCCCAAGGATAGTACGATTTCCAAAAGGTAAGACATTTGTTCACATTCTGGCATGTTTATATCCTCGTCATCAGCTTTCATGATGTCTCTTCAGCAGGAAGTTGTCTAGAGCGGATTGGCGAAGGGTCTGTTTCTTTTTCCATCCCCGGCATGCCACGTGTTGACGAAGGATTCATTTCTGATTCCCTCAGCCAAGGCAGTTTCCTTTGAGGGTTGCCTACATTTTATCCCCTGCAGGATTGCCTGACTCGAGTTTGATAATTTGTATCCCCTCCATGTTTGAAGATTTCTTCTAAGTATTGAGAGATGTTGAGGAAGATGTGTTGCTTCCTTCCCCAGCGGAGCAAATTGTTCTTTCTCCCCTTAGCAGAGATGTCTCTCCAGCAGTTAGAAGGGAGTGTTTTGATTGATGAGTATCTGTTTGGAGTTTGTTCCCCGCGGAACTTTACATCATTCCTTAATAAGTTCCCCCAGTAGAGTTTCTTCTACGACAGATCTTATTGATATTTCAGCCACCTGTTCCCGAGAATTGGTGAGAAGTCCCTGGCAGTTGGAAGTTGTGACCTTGCCTATCCCCAGCGGTGATCGATGTCTTCCCATATTTGATGCATCCTCACCAGAGCTGAATTCTCCAGTAGGCTTTGCCCTTCTTGTTGAGATGTTGCACCGGATGTCCGTTCGTGATTCTTGGACCTGTTTGTGTTAGATATGTCTGTCTGTCAACATTAATCATACACAGATCATGCATATACATGCATAATCATATCATTCAGATATCCATGATTTGCATTCTTTGTCATATATCTTTGCTTGTTATCTCCTGCTATTGGTGAAATATTCTTCCCCAAGCAGATGTCTGTGTCTGATCTCGCTATATATAGTCAACCCCATAAGCAGAAAGTGTTTATCTTTCCTTCTTTCTTCCCCACTGAGTTATGTCCTCGTGGATGATTATTGTTTAAGTTTCCTCCCCAGTTGCGTATCGGGATGGAATTACTCCCCTGAGTTATATCCTCATTGGGTTGAGTCTTGTTTAATTGTGTCTTTCTAGTTTGTTCCTAGAGTGACTCCTTTCTTGTTATCCTCTGCAGTTTCCTGTGGTTTAGTTGTTCAATTGCTCAGTAACCAGTAATTGTTCATCCTTTTCCCTAGTGGATCTCGCGGCCTTCTACCCAGTAACTGGTAGTTGTAAGTCATATTTATGTGGTTTTCTACCCAGTAACCGGTAGATGTAATCCCCTCTTTGTTGGTTATCTTTACCCGGTAACCGATATTGATATTCCTTTGTTTTTTAGTATACCACCCAGTAACCGGTGATATATCTCTTGGATAATTGCTTTTGTCAGGCAATTTATCCCTAGCGAGTCATCTTTCAGTTACCCTTGTTTGGTGATGATTGTTTCTCCTTCTGATTGGTCATCTTTTTATACCCAATAACCGGTATCCCGATGTCCTTTCTTTTCGGTCGATTTATCCTATTTTAACCCAGTAACCGGTTGTGGATAATCTTTCATGCGAGTATGTTATCTACGTTATGACGGTGATAGATAATATATCTCATGCGTTCTTCAGTCGAAGTCTTTGCTCTTCCCCAGTCGAGTAAGATTCGTATTTCCTTGTGGAATCGAATGTCCATCCTATAAGTTGAGTTTGCTTTTTCAACCCTCTTTTCGGATGATGAGTGTCTTGGATATGTTCCCAATTCACGCCTGGTTGGTCACCTATTATATGCCTAATAACCGGTATCCCTGGTGTTCCTTCCTTCTGCTCCCTATTATGACTTTTTGTCCCCTATGGAGTCAGATTTTCCTGAGTTGAGATGTGCCTTTTGGGTCCTCCTCAGATGTTTTGGATGATTGATATCTTTCTCCCTGAGCGTGTTGTTCTTTCACCCAATAACCAGTGTTTTGATGACACATCTCTCTTTGAGTTTATTACCCAGTAACCGGTAATATCTCATTGTTTCTTTATTAGTTGAGTCCTTTGTGGACATCCCTGTCTGAGTCCAGATCTTTATCCGATGTGTCCTTTGTAGACAGTTTTGATGTATTGGCTTATTCCCCAATACATGCATCTTTGCGTCATCTCGAGTCTTTCCATCGATTCATTTTCGGGGAGTCCTTTCGTGTCTCCTAGCAAGTTTTTCAAGTCGTGGCCTGCTCACGCATTTTTACTTTTCCCTAGAGTCTCTATCTCCCTAGTGAATGCGTTACTCTTATGGATTTTTCAGTTCCTTCTGATTTCTTTTCCTTCGTGGCAATCATTCACCATGGAGATTTTTATTTCGCATGCATACATTTGCATCATGAGGTCTCTTAGGGACCAAAATTCGTCTCTTTGTTATTATTTAAGCCCATTCTATCTCGTCGAGACGAAGATTTTAACCTTCATATCTCCGGCTAGAATGACCTTAAATAGGGGCATCTGTAAGACCCTAATTTTGACCCTAAGATCCCTCATGGCATCATATCATTGCTCAGTGCATTACCTCAAGGATCCTAGCATGTTTGACTCTTTAACCCTAGGGTTGCGACTTGTGTGAGTGGTTTGAGACCACCAAGCATGCTTGTATTGTATATTATTGCTCTTATTATTTTGATCATTAACCCAAAAAACACAAAAATATGTCACTAACTCTTTTTGTTTTGAAGCTCAATTGATCATGTGCCCCATGCTCCTAGGAGGCTCCTAAGCTCAATGAAACGGCTAGATGAAGATGAGAAAAGCATGAAAATGGTCCACAAAGATCTTAAACATCATATTTGTCTCCCAAGTATCTCAATTTGCCAATTTGATCAAGATAACCCAAAGGGCTTGAGGATTGTTTCCCAAGGAAACCCTAATTCAATTATGCTTCAACTGTGCCTTACTCATGAAGCAACCTCAACCTATGATCAAATTTAATCAAGGTAAGTTCTTTCATTCATAATTTTATGCATATATGAGCCTATTCAAGGATCCTCAATTATTTATTCATCAAGGTTAGAAGTTTGGCCTTGAAAAGTTTACCAGTCAAGTCATCTGACTAAGCTGAGCACCATTGAAATATAACTTTTGATGTGTTTGTCAAATTAAGATGACCCCAAGAGAAAAAATGTTCTTAATAACCATATGAACAACTTTCATGCTCCTCAAAAATCCATTTGGAACTTGTAAGGTCATCATTAATTTCAAAACATTATAGGTCATTTTAACTGAAACCCTAACTTTGGGTTAACTTCCCAAGGACCTAACTTCCTTAATTTTTATGATTTTGAGATGAGACCAAATGCATAGGAAAGCTTACGATGTCTAATTAAAATGTTATGTTGGACAAAATTTCATAATCCTAAAATAGATACATGTGATAATACAAAACATTATAGGTCACCTTGGACCTAGGTCACTGAATTTGAAAAAGTGTCCAACTTCAAATGCCCATAACATTTTCATGAAAAATTGAAATGATGCAAAATTTGAGTCTAAATTGATCATCTTGAAATTATATACAACTTTTATTTTGGAGGTGTTTCCATTTGAAGCTTTTATCATGCAAACAGAAGGGCTTGAAGAGGCTTGCTTTTGGTGAAAATTTTCAAGGGTGACTTAGACATGTTTTGTGTCCAAATTTTCACAGCCAATTTTCACTAATTTCCAAATGCCAAATGAATTTTTACCCAACATGACTTTTGTTCCTTATTCCAAGGGCTTTCCAACCATTACTCACATTATTTTTTTGGACTATCCATGTGTGAGTTTCGAAGAGCTTTCTCTTTATGTTCATTTTTGCATTTCATGTTGAAACTTCATGTGCAAGCCAATTCCACTTTAATTACATGTCCAATTCAATTCCAGTTGATCTCAGCATGGTTTATCACCCATCATTGGGCCTTACATGCGCCTGTACAGGCCCATGCAAGGAAGATTCAAATCCCATGCACACGAGGGAAGCATGATCTCAGCCACATTTCAGCTATAAATAGAGATTCAAGCTCATTCATTGAACGACCAAGTGGAGACCTGAAGTGCTGCAGAATTGAAATCCCAATCCTTACCAAAGGAATTTTTAGATTTTTCTCTCTTTTTCAAGCTTGAAATTCAACATCATTAGTTGACTTTCAAAGCTTAATTCCTTAACCTATCATCTCCATCACACTTCCAGAGCAAAAGCAGATCAAGATCTTGAAGAATTTGTGGCCATAGAAGTTCCATTTCAGAGGTAGAACCTCAAACTTTTTGGATCTAGATCTTGCAATTCAATGTGATTTTCTTTGGTTTATGTGGTTTTCTGAAGTCCTCACACTTGAGGCAGGCCAGTGGTGGTCTCAATTGTTCATTTCGTGCATTTCCAGTTGACATGCCATGATCTTCCATCTCACATTTCTCTCTAAATAGAAAGAGTGAGGATGATCCATGGATACAGTGGTGATGTACATCACCTAAGCTTCATTTTGATGTCCTTACTTTTTATTTTCATTACAAATTTTTTCCCTGCACGTGGTGGCCGGAATCTGGTATCTCAGCGGAGAAGATGGTGGTTTCCACCACCATCCCCACGTGTTTGCTTCACAGCCTTTGGATCGTGTCCAAATGTTATAATTTTGACCATCCAATGTGATTACTTGATTTAATGCATTATGCTGCGCGCTTGACTTAAGTCTACCTTGCATCCGCGCCTCTGAGCCATTGACCATGCCACGTCAATTAATGAATTTGATCTAGTGGCTGCGCTTTTTTCTATTTATCCTATTTTCTTTTAATTTTAGTTAATTCCATTTATTTTCAAAAATTCATAAAAAATCTATTTGAAGTCACATAAATATGAGACCAATTCCAAAAAATTTCTTGAAAAATCTAGTTTTTTATTTTGATTTTTAATTAATTTTGTGACTTCATTTAATATTTTTTGTGAATTATTTGATTTTTAATAGTTTTAATTCATTTTAATTACTTTCTGATATTGAAAAAATCCAAAAATATTTTCCTAACACCTATGGATCATGATAAGTCAATGAAAAATAGTCTCATCAATTTCTTATTTGATTTGAGATTTATTTGAGATTTTAATTCATATTGTGTTATTTTCCCTTGTTTTTAATTGTTTTTAAATAGTTTATGATTTCCAAAATTGTTGAGAAAATTTGTCTAAGTTTGTTTGACCATGTTAGACCTATGAGAATTTGATTGGACTTGTTGAAGTTGATTTGAATTAAATTTGAGGTTTGACCATATTTTGATTATTTTATTTTGCATTTATTTTTAATTCAAAAAATACCAAAAAAATATGGTTGACTTGTTGACTTGTAATCTTCATTTCTTTTCTGTTTGGCATTGATTGATGATGACTTGGTTCACATTTGATCAATTGAAAACCATACTTGAATTCTCTTTCCCTCCATTTCATCTTCATCCCATTTCTTTCCATAATTTGGCCAATGAGTTAATGTCTTATGGTTGGTCTTGACAAATGAGAGGTTTAACCTTCTTTGAACCAAACCAAACTCAACTTGATCTAAGATCAAGTGAGTTGTTTTGTGTCAAGATAGGTTGCTTCTTGGTCAAGCAAAAAAACTAAAGTCCATACAAGGCCTTTCCCCTTTTGTTTTGACATGGCAAGTTTATGGAGTTTGGCTTACTAATCATGATCTCTAACTTGTATTTATTTGTCTATAGTTTTATTGACCGACCTCAGATAGGTGTGACTACTACATTAGTCCACTTACGATTGCTTAACATAGCACTACATTGTCTTATGACAAACTAACATAACTTCACTAATTACTAACTTTAATTTAAGCATTTAATTTCTCGCCCCTTTACTTTAATCGAATTCATTTCTTACTCATTTATTCATATTGCTTTTCACTTTGCTCACTTGAGCACATATTTTATGTTTATGTCATTTTTCTTTTGCTCACTTGAGCACATTATTGTATATAAATATATTGTTGTCTTGTGATTGTTTTATCTTTGTTTTGTGTGAACCCAGTGCAAAAAGGAGAAAGGACTTAGAATTAGGACTTACCTATGCTTAAAGGAGTTCAAGAGCAACTAGGCCTCATGCCTTTAGAATGCTAAGTTTGTTGAAGAGCAACTAGGCCTCATGCCTTTAGAATTCTAAAGTCCAAAGTAGATCTTAAAGGACTTCATATCCAAACTTTTCTTTGTCCATTCCTCTTATTGTGTTGTGAACTTTTTGATGTTTGCTCTTGTGTGATAGGGATCCTACCTTGAGAGTATGAAAATAGGATCATTGTCATGAGTAGCCAAGTTAAGGGAGACAAGCCAAATGGGGATCCTAGGAGCTTGAATTCAATTGTGTGATTGCTTGTTTATGTGCTAAGTCCAAAGGAAAGGAGCATCTTAAGTCATCTCTAGACTTCAAGAAAAGGAACTCCAAGGGTTTATCTTTCCCCTCTTTTATCTTTGTATGCTTTAGGACTAGCCCTTCTCTTCTTCTCCCCACTCTAACCCAAGCCAAATATCTTTTCTTCAAACTTTGACTTCGTTTTAAATTAGAAACCTAGGCCTTATGCCTTTGACTTTTCAAATCTTTTCAATAATACTCATTGTGAATAAACTTTAATCCAACTTTGACTTCATTTTGTAAATAAACCTAACTTGTAAATATAACTCACTTCAAGTTGTTTTGTGGTTCCAATGGCCATCTTGTTAAAACCTTTTCAAAAACATTAGTCATAGGTTTGAGTTATCATAGTGGTTGATGTAAATCTCACCTCATCCTTAGTGATTGAATTATAAGTCTTCCATGCTTATTATAGGGTTAACCCCTCACTAGCATGTTGAAGCCTTCCTCACATGGTGGATTGTTGGTTTAGGTTGAGTTTTCTCCCTTTGATAACAAAAGATCTTAAAGCTTTCGATTAAAATCAATTCACCGATCTTTGACATTTTTACCCCGAACTACGAGGTTTTGATCCTACCTTTGTGATGGTACGTAGGCAATGGGTTCATCCATTCAAACAACAAATTTGTAAATATAATCTATTTCTCTTCTCATCCCTTCAATCTTTTGCACAAATCTTTTCACAAATACCAACCTACAACACATATTTGCAAAAAGGGTTCCCTTAGAGTACTAAGGATATTTTGGGTGCGTAAAACCTTCCCATTTCATAACCAACCCCCTTACCCAGATCTCTGACATTTTTATTAGTTTTTTATTTGAAAAACTTCTTACCTTGACTTTTGTTCGCTTTTTAGCCTTTCCTTTGGACAAATAAAAGTGCGGTGACGACTTGAATTATATGTTTACTTTTGGTTTAATCAATAAACCTAAAGGTAACGAAAATCCCGCTACACAACTATCAGAAGTATGGTCATTACTCTAATGATTGTCCTGAAAAACAAAAGAATCAAGATAATGATGCAAAGTTTGCAAAGCATAAAGAAGAAGAAATGTTGTTAATGGTCATAACAAGAGATGAAGAAAGATTTCAGGACCAATGTACTTTGACTCAGGATGCTCATCACACATGATTGGTAGGAAAGATTTGTTTATCAACATGAAAACCTCAATGGAGAACGTGGTAAAATTTTCAAATTACAATACTTTAGCAGCTAAAGGTATTGGAGATATTCTGATTATGAGGAAAGATGGCAAAAGGTCATAAATTTCCAATGTATTGCACATACCAGGCATGAAAAGAAATTTGCTCAACATAGGATAGTTAGTCAAAAAGAACTACAAAGTATCGATCAAAGACAAGATGACGAGAGTTCTGGACTCAGGTGGATGGTTAATCTTGAAGGCACGTATGTCTTGGAATAGAACTTTCAGCATTGAACTTAATATGATAGAGTATAAGTGCCTTACAACTGCAGCTAGCAGGGATGAATGAATATGTCACTATAGACTTTTCCATCTCAATATCAAAGACATCAGAGATATGAAGAGAATAAATATGGTTTTAGGGTTACCAGAAATCAACATTCCAAAGTAAGCGTGTGAGGGATGTGTGTAGGTGAAGCAATACAAGAACAACTTTAACAAGGATGCAAGAATCAAGTCGAAGGCATTTCTTGAAGTCGTATACTCTGATGTGTGTGGTCCTATCCAGGTGGATTCGATTGGAGGTAACAAATACTTTGTCACATTCATAGATGATTTCAGTTTAAAACTATGGACTTACCTGATCAAGAAGAAAAGTGAAGTGATCGAGATATTTTCCAAGTTTAAATCTATGGTTGAAAGACAAAGTGGTCCAAAGCTCAATATTTTAAGGAATGATGGTGGTGGAGAATATATGTCAAAAGACTTTGACATGTTATGCTAGAAAGAAGAGATTATGCATGAGGTGGTGCCACCCTACCCTCCACATCAGAATGAAACTGTAGAAATGAAGAATAGAACCATCATGAATATGGTGAGAAGTGCGTTGAAAGGAAAACATCTACCCAAAGAATTATGGGGAGAAGATGTGTCGACAGAAATATATATTTTGAACAAATGTTTGACGAATAAGATAGATGGAATAATGCCAAAAGAATGTTGGTCTGGTGTTAATCCTATCTTGAGTCATCTGAAAGTATTTGTATCTATAACACATAAATATGTGTATGGTTAATTAAGAAGAAAACTTGATGACAAGTCGAGTCAGATGATCCTAATAGGATATCATTCGACTAAAGGTTACAAGTTGTTCGACCCAGTGGACAAGCAAGTTGTGATCAACAGGTACGTAATCATAGATGAGCTTAAGGAATGTGATTAGACTAAAAATATCAAGAAAGATTTAGTGAGAATCTTACGGGAAGAACCAACAAGTGAAGTCAAAAGAGAAGTTCGACAAGAAGAAGTTAGAGCACAAGTAAACCTCAAAGAACAAGACACATACTGACAAGGTTGCAAGAATGTGTGATTACATCAGAGGTCGATGATGAAGGTGAGCTGGTACACTATGTTTTCTATGCAAATGTCGAACCAGTCAATGCAGTTGAAGCATTGAAGGATCCAAAGTGGGTGAAAGAAATGAATGAGGAACCGAAGTCCATTGAAATCAACAACACATGGTCACTTGTCGAATTACCTCAAGTAAAAAACAAAATCGATGTGAAGTGGGTATACAAGATTAAGTTGAATCCCAAAGGCAAAGTAACTCGACATAAATCAAGGCTTATGGAGAAAGGATTTCTTCAGAAGGAGGGAATTAACTTCGATGAAGTTTTCACACATGTTGCTAGAATCGAAACAATCAGGTTGGTTGTTGGTCTAGCAAACATGAAAAACTGGCACATATGCAAGATGGATGTGAAATGTGCATCCCTGAATGGCCCCTTAGATGAAGAAGTTTATGTTTCACAACCAGTTCGGTTTGTGAAACATGGCAAAGAAAACAAGGTATATAGGCTGCATAAAGCTTTGTATGGACTTCAGCAAGCTTCAAGAGCTTGGAAAAAGAAGATAGACAGTTCCTAAGGGAGGAGGAATTTTTGAAATACACTATTGAGCATAGAGTACATGTAAGAAGAAGCAATAATGAATTTATTATACTATGTCTCTATGTCGATGGCCTATTGATAACAGGAAGTTGCAAGAAAGAGATCAAAGATTTCAAACATGACCTAAGTGAGAAGTTTGAAATGTCAAACTTGGGAAATCTCCCATATTTCCTTTGCACCGATTTCTACAGGAGTAGTAGAGGCTTGATGACGCACCAAAGAAGATATGCAGATGAAATACTCAATAGATTTGAGATGAAAGATTGCAACCCAACTTCGATTCCAACTGAGCCCAGATTGCAACTGTCGAAAGACACAAATGAAGATGATGTCGATCTAATGCAGTATAGAAGACTAATTGGATCACTTTGATACATTTGTCACATAAGGCCTGGTCTAGAATACAATGTAGTTATGGTGAATAGATTCATGTATAAGCCAAAGATATTACACCTAGCAGCGACAAAGAGGATACTAAGGTATCTGAAAGGAACTCTCGACTATGGAATTTTGTTTCCTGCAATTGATAAAGGAAAATAATGCAAGCTAGTGGCATACACCGGCTCAAGTTGGTGTAATGATGCTGAGGATAGAAAATCCAGAGTTGATTATGTGTTTATGCTAGGTGGTGTACCAGTTGCTTGAAGTTCAAGAAAGGAACAAGTAGTAGCATTGTCTTCATGTGAAGCAAAGTATATAGTTGTTTCTCTTTGTGCATGTCAAGCAACATGGATGACGAATTTGGTCGAAGAGATTATAGGGAAGAATCATGGAGAGATTACCAAGAAGATCAATAGCATGTATGTTATTAATCCGACGAAGAACCCGATGGCGCATAGACGAAGCAAGCACACCGAAATGAGGTTCCATTATCTTCGAGAGCAAGTAGTAGAAGCGAAACCGATCTTGGAACACTGCAGAACTGAGAATCAGATTGCAGACATCATGATAAAAGAAGTGCAGGTTGAAGTGTTCAAGAAGTGAATTTCTATAATGAATATAATAACTTAAATGCAATGAATTAGGTGGCGTATTGGATTGTAATTCCTTATGTCGAAGCAAATTGCTCGACCGAAGCAAGGAAGTGTTGAATCACCTAGGTGTCTAAATATATAGTATGTCAGAGTGTATCTTAAAAAAGTTGTTTAGACTTGGTTTTATTTGTGTTTTAGCTGAGTTAGTTCGTTTGTGAAGAGATTGTTTGAGTTGCAAGTAATTCCTTATGTCGAAGCAAATTGCTCGACCGAAGCAAGGAAGTGTTGAATCACCTAGGTGTCTAAATATATAGTATGTCAGAGTGTATCTTAAAAAAGTTGTTTAGACTTGGTTTTATTTGTGTTTTAGCTGAGTTAGTTCGTTTGTGAAGAGATTGTTTGAGTTGCAAGCAATCTCAATCTATTAATAGGGAGGTATCATATTATTGATTCTAATAACTTAAAAGTGAATAATTGCAGTTTGCAAAGTTTGAGAGCAGAGAGAAACTCTGCAAAATTTCTCAAGTTTTTATTCTTCCTTCACTTGATAAAAGCTTAGTTCCTTTCTTTCCCCAATTCAGTTTTTCTTCCTTCAATTATCATTGTACAAACAGTGAAATCTTGCAACCAAAATATGGGGTGAAGAGTGAAAAAGAAGAGGAGTAATCAATCAGAAAGATTGAATCCTGTTCATCAAGATTTGGTTAGGAATTCCTCAAGTTTTGGTGAATTTCTTGAAGGGAAATTGGAGAGTTTCCAACAAATGGTATCATGAGCCTTTGGTTCAAATAAAGGGACTGACTTACTTGTATCGAAATATCTAGGAAGAGTTGTCATGTTGAATCGAAATGCTCATGAAGAGGTGTATCAAAATGCCCAGAAAGAGGTGTCAACGGCGGTACAAGTGTGTGGACAAAAGAGTTTCTACTTGAGGGGGTGCATTGTGGACTCACATTTGAGGGAGAGTGTTAAGAATAATAAGTCAAGTGTGAGTTAGAGTCCCACATTGGTTATAAATGTGGATACTTGAGCATTTATAAGTGGGATAACCCACACACATATCACCTTAAGGTTCTGAGTGAATATGTGGTGTCTCTCTCACTTGTGTGTTGCTCTTAATCCAATATTGATGCTCCTACTCATGATCCAACAAAGGTAAAAGAAATACTCGTCTCATATTAACTTTCTGGAAGCAACCCTTCGAAAATGTTAATAAAACTAGTATTTATGATATGATATGGAAAATAAGATGAAAATAATAATGAAGAAAATAATAGTAACAACAATCTATCCATTTTGCAAGGACCACCGATAAAATCAGAATGAAACTTAACAAATTCAATGTTTATTTCATCATCTTCTTCATCTTGATTGTCATCATGGTCGTTGAAGGGTTTCGGTAGGTAGTGAAATGAAGGTATTGAAAATGGGGTATGGTTCGATTACGATTGGGAAATCTGGTGATGATGGTTTGAGGTTATATACAAATGGATGTATATAATTATCAAGATTGAATTATGGTTCAGATGACAAAAGATTTAACTCTTTTCATTAAGAGCATGATTTCAATCCCCACTGCTTAAAAAAAACGTTAGACTTCCCAGAATTATTGCCTAATTATATATTAACACATGACACGTAATAATTAATTAATAAATAATATTTAATTTATTAATTATATTAAAAAATATTTTTAAATTAATTAGTTTTTAATGTAACGTGACAAAAATGTGTGTAAAATGGTATCGCCACTTTTATAAATTTGAAGAGGACCAAAAAATCCAAAATATATTCAATAGAGATAAAAAAAAATTACATATTTTTAAATAAAGACTAAAAAATAAAAAAGTTCAATTTAGAGAAACAAAGTGTATTTAAACCTAAAAAAATAAAATACCCTTAATAAGTAAGATTTATAACCATTCTCCTCAAATCTCAAAATAATTGAAAAAGTAGGCTATTTTGTAATTTGGGGGACTTTGTAGCAAATATTATAATTTTAGGTTGGAGCAATATAACTTGGTTATACGACCCTTCTTCATTCTTTCAACATAAACAACAAGTTCTGTATTCATTCATCAGAAGAAGAAACCCTCACAGATCGATTGAGTGAGAAAGAAGAAAAGAACCATGGAGTGCGTTTTCGGATTAGTCGGTAATGGCTTCGCTATTGTCGTGGCCGATACATCGGCAGTTCATAGCATCCTCGTTCACAAGTCCAACGAGGACAAGATCATGCTCCTCGATTCACACAAACTTGTCGCAGCTAGTGGCGAACCCGGTGACAGGTTTCACAATTTCTAACCTAGTTTTCATTTTCATTTTCATTTTGATTCTGATTCTGATTTTGAATTTTATTCATCCCCTTTCACTTTCAGGGTTCAATTTACCGAGTATATTCAGAAGAACGTCGCTTTGTATCAGTTCCGTAATGGGATCCCTCTCACCACCGCTGCCGCCGCTAATTTCACTCGTGGTGAGCTCGCCACAGCTCTCCGCAAGGTATGTGAATTCTAAATACTTTTTTTTTTTGTTATTTACTTGTTTTTTCTTTAAACCCTAATAATTAGTACTATGAGTAATTGCGTTTTTTTTTGTTCTCATACTGCTTTAATCGGTTGATCTAATGCTAAAGTTTAATATCTTGATTTAGTTAGTTTATATCAATTGGGATTTTATTTTGTACCCAAAAAGTGTGTATTATTATTATTATTTAGACTATTCTATAGTTGAATCTATTTCTTCATGGCAAGAGGTAGAAATATAAATATGTAACCCAAAACTATGACTATTGTAATGGATAGAAATATTGCTACCTTGGTTTTTGTGTTTCTTGCTAGTGTATATAATTTGGGTCTAGATGATGAGATGAAGATGAACTTGTAAGTTGTAGTTTTTTCTTATGACTTGTGAGAACTGCTATTAAGACACAATATTGTGGACACTGTATGAAGGAACTGGTTTTCTCAAAGTCTAAGGGTCTTTTTGGATTGGCTTTATCTTATGCTATAAGTTTTGTGACACTGTTTGGAAGAGCTTATTAAAACAATTTATAGCATTATTCATAAACATTTTTGAGTTTATTTTTATAAGTTCTCAAAGATAACTTATGAAAATAATTTAAATGTATTTATCTTTTGTTAGAAAAATAACTTATGCAAGCTTTTTCATAAGTGTTTATTTTGATAAGCACTTGTGTTATAAGCTCCAAATAAGCTGTTTATCCAAACAGGCCCTAAATTGTTTGTATCCTTGTATTATGCTACATTACATTTGGTGTCAGTATTGCTGTCGGATCATGTGTCCAGATAGCATTTCATTTTTTATAAGCGAATGTTAGTTTATTAGTTATTATGTTAGCATTTTTCTCCTTCATGGAGATTTGAGCCTTGTACTTTAACTCCTTTAATCCTTAGTTCAAACCGCGTGAGCTACCCAAAATTGTAAATTGTAGTTGCTATACATCTCTTGGTCGTTTATGGTTGGCTTATCGCTCAATGAACTCCCTACATATATGTCTGACTTTTTTGGTTGAGGGAAGTTTTTTTCTCATGTTCTGCTCAGGAATCTTAAAGGAATTTCAGGATTATCATATCATTAGCTTTTTACAATACATATTAATGTGAAGGATAGGGGTCAATTGAGTGAAAGGGAAAGAAACAAACATTTAGTAAAAGTTGATGGAGTGATTAAATTTGTTGCTTTAGTTCAAATGTATAGAGATATGGGTATTTGGATTGGCCGCAGATGAAGGAGATTTATCACTTATAGATTGCTGAGAGGATAATTGGAACTGCTGAGTTTGTGTTTTTGTTGCCATGGAATGGTAGTGGCAAGTTGGGTAATAGCTCTGTGTGCTACTGTCGTCATGGAATGGTTGTTGAAATTATTCTATGGACCAGTGGTGTCTCAACCCATTGGTATAGTATATTGATGTGGAGAATGTTGATTTTATTAATCGCGTGGTAATATTTCCTGGTCATGCTTGATGTAAGTGTGAGAGCCTGAGTTGTTTTATCATAAGTGGTGATATCCTAATAATTTAGGTAATGGCTTATCGAGTTCCAGTCACACACAGAAAAAACATGTCCTCCCACCATGGGTGATTCAACACTTACGAATCCTGATATTGGTCCATAGAAATGTAGAAAGAGTTAAAAGCTTTTATAAATTCAGCTATCTATATGAATAGATTTATGTTGTTTGGCTGCAATTAATTAGCCATGTTGCATTGTGATTAATGAGTAATGAGTTCATTTATACTTGAATTTGGTTTTCTTCAGAATCCCTACTCTGTGAACATCCTTCTTGCTGGTTATGACAAAGAAACAGGGCCGTCACTATACTACATTGACTACATTGCAACACTTCACAAGCTTGAAAAGGGTGCTTTTGGTTATGGTTCCTATTTTTCACTCTCAATGATGGACAGACACTACCACAGTGGAATGTCTGTGGAAGAAGCAATTGATCTTGTTGATAAGTGCATTGTGGAAATCAGATCAAGGTTGGTTGTGGCACCTCCAAACTTTGTTATTAAAATTGTTGACAAGGACGGTGCAAGAGAGTATGCATGGCGCCAATCAGTCCAGGACACACCTGTTCCTTCAGCTTGAGTTAATCTTGTTCCTTGTCTTGATTGGACTTATTTTCTTATGCATGTGCTTTTAATATTTCACTCTCTTAATGATTTTGAGATATCTCTGAAAATCATGGTCTCTAAATAGTGAAAAGTTAGACATTTTGTTGTTTGAATTAATATGTATGACTAATTCTACTCAGATTTGTGACAATGCATGAGATTAGCTTAAATTTTTAATTTGAAAAATGTTAATACGTGCCTTAAGACACATGTTAATGAACCAATTCTAGCAAACAAGAAAAGAAGTCACAAGCATTTATTACGTGACATGAACACATCAATTCAAGTAATAGAAACAAAAGATCATCTAGACACTAATACTACAAGGAAAATTGATTGACAAAGCCAAGTGAAAAAACATATTCCATCGGTCTAAAATCATCAATTGTTTACCCTTTCCGTCTTTTATTATAGGTTGCTTTGAGAAAAATATTTGTATTAAATTATGAGTCATTTTATAATTTTGACGAATTATTATTATTATTTTTTATTATATCTTTAAATATTTATTATTTTTTCTTCTATTTTAGCAAACGCTATGGTATTTCATGAGTTTTATTAGGTCCATATCCATCATTTTATTATCAAATGCATTGTCATTTTTTTTTTCTGATAGTTTATTTTAAATTAAAATTTTAAATAAATTTTAATTAAAGGTACCAGTCTCTAAAAAAATTCATGATTTTTAAGAATTTATTTAATTTATTTTCTTATATATTGATAAAAAATATTGTCAAATGATTTTTAATGAAAAATGGGGGAGGTTGCTATTTTTGTATGTATAACTTTGTAATATTAAATTTTGAAAATATTAATTATTGTAAATGACAAGTTAAGCTTATATACAAACATTATCTTTTATAAGACCACTTTCCTTTTTGCTGCAAATTGATGTTAAAGGCATTAATCACCCCTCTCAGTTCAGATTCTTCAACATCTTGTCTTTTCATCATGATTGCAAAAGACTTGTGATGGATAGCTGCAACACAAATGTTGTAGGATGTCCTATGTGTATCCTAAACAGAAAATAAATATCCTTAAAAAAAATCTTAAAGCTTGAAACAAGACTGTTTTTAGAAACATATATGAAAATCTTAATAAGTCTGAGACCAATGTGGATGGAGTGCAGATTCTTATTGACACCAATGGTCACTCTGACTTGCTTGTGAGCTAAGAAAAACAAGCTTAATTGGAACTGCAGCAAACTTTTACTTATGAAGAGTTTTTTTGGAAAGAAAAATCTAAGGACCAAATGGGCCTTTGAAGGAGACAGAAACACTTGTTACTTTCATAAGCTTGCAAAAATCAACACCGCCACCAAAAACACTACTACCTGATGGGTTTGGAGGCCTCTATTTCTAAAAATAATCGGGACATCATTAAAGAGGAAGTGATTCAAGAAGTGCTAGATTTTTTCACATCCAACTAAATCTTGTTAAACTTTAACTCTAATTCCATAGTGCTCATATTTAAAAAGGACAATGTTGACATTGTAGATCAATAAAGGCCCATCCATAGCCATGGATAATTTCAAATTCAAAGTCATTTTCAAAATCCTCACGGATAGGCTTGCTACCATCATGACATTCATCATATCAAAAAAACAAAAATGCTTTATCCATGGAAGACTCATAAGGGGTTGGATTGACATAACCTCTGAATCCATCAAACTCATTTAAAACAAATACTTTGGTGGGAATCCTTTTATCAAGATTTACACAGCTAAAATTTTTGACACACTTGACTGAAATTTTATTATCAAAGTTTCGAATCAATTTGGTTTTTACATAATCTTTTGTGAATAAATTGAGACTATTCTTCACTCACGAAAGCTTTCAATTTCTCTTAATGAAGCTCAACATGTTTATTCTTCATGTTAAAGAGGAGTCATACCGTTGTCTCCTCTTCTCTTCTCCACTATATATGAGAATGATATCATTAGTCTTCTAGAACAAGGCAAGCTTGATTTGATAACAAGGTGCAGAGAAATGAAGATATCCTCAGAATCACTTTATGTTGACAAGAGCATACTTAGGGGTTCCTATTTTTAGAGGGAAATCTAAATCCAAGCATTTTAAACGTATTGCTGACAAGATCAAAAATCCAGCTTTCAACCTAGAAGGAATCTCTTCTCTCCATTGTTGGGAGGGTTCAGCTTGTGAAAAGTGTCATTCATAGTATGCTCCTTCATAGCATTCTCATTTATTCTTGGTCTATTAATCTTATTAAGAAAGTTAAGATGTGGATGAGGAGTTTTCATGGAATGGAGACATCAGTAAGAGGAAACTGGTCACAGTCTCTTAGGATAGGGTTTATACACCTACCTTTGAGGATGACCTTGACAGTAAGGATTTCTCTGAGCTCAATTAAGTATCTGACTTGAAACTCTATTGGGAGTTTCTTCACTCTCAAGAACATTGGGCAACCCCTGCTAAGGCATATAGTGTTGAGAAAGAAAAAGTTCATTGGCCATCATATTCTATTTTAAGCAACATCAAACACTAATTCTAGATGATCATGGAAAATTATTCATGGCTCCTTGGTGATGGGGCTAAATTGATTTTTGGTTTTATCCTTAGTGTGACCCGACTTTTGTTGATCAAATCCATCAAAAACTGAACTATGATCTTTCAACAAAAGTGCAATATTTCATCTCTAATAGTAACTGGATTTTCCCTACAGTTATACATCTAGCTTTTCCTTCCATTATTTCTTATATCAATAATATAAATATTCCTTTGGATCACAAGGAGGATGACTTGATCTAGAGTCATTCTTCTTCAGGACCTCTTTCCTTGAAGGAGGTTTATTTGCACCACATGTCCCCAAAACCTCTATCTAGTGCATTGTACCAAGAGAATTTGGAACTGCTTCATCCCCCTTATAGATCCTTGCTTGTTTGGAAACTAATGCACAATCGAATTCCTTGTGATAATAATCTAAAATCAGAGGATGTCACATTCCTTCTATGTGCATCATTTACAGGGCTGATGAAGACTCAACTCTGCACATCTTCACCAAATACTAATTTGCATCAAGCCTTTAGCATTGGTTCAGTAGTCTGATGAATTCATCTTTCAATCCTCTTCATCCTAATGATCTTTTCTCCACTCTTGATGATATATGGAGCCTTCAATGTAAACTTGTTCTTAATTCCGAATTTTCCAACTTTATGTTTGGTTTTTCTTCAAGAGTTTGGTCTTGTCCCCCTTCTCTTGTATCTTTTTCCTTTCTAATATATTGGTGCACCATGAATTAGACATTTCTATCATATTTAGCAGGTTTTATTAGTATTACATTTGCCAATAATATTATTATTAGTAGTACTACTTTATCCTGAAGTTAAAATTTACCAATCACTATATATATTTTAGAAAAAGTTACATACAAATGAATATATTAAATTCATTGACCAAAGTTAAATAAATTAATAGGTGTATATATATTGTTGGGAAAATTTAGTATATCAAAAGTTTATTAAACACTTTCAATTATTATTTTGAATAAAGAGTTATATTTTTTCAACAACATCATATCCGATACATATTTTTTAAAATCAATAGTTAGATTGATTGAAAGATATTATCATATATATATATATATATATATATATATATATATATATATATATATATATATATATATATGAATTTAATCTATAATCATTTTCTATATTTTCAAATCACATAAAAATTAACTTTATATTAAAGTACTTTTTTTTACTCATGTATCTTGATAACATATGAAATAATCATAAATTAATATCAAATTTTATAAGTATTATCTATAGGATAATACCTTTCAATTCAACCATTGATTCTAAAAAATATATATTTAATATGATGTTATTGAGTGAGTGTAACTCTTGGCGCGCGCGCGCGTGTGTATATATATATATATATATATATATATATATATATATATAATATATATATATATATATATATATATTATATATATATATATATATATATATATATATATATATATATATATATATATATATATTGATATTCTTTATAATGAAGTATGAATGTCAGTGACGACAATGAAAGTCTATGTATAATTTTCAATCAAGGTGAAGATTGTTGGGGTTGGTTGAAAATATACATGTTAAAGAAGTCTCGCAACACTTAGTTTTGTAAATGAATAGAGAGTCCAAACTAATCGATTTGAGACTTCAAAAAACTTGAATCCTACATATAACTTTGGACTCTCTATTCATTCACAAAACTAAGTGATGCGAGACTTCTTTAACATGTATATTTTCAACCAAACCCAACAATCTTCACCTTGATTGAAAATTATACATAGACTTTCATTGTCGTCACTGACATTCATACTTCATTATAAAGAATATATATATATATATA